>NW_015174275.1:1454050-1476012 GCF_001447785.1 Gekko japonicus
AAGAGTGTGAGAGAGGTAGAGGGAGACAGGAGGAAGCAAAGGTGTGAGGAATAGGATAACCATTCCGCAAGTTTCTTGCGGGTCTCCACTTGTATCTCATATTCCCCAATATTGATAATAACTCAGAGCAATCAGGCTAACAGGGCAATCAAAGACTTTGGGAGATTCCACAAAATGTCAGAAGGTTCCGAGTAGCTGTTCCCAAATGGGCACGTCCTGCAGACACAAAGGCAATGCTTCCTGAGTGCTTCTGAAGCACTTCCAAGGAGGCAGAGGAAAACTAGGATCAGTTTGTGGCTTTGGGCAAAACAAACTGCCTAGTTTCAGCTTCCAAGGAAGGGGAAGCTTTGATCTTTGCAGGACCATAAGGAGAGGTTGCCAGGACCAGAGACAAAAGATAATCCGCGTCTGTGAACAAACAAACGACACAGGAAAGCTTACTCCAGGACTGTGGGACCCATGTAGGCTAATATAGTTCTGTGGGATGGGAGCTGCAGTGGGGAGGAGGAAGGGAACAAAAGCACCTTTTCTGCCTCTTTCATCAGCCCAGCTCCAACCCTATAGTTAGCATCATTCCCTTAATGCAAGCCACTCCCCTAATTAGCCGGGGCCCCTCAAACCAGAATCTGAAGTTGGTGTTTTAACACAGTCTTCACTGTGAGTTTGAATGATGCCTGGATACTGACATCCTGGCTTCATTCTGGTTTGTTTTCTGGTGGTCCTCCTCCCCCTTCCCCCAAGCCAGCATTTGTAAAGGCAAATCAGGATCTGAGTAACAGATTTTGAGATGAATCCTGGTTTCACAAGATAACCATTATTAATAGGAAATAACCCAGGGTTTTACATGATGGCTGCCCATCTGCAGAAGAAAACCATTCTGAATGTTAAAGAGAATGGTTGTGGTCTAGTGATGAAGAATTTCATAGAATTTCATTTTATGCAGCATCCCGAGGTGAGCATAACATGAGCTCCGGTTCACTCTGCAGGTGAATTCAGCCATGTCTGTTCTTCATTTATTGAGTTCAACTATATGATGACCTGCTGGTGTGAAATGGTCTCATAGATCAATATCACAAACCATGTGTTTATATCTCCTTCCTTCTGACGTAGGAAATTTCCGTGGAGACAGCGGTGAATAATCAAGCGATGGGACATCATATAGCACAACTGCATGTAGGAATTAGCCTTTAAAGGAACGTTAAAGTGAGGACAAAGCAAAAGTAGGACCCCAGTTCAGCAGTAAACTCTACCTTGGAAATAAGCATGAAATGAATTGACTCCCTGTAACAGAGGTCATTTCGGGGGGGATCGTGGGGGAACACAGTTCCCCCGGGTGAGGTACGGGGGGGGCACATGACGAAGCCCCGCCCCCTGCTTCCAGCCACCCCGCTTCCGGCCCTCATTCAGCCAGGAGGAGGCAGGAGAAGAGGGAGGGTAAGTTGCTTCCTCCCTGCCTCGACCATTGGGGGCGGGGTGTGTGGCCTTATGACACACTTCCGGTGTGTCAGGGGGTGTGGCCTTATGACACACTTCCAGTGATGTCAGGGGGTGTGGCATATGCTAATGAGTTATGCTAATGAGTTCCCCTAGCTCTTTTTCTACGAAACGACCCCTGCCCTGTAATATGGTCCCCCTATCCAGGAACCAGAATGGGCTTCTGTGGAGAAATGACGTTTACCTTAAAGATCCCATCCATATTTCAATAACTGGGTCTGTCCTCTTTTCCTATACCGATGCTCAGCTGCAACTTCATAGATGGCAAAATAGGAAAGGTATGAGAATTAAGTCTTCAGTCCCTGAGCACCAAGCACTCTAATGCAGGGTTGTCAAACTCATTTGTTATGAGGTCCAGACCTGACATAAAGGAGACCTTGTTGGGCTGGGCCATGTGTGTCATAAAATGTAATGCCAGGTAGAGGAGATATAAACTTTATAAAGGACACAAACACAAAGGTTTTTTTTTTACTTAAAATAAAAACATGCTTAAAACATTAGTACCCTTGCAGTATTTTGTTTATTTAACAGTGTCTGATAACTGACACCTCTTGCTCTGAATTATTGCATCAAAATGTCTGTGCTGTTGCAATCTTGAGTATATTGTTCCGGTGTGTATCTGTAAGCTGCAAACCTACGATGATGCAGCAGCAGCAGAACTGGAAGAAGCAGAAGCCAGCCAGTTCCACTGCGGGCCTGATAGAAGCCCTCCAAGGGCCTCATCTGGCCCCCGAGCCACATGTTTGACACCCCTGCTCTAATGCTTAGAGATGCCAATAGCTCTGGCTAGAGTGAAACATGAGGTTTATCATCTAACTAACACCTCTGCTAGATTGTTACACCAAAAAGACAGAGACCATGTAAGCCAAAAGGCTAGATCGTATTTCTTCCTCTTGGGCCAGGAAAATCAGGAGTGACCCCAGAGGGGGACAGACTCCCAAAGGGAGATTATAAAATCTCGGGACATGAGGGAAAAGCTGTCTTATACTCTCTTATCTCTTACCTTTTGGGCTCTTCTGAGCTCAAGCCATGAAGGACTGAGTATTTAAAAATGGACCCCATCTTCACCACATGCTGAAGAACAATGGAGAGAAGTCCCAAACTAAGAAAACCCAAGTAATGGAGGGATTTTAAAAGCACAAGAACAAACCATGAACACAGTGTAAAAACCGAATAACAAGCAATCATTGTGATTTATGGCTAGGGTATGTTATAGTTGATTAAAATACAAATGGTCCTTACTCCTTATATATTACATAGATAACCGAAAACTATCACAACTAATAATGTGATTCTGTATCACAAAATTTAGAAAAGTCCCATACTTGTGATATTGTAGAACAGCTTCTGTAATAAGTTGCAATAAGTTGATGAGCACCTAGATGTAAGCCCGTTTTATAGATGATCTTCCTCAGAAATTATTTCCCTCTTATTTACAACTCCGTTTTTACATAAGAAGCAAGCCAGTCCATTAACATTTCCTTAATCAGGTACAAAGCCTTCTGCTCTATAATCGCTGGCAAAATACTGCATCTTTAAGAGATATTATTCTATCCTAAGGAGCCATTTTGGTGTAGTGGCTAAGTGCGCGGACTCTAACCTGGGAGAACTGGGTTTGATTCCCCACTCCTCCACTTGCACCTGCTGGATGACCTTGGGCAAGCCATACTTCTGGCACAGCTGTTCTTGAACAAGAGCAGTTTCTGTCACAGCTCTCTCAGCCCCACCTACCTCACATGGTGTCTGTTGTGAGGAGGGGAAGGGAAAGGAGATTGTAAGCCGTTCTGAGACTCCTTTGGGTAGTGAAGGGCGGAGTATAAATCCGATCTCTTCTCTTCTTCTAATTTAACATTGTCTAGGATAAGTATAGAGCTAGGGTTTGGAGGACTAAGTGTTTACACCATTTCCTTTTATTCTTGCTTATAGGTGTGTGTATATAAAGCCATAATTTGTAGCTGCAGCACAACTCAACTAAATCTCATCTTCCTTTACGATAGTTTTTCTGCCTGTCTAGTTGCAGCCAACTCATGGTGACCCTGTAGGGTTTTCAAAGAAAGAGATGGTGACTTACCATTGCCTTCCCCAGAGGTGGTTTGCCATTGCCCACCTCTGCATAGCAACCCTGGCATGTCTGACCAGGACCAATCATGCTTAGCTTCTGAGACCTAACAAGATTGGGCTACCTGGAGCTATCCCAGGCATCCCACAGTCTCAGGTGAGGGTATCTGGGGATTAAGAAAGAAAGTACATGATAACTGCCTGCTATCCACCAAATCTAATATTAGATGCAGTTGAGCTAATACATGCTTGAATTCCCCTTCACACAATATCTTCTCTATTCACATGACTTTGGCATATATTATTTTAAACATGAACGCTTGCTCCCTTTGCTGAAACTAATGACTCTGAGACTCTGAAACTGAGACTCTGAAGTGCACAGGAACTCCATGTGTGCAACAAAGTACACACAAAACTGTGGATTGGGGAGGATGACTGCAATCCCGGTTCCATCTGGGGGCATGCATTCAGAACATAACTAGTACAGATCCAAATGTGCTCGTGGAGGAAACTTCTGCAGAACAGGAGCAGGGCTGCCTGGTCCCTCAGTTAACACTAAGACATGCCAGAAAGGGAACTGAAGAAACAGAGAATAACACAGCCTTAGAACAGCGACAAAGAACAAAGGAGCTGCACAATAATATGGCCTCCCATAGACTAGAAATAATCGAATTCATATCAGTAGATAGAAGATATATTGGGTCTCAGATTCAAGAAACGCCTGAGAATGTCAAGAACATCGCACCAAGGGCAGAAGTAAAGCTATACTTTGGGGGCCAACAGATAATCCTATGCATTAGAAATGTGGAATGATTATTTCTGATGTCCGTTGTTATGATTAGAAGTTGCAAGGATGTATTAAGGCAGCATCTGCAATTTTAGAGGACATATGAACATAGATAACTTTGTATGGTGTTTGAAGTTATGAGATAATTAGTTAGCCCAGAATATGCCGTCTATCAAGTGGGACAGTTAGCTGCTCTTAAGAGATTATACTGAAGGCCCACAAATGAGAGAGCTGGAATCGATGATCAGCTTCCTCTTGGAGCAGGCTCTTTGCCTTGTGACCTTCTTATTTTTGGTAAGACATTTAATGGACTCACATAATTGCTCTCCTATAATTATCCATGTAGAATTAATGGACAGCATGATCATCTTCTTTCAAGCCAGTCAGTGTTAACAATGTAAATAGCTATGTTTTAACAAATGATAAAATGGAAGCAAGGATTCTCTAATAGTATCTCCATGCATGCAATATCCTTAATGAACCATAAGGATTGTTGAGGTGTACTTCTTGCTGAAGGTTAATGATGTGAGAGAGGAAACCTGCCTAGACACCTAAGGCTTCTTCAGAGCATGATTATATCTGAATTAGGCCTGGCAAGAGTCGTGTAGAACAAACAGCTCTATAAAGACCAATTTGGCCTTCAGTTCTTGACTCCCACAGTCCCGTCTTCTTTCCTTCTTCTACACAACTGTGCCTTACTCATATACAGGGCTACTGGCCTTTTAATTTTTTGATAGTACATAGGTAGGAGTCATGCATAATTTACATGTTTAAAGAAATATCATTGCTGTCACTGTGACGAGCAATAACATCTACAAATGGGAACTCACAAGGACTGATGGGAGGCCTCTCACTTTCCACTCTCCCACTATTTCCTCTTTCCTGAAAGCTCCCATAGTCTTTCTTCCTTCTCTCCCCTGCTTCCTTCTCTCCTTCTAAGGTAGGGGCTGGAGATCTCCTGGAATCACAACAGATCTCCCAATGGTCACCTCGAGGTTGGACTACTGCAATGCTCTGTACATGGGGCTGCCCTCGGTGCAACTCCGGAAGCTGCAGCTGGTGCAAAATGCGACAGCCAGGCTGTTGATGGGTCTCCCTATGTGGGAGCACATCCAGCCTGTGCTAAAGACACTGCACTGGCTGCCAATAGCATACCAGATTCACTTCAAGGTGCTGGTCTTGACCTTTAAAGCCCTTTATGGTCAGGGCCCTACCTACCTGAGGGACCGCCTTTCCCCACATGTTCCCCAGAGAGCACTGTGATCAGGGTCGCAAAATCGCTTGGCCCTCCCGGGTCCTAAGGACGCCAAGCTGGTATCAACCAGGACCAGGGCATTTTCTGTGGCAGCTCCAACCTATTGGAATGAGCTCCCGAGTGAGATCAGGGTCCTGCAGGACCTTGCACAGTTCTGCAGGGCTGTGAAAACGGAGCTCTTCCAGCAGGCCTTTAGATAAGGAGCCACACCGTATTAGCTATGCCCTGTGCCTATTTTACTGCCAGCCTAAGCTGACCTAGAATGGTTGCACCATTGAACGTATGTTCCTAAATGCACTTTATTATACCTGCAACCCGTTGATATATTTATGGTTTTAAAATGTTTATTATCTTTTTGCATTGAGTTTTATATTGTTTTATTGGTTCTTATGAAAGCCGCCCTAAGCGTGCCTCGGCAGGGAGGGCGGTGTAAAAATCAAAATAATAAATAAATAAAATAAACAAACTATAGAGACCAGTTCCCATTAGAGTTCCAGATCAAGGTTGGGAAATCCCTGGAGATTTGGGGGTGGAGCCTTGGGATGGTGATGTTTGGGGAGGGAAGCAACTTCAGCAGGGTACAATGAAGGGAAGAAGAGAAGATATTGGATTGGATTTATACTCCGCCCTCAGAGTCTCAGAGAGTGGCTTACAAACTCCTTTCCCTTCCCCTCCCCACAACAGACACCCTGTGAGGTAGGTGGGGCTGAGAGAGCTCTGACAGAAACTGCTCTTTTCAAGAACAGAACTATGGCTTGCTCAAAGTCATCCAGCATCTGCAAGTGGAGGAGTGGGAAATCAAACCTGGTTCTCCCAGATTGGAGTCTGCACACTTAACCACTACACCAGACTTCCATAAAGTCCACCCTCCAAGGCAGCCATTTTCTCCAGTGGAACTGATCTCTGTCATCTGGAAATCAGCTTCCACCTGGAGGTTTATTAATTAATTAATTAATTTAGAAATTATATTTCTAAACCACCCTCCCCCATATACTTGGAGCTCAGAGCACTGTACAACATTCAAAGATACAGTTATAACTAGATTTAAAGTTAAAAACAGTAACACAAATACAAAACCATTACAGGCGGTGTCTAAAACCAGTTCCCCTGGAGGAAATGGATGCTTAGGAGGGTGGAGTCTATGTCCTTATACCCCTCTGAAGTCCCGCCCCTCCTCAAACCACCACCCTCCCCAGGCTCCCCCCAAAAAAATATTTCTAGGAATTTCCTAATCTTTTCCCCTCCTCTTGGCAATTCCCATATCCTCTCCCTGCTTCATTCTCTCCTTTTCAGCCATTCACCAACCTACCTTTTATCTGCCTTCCTTCTTCAGCTTGGTGTAGAGAGCCAGTTTGGGGTAGTGGTTAGGAGTGCAGACTCTAATCTGGGAGAGCTGGGTTTGCTTCCCCACTCCTCCACATGCAGCTGCTGGTGTGACTTGGTGAGACTTACAAGTTCTTTCAGAGCTGTTCTCTCAAGAGCAGTCCTTGAAAGAGCTCTCTCAGCCCCACCTATCTCACAGGGTGTCTGTTGTGGGGAAGGGAAAGGAGATTGTAAGCTGCTCTGAGACACTTCTTCTATATTTCTCCTTTATTTACTTCATTTATACCCCATCTTTTTCCACAGTGGAAACCAAAGCAGCTTACACTATTCTCTTCTACTTCTTTTTATCCAAACAACAAATCTGTGAGGTAGATCCGGTGGGTAGCAATGTTGGTCTGAAGCAATAGAACAAAGTTTGAGTCCAGTGGCATCTTTAAGACCATCAAAGTTTTATTCAAGGTATGAGCTGGGTCCGCTCTTCTCCCCTGCCCACTGCCGGCTTTGCCACTCTTCCTTGTCAGAATAAACTGCCAAAACGGTTGTCTCTCCTAATGAAGATGCTTCTCCTGCCTGGTTCCTCCGTGGCTGGCTGGCTACTGAGGTGAGCCACTGGCCATCAAACCATTCTCTTCTCCTCCTGCTGTGGGGCTAACTTTCCCCCCAGTGGCTGTTGCTAGGCAACCAAGCTTGATTCGGTCAGTAAAAAGGCAGAGGCAGGAGGCCCTTTCCAGGCATACTTTGGCCTTCGTGGGGAAATCATTGGGACCAGTCCTGACTAGGTTTGCCAGCTCCAGGTTGGGAAATTCCTGGAGATTTTGTGGTGGAGGCTGAGCTGAATAGAATGTCATAAAGTCCACAGCCTCAAAGGCAGTTATTTTCTCCAGGGGGAGAGAGATCTGTTGTCTGAAGTTCAGTTGTGATACTGATCTTCAGGCTCCACCTAGAGGTTGGCTACCCTAGGCCTAGCAGCGCCCTCTGAGTGACTTGATGACACCTGATTGGCATGACTTAACTAGGCCAGGTGCTTGTTCCTTTTCACCAGCAGCAGCCCCCCAGGACAGCCAGTGTGGCGTAGCAGTTAGTGCTTCAGAGCAGGGTCTGCCAGACCCAGGTTCTTCCTGTGGAAGCTGATTGGGTGATTTTGGACTAGTCACAGACTTTCAGCCTAACCTACCTCACAGGGTTGTTGTGCAGATCAAAAGGGGGAGAGGAGAATGATGTAAGCTGCTTTGGTCTCCACTGCGAAGACAGACTGTATTTATCCTAGGTAAAGGCTGCAGGGAGTGGGGAGTAGATGGAAAGCTGAAGTCAGAGGGGCAGATAAAAGAAAATTGATAATTGGCTGGGAGGGAGATCAGGTTGCCACCTCCAGGTTGAGAAATTCCTGGAGATTTGAGAAGTGGAACCTGAAGAGGGTGGGGTTTGAGGAGGGGTGGGTCATCAGACAGCTACAATGGCATAGATTCAACCCTCCAAACCAGTCATTTCCTCCTAGGGAACCATTGTTGCCAATCTCCAGGTGAGGGCTGGATATCACTCAGAATTACAGCTGCTTTCCAGATGGCAGAGAAAATGGAGAACTCTGTGTCATTATACCCTGTTGAGGTGACCCCCATGACAGACAGTGTCACGTAGCAGTTAGAGCTTCAGAGCAGGGCCTGCCAAACCCAGGTTCTTGCTGTGACAGCTGATTGGGTGATTTCTGACCAGTCATAGACTTTCAGCCTGAGAGAACAGCTCTGAGAGAACCATGACTGACCCAAGGTCACCCAACTGGCTGCATGTGGAGGAGGAATCAAACACGGTTCTCTGGATTAGCGTCTGTTGCTCTTAACCACTACGCCAAACTGGCTCTTTGGAAAGGGCTCTCCCCTTTCCCCCACCATTTACTGACAGAGCCAATCTTGGAATGCTGTCATTGCCTAGCAACAACCACTGAGGGAATCCGTTGCTTAAAGCTACAGGTGCTCCTTTTATCATTTTCAGATTTTTTAAGCTGCCCAACAGGGGTCCCCCCCCAGATTTCACATTTTTCTGCAAACTTAGGGCCTTTTTCAGGTTTGTAGCATGAGCTGCCTTGCCTATTCACAGCTCCAGTCACTGGATTTATGTATCCAAATATATTCTGACTTTGCTATTAGAATATAAGATTTTAACTGGCCTGAACACTTTGTGTTTTACAAGCAAAGCAAACTTTCTTGAGAATTAGACAAGTAAACCACAAGTCCAACATTGCTCAGTGTGAAGAAACACATTTTTCTTTGGAGGTTTAAAATGAGCAAAACCTTCACTCTGAGTCTAGGCAGAGAACAGGAAGGAAGAGGGGAAGATGGTTCAGTTGTTTTCCAGACTTACCTCAGCCCACCTGCATGCAAATGCTAATAGCTCTAGGCAATGGGATGGTCAAGCTCCCCCCTTCAAGCAGGGAACAGAGGTTTGGAGGTGTTAAATACTTCAGGAAGGATATTCTGGAGACTTCAGGAAAAGCTTCTCTGACCTGGCCTGACCTGGTCAGTGGGTCGTGAAAAGAGAGGTGATAAAACGCCTGGAAGCAAGTTCATGTTGAGTCCATCAGGGCAGACAGAACTCTAAACTGAGGTCTGGAGGAGACAGCCATTAACCATTTACTGGCCTAGAGAGCTGGAAGAAGCTTATATTTTAACATCTGATAGGGCATGTATAGAGAGAAGGACTGAGGAATGGCATTTTATCCGTTTCTTTTTAATCCCTTGATCAGTCTGATGCTGTGCTAAAAGTATACTTGTGAACATTTTCTTTTAAATAAATACTTTATAACTTTTGCTGCTGGTAGTGGTTCTCTGTCCCACATAGACCTCCACCATCTTAGACATGATATTTTAAAAGGAGTGCCTGGGGAAGGCAGTGAGTTGGCAAGTGACTATCCCTCCAGGGGCTCACAAGATCCCTGTGGTGACCAGCTGCTGGGCAACAGCAGACACAGAGGTGAGGCCTCAGAACTTGTAAGGGAAGCTGGGAGTCATGACCGTCCCAGCGGGCAATTCCTACGAAGGTCAAATGGTGGTGGTGAGCTACCAGAGAGAGAGAAAAGCCTCGCCAGGTATTGGGAAAACCTTGGAGGGCAGGATGGAACAGGGCCTGCAGGCCAGAGCAGGTCCGTTCTGCCACACTGACATTTATTTAACTGTCTGGATAATACTTATATGCATTGGCTATGATCCAATCAGTATGCCCCGTTTTCAAGAGACTTAACTAAGAATACTTATTACCACTGACTCAGAAATCATGTAGATTATATTAAAAATGCATTAACAAATATCACTTTTCAATTGAGGCACATTACTAGAAGGCATCATGCCCACCGCACAATTTAATTGCAAACAGATCTGCTACCTAAATATTCACCGAGATGGGAATATTATTCTTCAACTAGGTTGGTTCCAGGTTTCGGAGAGGGAAGGGCTATGAGACAAGAGACAGGAAACGACTCTTTCCCATCATCCATATTCACACGGCAGTGGTGGCAGTGGGAGCAGTTGTTGCCGCTCCTTTTCCTCGTGGCTGCCTGCCCCACACACCTTTGATAATGGAATTCCCTCAGCACTAGGGGTGCCAGGTCTAGGTTGGTAAAGGGCAGGGTTTGGGGTGGGAAGAGACCTCAGTAGTGTATAATGCCATAAAGTCTACCTTCTAAAGCAGCTATTTTCTCCAGGGGAACTGATCTCTGTCATCTAGGGATCAGCTGTAATTCCAGGAGACCTTCATCTACCACCTGGAGGCTGGCAACCTCACTCAGCACGGCTGGACTGAGTTCAGCAGTGACTGTTGTCCCAGCAAGAAGAACCTGACCCTCCCTGCCTCACTGGAGCCTAAGGGAAGCACAAGAAAGCATACCAGTTGCTCTAGCAGGCAATCCCTGCGTTGAGTCCATGCAAGCAAGGGACCTGTTGCCAGTGCAAGTGTGCAGACTATTCCCTTCCCACCACTGCGTGTTGACTCGGGTTTGCTTCCTGTGCAGGCCTGCTCACTTTTCTCCACTTCCCTGTGGGGCTGGCCACGAATCCTCTATGGATAGCTTGATGTCCTAACGCTGCAGGTAAGCAAATTGTCACAAAGAACAAATCATCATAAGACAGGAAAGGACTTGCAAAAAAATTGCAGTGTCCCCCCCCCCCTTCTGAGTTGAAATTCCACAATACTGCTGTAAAGTGGAATGATACATAACAGCCAGCCATTTCCCCTTTATTATGACTGCTAGACTACATTCCATGCCATAAAAGAGCTCTAAATGATACTCTGCAAACAAACTCTGATTTACTTTAAAATTGCCTGCATGGCCAGCTGACCAACATTTTTTTTCTTTTCAAACAAATACCAAAATACCCATGTCTGAAAGTTCACATTGGTCTTGTTCACAAGTTACAGTGAATGCATGCGCTCTCTGTGTACAGTGTGCACTTGAGAGGTTTTTTAAAATATGTGTACTGAGTAAGCATCATGTTACAGTCAATGCATTACAGTTGATGAATGCAGTTCGTGTATGCAGACCTCGAGGTGAAGCTACATTCCTCGTTGTGACCTATGGCCTATGCTTCCTGAAAACTGCGCTGTAGAATACAGGTAGTTGAGTTAGTGTTTATTATTTTCGTTGTACTCTCTGAAGTGTTTTGTTGCTGGATTTTGTGTTTCTCTCTTTTGACCGTTGTTTTAAATAAATACTTTTTAAAAAAACCTAAGTTGGCTCATGTGTGCTCAAGTCTCCTGTTAACCCACAAGAAAGCCTTGCTATCTTGACAAATATATACCCTATATTTGTCCAGGTAGGGGTCCCTGGTTTCATTTATAAATTGTAAGCATTTTAGCTCATTCTTATAAACATATGTATGCATGATCCTATAGGATATATGCATACTCATTGTCACGTGTGAATACAGCTATTATAAAACAGAAAAAAGTAAAATATGCCTTATTTTTCTCAAATGAAGCATATTTGATGTTATATCTTAATTGCTTTTATACATAAAATCTTGATGTAGGAAAAAAAATCATTCATAGTTTTAGAACGGTTTGGATGGAAAGATTGGGAGATTACTTTTAAATGATCCCCCAAACACTGAAATATACTTGCAGTAGATGACTATATCAACTGTACAATTTATAACTCAGAGAAAGGATATACCACAGAGCTTTGATAGCACACCAGTTCCTCCAAATCGCCAACCAGTTCTCATTGGATACATTTCTGGAGTGAGCTGCTTGTTAAAAGGAAACAAAAGATTTTCAAAGATCAGATTTATTTATTCATTACTTCATTCCTCCATCCATGCCTTCATGGGGGAGAGGTTCCACCCCCCAAAATATTTGTTTCTAATACATCAACATAATTGAACAGACAAAAAGCTCTGATAGTGCGGTCCTATGCACAGTTACTGCAATCTAAGCCAAATGAAATCAACAGCTTAGACTAACTCTGCATAGTATTGCACTGTGTGAGATTTTACCTAAAGGAGCCCAGATTGTACCGTCAGGTCTGCAAGTATAAATGTTTTATCACTCTGAGGTATCTGAGAAACAACCACCTGGAATACCCAAATATGGGATAGGGTTAGATGATGGTTGTAATAAAGTCTGCAGTGAGGCAGTGGTGGTAGATAGTGGTGATAGCCCTGTAATATCCCCTTTAAAAGTCTTCTTCAGAATTGTGGCTTTAGAATGTGTTGTCTCAGCTCCCATGCCATTAGTACACTTCTCGAGATACTTCTGCCCAAACAACTTGGCTGATGGTGCCGACTGCCAAGTCCAGAGTGGGGTATGCAATTTGTATAGATGGCTTCCTACTGTTATGCCAACTTCTCCAGGAAATCCCTGGAGACCCAATCCAAGTTATCTACCAAGGAAGTTTGGGTGGTTGTGGCTGTGCGTAAGTTCTATACCAGTCTATACAGAGGTCAGATGGCCAATGAGATGCTCGCTATATCCCAGGAAGTGAGACAACACGCTAGGATTAAGAATAAATGTTGTCTTTACTAAAGGTTTCTGCAGTCATACAAAATCAGAATCACACACACAGTTATACAAGCTCCTTAGTTACAATAGTACATCAGAACAATTACAGCATAGAAAATAACAAAAGCATCAAAATGGGGATGACACAATGGGGCACGGCTATACTCATCTGAGGTCCAGCTGAGGAAGAACTCTCCTCCTTGGAAGGATGGGCAGCCGAAAGCAGCAGCTTGTGAACTCCAAGGCACACAGGCAGGACCAGCCAAACCACGTGTGAGCTCTCTGGGTCGCGACTCCCGGAGAACTTAAGTAGTAGAGTCACTTGTAGCACCTTAGTGCACTGCTATGGGGAAGGTGGGTTAACCAGAGAGACAAAGGAGAGTTTCTCCTTAAATAAACTCTTTTTGGGGCATGTGCTATCCAGCCATAAACTATCAAACCCGTCCTCTAAACTACCACTACTGGATGAAGAGGGGGTGACGAGGGGATGACGCTCTACTAAGGGGTGGTGGCAATATGCAGATCCTATCCCTACATCAAAGGTGCCTTTTGGTGAGGTGTGAATCTTCCGTTCCCATGGACACCTCTTGACTTGCAGATCTGGTGCCTGCTCCAAGGCCATAAATGCTATTGTCTTCAGATCTCCAAACCAGATTAGGTGCAGAGGGTTACGTGATTCCTGGCATTCCGGTGATGTCGGGGTTCGCTGGGGGATTTTCCATAACTCTCCAAGTGGGTGCAATGGCGCGGTGTCTCCTCTATCCCGATGTAGGATGGGATACCTTCTCCAGGGAAGCACATGGTCTGTATGTGCAACGCAGCCCCAGGCCAGCCTATTTCTAGGCAAGCATGAGATACAGAACAGAGCAACACAACCAAACAGCAGTCCCTGAATACACAATGCATAGACACACATAGACAGCATCACCACTATACAGAAATACAAACATAAGTTCATATAGTTACACTACTCTCTAGTCAGAATTTTATGGTTCAACCAATCAGGTCATCTCAAAGTTTAGTTCACTCACATGTGAGAATTTGTGTTTAGGAATCCCACATGTAACTTCCATCATTTGGTGTTTGAGCAATTCAGTTTAATCAAGGTAGAAACACTAATGCGAGTCACTCATTCCCCCAAAGAGTGTCAGAATCTGAAGCTGTAGTTCTTCCGCAGCAGCCTTGGTATTTCACTTAGTAGAGAAGCAACCCCCTTTCCTGTCACTTTGTACTGCTGCCATGTTACTTTCAGTTCATTGCACAACGACATGTAAAACTCCATCCTTACATATCCAAGGCCAAAATGGAAAGCAAAACACAAAGGAGATAATTTTTCTATAAATGCTGCCTCCGGTTTTGGGAATCTGCTTTAGAAGAGGTATCTATTTTAAGATACAACATAACCAAGCTTTGATACTGGTTATGCAATGGGTTTTAATTATTACATTACTCTATTTTATACTTCAGACCGAGTGACACAACAATTTCCCCCCCAAATAAATATTTTCCCTCTATAGCTATTGCTCCTATGTTTTGGGGGAAGCAGTCATAGTACACAGACTCAAATATGCTTTAAAAAAATCAGCATGTTTTCATGTAGTGGAATTAAATCCACCTTCTGAAACAGGCAATCTGTAATTATACCCATGCTTCTTAAAAATAGCAGATTAGAGTTAAAATGAACAAATTAGCTACAACGAATCTACTGGGAGACCTGAATGCTTGGATCTTTGGGGAGTTCTTATGCCTGTGGCATTTAATCTTTTCTCAGTACCTTACAGACAGCAGAGCTGCATGTAGGGTGGGGGAAGGGAATTCCAAAAATCAAGGCCTAGGAATGTTGTGCAAGTCTGATATTAACACAATTCGCTCTCTCCCCTTTTACACGGAAGGATGCAAAATATATCAGAGCAATAACTGTTACAGCTCCGGCTTGGGAAATACCCACTTGGACAAAGGCTGCAAAAGCTATTTTGTTCTAGACATTGCATTTCTAAAAATGTACCTCATAATTGATTGGAAAGAAGTAGGTTGGTGTTGTTTCTTTAACCTAGCCAAAAGACATACATGGAGGCCTGAGGCGGGACCTTCCACCTCTTTTGGGATCATTTCAAGCCTTTCCAAACAGTCTACACCATTTCAAGAATCAGTATCAAATTCCCAGCATATGAAGCGCAGTAAATCCAATATATTAATTCTAGTCGCAAGTACTTTCCTATCACAAAAGCAGAAAATGTCGGAGAAAGAGAGAACATATAGCAGGAAAGGCAAAAAGTAGTTTCATTTAGTGGATGCAGCACTGTGTGTAGATGCCTGCTGGATGCAGTTCCAATGTGCTTGCTTGGTCTGTAAAATGCAGCAGAGACAAACACAGCATAAAATAATTCAGATAATGATTGCAACCGAGGTAGTGCATGAGTAACAGAGATATTCAACAACAAAGCACTGAAGAGTGAATTGCAGAAATAATCAACATCCACTTGTAATTTCCCTCTCTTGTTTGTATTTTGTAAATTATATGTTCAGCAGTAAAACACAAAAGAGCCTGTGATGATGCAATACCTTTAGTGGGTGAGTTGTTATGAGAATGAATAAACTCACAAGTTTAGCTTGTAGGATATTCTACATCTTCCTAATTACTCATGAGGGTAAAAAAGTTACATGGTGTTAACTAATGAGTCAGAAAACTCCCGACTCTATTATCTCACCAAGTTTCAAATTCTTGTTAATGGAACCTGTCCTTAGTAAAACTCTCTACAAAGTACTAAAATAAATCATTTAGGTTGCGATACAAAAACAAGATAAATACTGAACCCTTTGATTTAAGGCAGCTAAGCTCTGTTTATTTCAAGGGAATAAAATCAGTGCATATCAAAGCGCTCCGACTTTAACTGGCTTTTGGATCTTGCTGTCAACAGCACGTTAAGAGTTGCAGACAGCATTAATCAATGAGGCACGCAAGGAACATATCACCAACTTTATCTATTCTTTGACAATTAAAATAATTCATCATAACAAAGCCTTCAGATTTGTTGTTGTTATTAATTCCTCCTCCTGATGAAACCTCATGAAGCTGTTGAAGAAGTTGAAAAGTTACAATGGAAGGAAAAACAATGGAACTAGGAACCCTTTGATTTCTTTCTCGTGTGTACAAAAGATTTTTTTTTTTAAATCTAAAATAGAAAAAATTGGGTCTTGGACTTCTTGCTGAAATTATTTTTCCATTCTGGAATACTCATTCCTTCTGCACATACTTCTCCATTGATTTTGCTGCTTTCCATTGGGATTCAGGAGACCTAGATTATTTCAGTTCACACCCCAGTTCGGCCTTACACAAGTGTCAGTTCCTCCCCAGTAAAGTCAGTAGAAAAATATCACCTGTTATACAAACAAATAAGGGGGATTGTACAACTCAAAGCAAGTAAATAATTAGCTTTCCCATCTCAACTCATGGAACTTTGTTTTCCTTCCCAAGTTGGGGTACCTTTTTATGGCATCCCAGAACAGTCTGCTTCCTCCTAATTCCCCAGAACATGAACTGGCTGAGTGGGTCTTGACAAGTCATCCTCATTCACACTTTCATTATCTGTAAAATGGACTTGTTGCAGAAGATATTGTGACAAAACAAAAAACTGTCAGGATTTTAAAATGGTCTTCACCCTTTAAAAAAGTGCAATAGGAATACTGAATATATCGGTGCAGAAGTGTCTCCTGACACAAGGTGCTAAGTCAACCATTAACAGAAATATAAAGAGAAAATGCCGAAACTGAGATACCTAAGCTATCTTAAACATTACTAACCCTTCACAGAAATCCTGCAAGACTCTGGCCTCAGTCTAGAGAAAGTTAATCATGTGGAAAACAGTGGGACTTAAATTAGTTGAGATGTTGCTTTCACTGGGACATATGTGTGACTAACTTCAGGACTGTAGCCATTTTTTATTCTGAATATTTCTCTCAGAATCCTTAAGGAAACATAAGTGAGGAAAGAATGACAAAATATTTTGTACAGTAGGAAGCTTAAATATATTAGCCCACAGCTCCCCAGCATATCAATTTGGAAGTAAGACATTTTATTCAATTTCTATTAAATATACCTGGATCTATTAAATATGCTGTAAATGGTACTGGGAAATAGAAGTGTGGGGAGAAAAAAAAATTCGAGTAAAGGAAACTTGGCTGCAATCCTAAGCACACTTTCCTGGAAGCAAGTCCACTGGATAAAATGGGCCTTACTACTGACTGAGTAGACCTGCTTAGGTTTGCTCTCATTATTGCCTATAGAGTTGTGTGCCACTGCTTTTCCAATTTATTATTCTACGACAGATTTTTCAGTGTTTATGCTGTTAATGTGCTGTATATCTTGAACTGGTTTAATTGTTATTGACTACTCTTATTTTATGCCCCCTTGGAAATTCAGTTGAGATTGCAGCCTCTGTGTGTGTTGACCCTGCCAAGGGGATTTCAAGACAAGAGGGACGCAGAGGTGGTTTGCCATTGCCTTCCTCTGCAGAGTCTTCCTTGGTGGTCTCCCTTCCAAGGACCAACCTCGCTTAGCTTCCAAAATCTGACAAGATCAAGCTATACCATACCAGCTTCCCTTACGTACAGTGCAGCCTAAAAGTATGATAAATAAATACATAGCATAAAGGACAGGCATACAATAGTTCCAGTGCAATCTTATGCATGTTTATTTAGAGATATATTCAGAATTACTCAGTGGGGTTTGCGCCCAAGAAATTACAGAGAGGATTGCAGAATGGTGTTCCTTGTCGAGTATTATATAAAGCAAAATGATACTCATTTTAAACATCTTTACATGCCAGATCTCAGATGCACAGTGAATGTGCAGACTCCGGGAAAAGGAAATAAACACAAGTCCTGTACACACTGATTCCTAAGCATACATTCCATGTGGTTTCAGTGGTACTGAGGCATACTTAACATTAACTGGATTGCACTTGATACACTTTAAATTCTAGTCAAAGCAGCCTTGGGCAGAGGAAATGATTTCATTTAACACAGATAGATGACTAGTCGCAGATACGTTTTGACACAAGTAGTGCTGTGAAAGAGTACATGAGTGAAATGACAGTATGCCATTGCTAGATCAAAGGAAAGGGAAAACATTTGAGCCTCACTGGAGGACATCAGTCATCCTTGAAATCATATCCTCCATGATAACCCTGAGCTTAAAATAAGCCTGGAACTGTTTGCACAGGGTGGGAAGAGTCAAAATTGACAGGGGCTCAGCCTACCAATATCCCATATGTAACAGACTCTGGAGCTGATGTGTCTTAACCAGTGCTAACTAACCCAACCCCCCTTCTCTACTGCTTTTACTGTTTGTTCAGTGATCATAAGTAGGCCAGATAAGAGAAGCTACAGTGAGACTAGAACTCTGGTCACCTGACTGAAATTTGGACCATTTAGCAACATCAGTGTTTATGTCTCTTTCATATGAATGTGGGCAAGTTATACAGGGCACATCCAGGAAGGCAAACCATGCTTCTGTGCCATTTTAAGAATAGGAGTACCACACTGTAAAGTTAGGCAAATCATATTTGGTGAAGTCAGAAAAAGATACTCAGGAGTGTTTGGGGCAGTGTTCTTCCAACAGCAGAAATAGTCTTTGTAGTAAACAGAGGTCCCAGGAACTTGTAGTGCCATCCTAAGCAGAGATATGTTTTGGATGGTTTAGTGTAGCTCTGTAAAAGTGCAGAACCTATTCTTGCAATGCTTACACAAATGTAAGAAGTTAAGGGTATTTTTTCCTTCTTCTTTTTTTAAGGAGGGGTCCATACTTCTATTTCTTCCCTCACTTTGATTTTTGGGTTAGGGGTGAAGGCTGCAAAAGATGCACACTTCTGTTTTGTACTAGTCACATGGCCTTGGGAAACAACTGCATTGAGTATGTAGGGTTGCCAAGTTCATGCTCCAAGAAGGCTCCTGTACTCTCGAGAGCTGCATAGGGTACTACAATGGAAGGAGAAGCCACAAAGGGTTAAAATGCTTCCTTTTCAGCAAATATTGGTCAAGTCTTTGAGGCAATCCATTAAAACACAAGTAAATATGCCACAACATTTTCTCTAATTCATTTCATAATCTGTGTATCACCTTCCTTCCTTCCCAGCACTCAGTCCATAACATTCTTCTGTACCTGAAAAATGCTGTCCTTCCCCATTAAAGACTAAGGGCATGGTAGGTTGCCTGGAAGGAAGGAAGGAAAGAAGGAAGGAAGGATTTATGTTGTCACTGTGTATGTGCGAAGTGCCATCAAATCTTTTTGGCAGTCTGTGGTATCCATAAAATTCACCTCCAACACCACATTTCAAATGACTGTTGTCACCACCTAGTAATTATTAACTAAATGAGCAGGTATCAACTTGTAACCCCTCTGCATCTCCATAAATGGTCACGATATTGACCCACACTTTGCAGGCAATCATCCTGCTTTTTCTCCTTTTGTCAGTCTCTTCTCTGCACAAGGCAATCTCTGCACAGCCTGGTTCAATCCAGCAGGAAGAACGGTACTTCCTTCTTTTTCTTTGCTAGTTCCAAAAAAGAGGATATAATTAAATTTTGCAAGATACCCAAGTGGGACAAAGAGATCTATAAAGTAACATTGGAAGCACGGAACACATAAAATTGCTGTTCCTGAGAGCATGCAAGCAAATGGTGGAGGCTGGAGTTAAAGGGCAGGGGAATGATAAAAGCAGGCAGCACAGAAGGCAGGGCTTATCTCCCCAGTATGGTTGCCAACCTCCAGGTGAGGGGTGGAGATCTCCTGGAATGACAACTGATCTCCAAACTACATGTATCATTTATTTATTTAAAACATTCATTCCACTTCTCATGGCAGCTTTGGAAGGTGGACTGCATGGCATTATACCCTACTGAGGTCCTCCCCTTCCTAAATTCTCTCTCCCAGGCTCCATCTCAGATCACCAGGTATCTCTGAATCTGGAATTGGTATTTCTGAGTTCCTGGGAAGTTCTGAAATACCTCTACTGAACAGGAAGCTGAAGAGAAGAACAAGCAAGGACTGAAGGAAAAAAAACTTTGGGGGGCATTTTCTCCAAATTGATCCTGTAGACAATTTGTCTACATCCGCACTGTTCTTCCCTGGCCCACCAACTGCACACACATAACCATTACCATTCAACAGAACAATGTCTGAGTACAGCGGCACCTTTAAGACCAACAAAGTTTTTAGAAGAAGAAGAGAAGAGATTGGATTTATACCCCGCCCTTCACTACCCAAAGGTGTCTCAGAGCGGCTTACAAACTCCTTTCTCTTCCCCTCCCCACAACAGACACCCTGTGAGGTAGGTGAGGCTGAGAGAGCTCTAACAGAAACTGCCCTTTTTTCAAGAACAGCTCTTATCAGAGCTACGGCTTGCCCAAGGTCATCCAGCCAGGTGCAGGTGGAGGAGTGGGGAATCAAACGCGGTTCTCCCAGATTAGAGTCTGCGCACTTAACCACTACCCCAAACTTTATTCAAGGTATAAGCCTTTGTGTGCATGCCTCAGATACAGTGTGTGCATGCCTCAGATAAGCCTTTGTGTGCATTCCTCAGATACAGTGAAATAGTGAAAATCCGAAGAGGTCTGCATGGACACATCACGAAAGCTTATAACCTTAAATAAAACTTTGTTGGCCTTAAAGGAGCCACTGTACTCAAACCGTGTTCTGCTGCTTCAGACTAACACGGCTACCCACCTGAATCTACCATTGCCATTCAAGTCATTTCTTTCAACCCTTAGCGTTGAAGTGCCGCCCCATTAAACCACGGGAGGAGCCACGCTTTTAAGAGACTGGGCTGCAGACTGAAGGGGGCTTGTGAAGGTTCCCCGTTGCTGCTCGCCTCCCATGTTTATGTCCCCAGGTTGTCCCGTTGCCGCCTTTGATCAAACAAGTTTTGCAGTGTGGGAAATGGCAAGAAAACGCTGCAAAAGTCAGAGGCAAAACCGACGGTGAACATACCCCTTACGGGCAGCGGCCCTTGTTCAATTTTGCAGATGTGTGATGGGGGGAGGGTATTGTCTGCCTCCAGTCTGAGAAAGCGAGTACTGTGTGGGACTGGGGGGGGGGGGGGGGGAAGCCCGTTGCCCCCTTATTTCTCCTGTACTGGCTGTTCTGCCTGCTCCCAATTTTTCCCCCTTCACTACACACCGAGCCCTTGTATGCTTCCATTCCTCTGCTGAATTTCGCTGCTCACAGTAAAAAGCAAGCACCATTATTTCTCCCAACGCACTCGATCCCTACCCACACTTCTCGCAGGCAGCCATCGGGAGTTGCGTGGGTAAGATTTTTCAAGTTGTAGCCCTTCCCTGTTGAGGGCACATAGCCTCAGCTGGGATTACTGAGCCTGCTCAGTTCCGAACGAGCATGCTCAGTAACGGCGAAGCCTCCAATGCGACGGGCAGCGGGTTTTTAACATTAGACCGGCCGGGGTTTCTGGCAAGCGCCTGCGCACGGCAGCTCCATCCAGCAAGGGAACCTTGAATTTCTTCGGGATTCTTGATCTGCAGTGCAGAGCAAAGCAGGGGAACGTGTTGCAGCAGCTCGTGCTGCTGGGTTTCAGAAGAGATCCAAAAGGGATTTAAACGGCAGGGAAAGAAGGCAAACAGGGACCCGTTCACCCTCGATCGTTAAACAATATCTTCATTATCTTTAAAAAACATTTTTTTAAAGAAAAGCTTCACCGTGAATTTGAGCCTTTGCGTTAGGGGACAGCGCACACCGCAAACTGTAAGTGTTTTCTGTACTCTGGGCTGTGAACTCCAGACGGCATGACTCCGGCTTTCCTTTGCACAACTTAGGCATGGACGCAGGGAAATCCAAATAGAGCGAGGCTGGCGGTGCATCATCTGGTTATTTGCAGGAATAAAAAATGAGGGGGCCGAGCAGCTTGGAGGTGGTGACAAAAAGGAGGCCTTTTGTGTGTGTGTGAAGAGTATTGGGGGGGGGAGTAGAGTGAGAAGAGAGAAAAGAGGCGGGAGGAGATAATTGCCAGAGGTTTCTAAAAACCTATAAATAGAAGCGGGCTCTCCCCC
>NW_015174275.1:1476088-1484867 GCF_001447785.1 Gekko japonicus
CCCCCCGATTGTCAAAGGCATTTGGAAGTGAAGGCAGAGATTGAGACGTATTACACTGTAGACTTGTGTGGCATCTGTTGGTACTTAGAAGCTTGAAGCAATGCGCTTAGGTTATCACTATCTTCCCCACACACACACACAAACCCCTCCAGTGTTTATAAGTCATCTTAGCAACACTGGATGAATGGTGCCTTTCATTATTAATATTTTCCTTCAGTGTGCTGGCTTTTATTTGCTGACCAAATCGCCCCAAGCAGTTTTAAGAGACGATGTATGAAAAGCTCCAATGATCTAGTTTTTTAAAAAAAAAAAATGACATCAAAGGCGAACATCTATCTCCAAGTTAAACGTTTGCATCTCTGGCAATTTTTTAAAAAGCTGATGAAAGGTGAAAGTCTTTGACATTTCAAGTCACTCTAAGAAACATCAGGGAAAAGGTCCTTTTGTTTTCCAGGGGAAGGAGATCCTGTTTTGAGAGAGAGAGAGATCCTTCTCCGCAAGGTCATCGCACTCATTATGATTTTTTATTTTTTAAAGGGGCACACTGCTTAGCGCGGTGACTTCCGATATGCGGCTTGTCTTGCTGGGATCGATTTCCCCCCTTTTTCACTGGGAGCGCGCGACTGGTGCCCGGGCAGTATTATTCTAAGGAACGGAGATTGGTATTCTGGCGTATCTGTGTGGCGTGTGCGTTGAGTGTGCGAGAGATTTCCCTGCTTGGGCGAGGAGGGAGCGCATGGGAACTCTTCCTCACTACACTCGCCACTGCTGTGGTGGGAATTAAAAACAACCCTGCTTGAATAGGACCGGAGTGGAGAGAGTGTGCGTGCGTGTGTGAGGGAGACAGCAACAACAACATGATCACGACACGCCAGGCAGCGTGTGAGCCGTACCGAGAAAGGAGGGTGTGTATGTGTGTGTGTGCGTTTTAAAGAGGTGACTGAATCCGAAGCCAGATCAAAACAATGGAGAAAGCAGGTTGCGGGAGATACGAAAAGGGACGCGCGCGGGAAGCGAGGCGTTCTACTCAGCGACGACTCAGCCAATCAAGGCGCGCTCTGCCGTGTCTTCCGAAGGTCCGGGGGGGGGGCAAAAAAAATGAGCCGACCGCTCTGCTCTCTGCAGTGTCCCACCCGATTAAGACTGCGGGTCTAGGCGCTCTTACTTGGAAGTAAGCCCCCTGAGAATGCCAAAGAACTTACTCCTGCGAAGATGTGTCTTGAAACCCTTGTCTTCGTTCCAAATAGGAATTGTGGGCAATATTGATGCGTGGAAGGTGTTCTTTTTAAACAGACCTCAACAGGGGCACCTCACAGTCTTTAGGGAATTTGGAGAAGCGTGCCACCCCCACCCCCCAGCAAGGCTTCCATTACCCGAAAAGCAATTTGTTTTGAAGATCACACACTAAGCCAATGAATTGGTTTAGAAAACCACAAATTAAGTTGGCTTTACTAAGCTAGGTGTCATGGCCAAGGCAGGATGCAAAGAATATAGGGTCAGAGGAAAGTAAAGGAGTGTGGGAAGAAAGGTGTGGTGCTGACCTGTTGGGAAAAGGCCACACACCACTGGAGCATTTGGGTGCCAGTGCAGAGACCAACTTCTGACAGGAGGGTTCACAGTGCAGTTAATCCAAAGTCGAAATGTAAGCAAATTAACTCTTTGCTGTCAGTCAGTGCCCTTACAGTTCTAGTGGTTATGCCAATAAAGGTCTGTGTATATGTATGTACAGTTCTAGTGTTCTCCCCTTGCCCTAAGCAAAAACAAAACAAAAACGCAGTCTCACGCTCCAGGTATTCATTTGCTGCATTACACTGTCCAGACGATACTTTCTCTTGCTATGCTTGTTGTTGGCATTCTGGATGATGGTGTTTTAGTCCCACATTAACCTTGAGCAACCTCTGCAAACCCACTGCAAGCTTTTGCTATAGTTGACTATCTACACAGACTACTACAGCAAACCCTGATCTCCCTCTCAGATCCTTTTCACAGTGCACGGTGTGTCCCTTCCAGCTTTATGTCTGGACAAATCAAATTTCCTACTTTTCCTCTTTTTTTTGGCCGTCTTTGTGTACAGCACCCAGCAACACCCTTGCTGGGAGATCCCCTGCTCCTACTGAATCCCCTGATGTCTTTTACTGGAAGCAGCTGGCAGTCAGGAGCCTTCATCCAGCAGAATCCATATCTGTCCCCCCCCCCCATGCATTCTTATTTGGTACACAGTAGGCATTGCTCTCCTGTAAATTGCACTGCACTGTTTCTCTAGATAATGAACTGCATGGTGCAAGGCAAGTGACAGGAGATAATGATTCTCTGTGATTTTCAAATCCCGCCAGGACATCCCACCAAATGAGCAGACTGATGGACAGAAGGTGGCAGAAAATGCACAACCGTTAACCTTATGTAACTGCATTAAAGGTAGCTGCAGGAGGGACCAGACCTGAAGATAAAAGGGGGGTGGGAGGGAAGAGATGAACCGGCAGGTTGTGGTGTTCTGCGAGATGTGAGAGCCTCAGTGTTTGAAATAAAACGGGCAAGTAAAAAACAATCCCTATCCTTTGGGTTCATTTTGAATGCATTTTGGTTCACTCTCTACCCAAGAACACCAAGGCTGTTGCAAAGCCAGTTGACCATAGTACTTTCTATGCAGTTGACCTTGTTGACCTTGTTGTTTGTTTGTTTTATAATTGATGCCTGGCTTCTCTTAAGAGCATACTCATTCAAGCATCAGTTATTCTGTTGGAGTTTCTGTCCTCCCTTTCCAGCAGAGAGAAAGCATTTAGATTGTCTGTATCCTTCTACCCCTTAGGGACAAGTAATGCAAAGCAGTTGCATTGGGGCTTTATTCCAAAGAGGATGCCTCCAATCTTTATCTCGTTGTGTGTGTTGTTGTTGTTGTTGTTTTAAGCAAGCAAACAAGACTACCCTGAGGATGAAGGGAGAGAAAGTGTCATTCTGACTCTTCATTTCAGATGTGAAATGGCTGAAACTGGGCACTGTCTAGAGATGACACCTCTGCAGAATTCCGGGGATACAGAACATAGTCTTTTTTCCATATTTGTTTTATTTGGACTGCCCAAGTCTTCTGGTCACCACAGCAGCAGCCATGGAGTGCTCTGTTCTTTCAGCAGTCACTGCAGAGCAATGGTGTGGGAACACACCAGCTGCATCTGGCTACTGCTGCACTCAGGGGTAGACTCCCTCTGCGGTACTGGTGGAAAAAATAATCCCCCTTCTCTTGAGGTAGTGCAGTTTGCTGGACACATGCCATGCATCTTCATCCAAACCAGCATGTTTTCCTAGTCTGTCACATTAAAGAGGAAATCGGGTCACCAAGAATTCCACTGTTTTACATGGATGATACAATCAGGGAGGTTATACAAGTACCTAATTCTGTCCCATCAACTCTTTTGCCAGTCTAGGGAGGGGACAGGGAGGACTTGTCCATTATTCTTCAAATGCTTTTTCACAGGGCCACTTAGGAGAAGGTAATCAGTGAACCACGCATGTACTTTTTAAACATGGTATGTATTGGAACAGTAAGACAGAGACACTTTTTTGTGCTAATTTCATTAGGCAAAACAGTAGCATTTGATTATAGATATTCTTTGGAGACGGATGAGCATAAGTTATTCACGAGGCTGGTGTTATTAAGCTCTTTCGAGAGACTTCATGGTTTTTTCCTGCCATAAAGGAATGTGCAGCGAAAATAGCATTAATGTGTTACACAGAAGAGCATTATGTTGTGACATCTTCATAACAGAAAGTAATCTAAAAGGTGAGAAGCTAGGGCTTCGTTGTGATCGGGCATCAAAATTTTATATTGTTTAGTAGCACAGTCAGTTCCCATCTGTGCCTAGCTCATGAGTTACATAACAGCCTTTACCATCTTAACACTTTGACGTGGAGGGTGTGTTTCTAAAAGATGAAGTAACTTTTGCAGTAAGCTGCTTTTACTTATTAAATAAGAAGTATAACTGGAATAAGATTTTGTTGGATATTTATCATGTCTAACCAACATTCTTATTGCAGCTGTCATTGGCGAGGTTAAAAAATGAGCAAGAGTCTTTTTACTTAATTAAGCAGATTTCCTATAAGGCCTGATGCTGATTCAAGGGACTGTGACAATAGGAAGTCTGTAAATATGACCACCAGATAGATTTCTAGACCTTTTCCAAATAGCCCATTATAGCATATAAAGATTTATACAGTGCAATCCTATGCAGAGTTACTCCAGTCCATTCGTTTCAGTAGGCTCTCTGCATAGGCTTGGTACTGATAATATGCTCTGACCTCTCTAAAAACCTGTGGTCTGTGAATTGCTACACTTAAAAGGGATGGATTGGGGGGGGGGGTGTTAGTAAGTAAATATTTAACTGGGATGTATGCAGTTGCAACGTCCCCCTTCCCATATACTTTAAGAGAAAAAAATATATTTTTCCTATTAAAGGAAGCATCAAATTGTTGAAAGACTATCAGAACATTTGGATGGTTTTAGTGGCACATTGCTTAAAGAGTTAAAACATTTTCTAATGCAAGAAATGGGTTAAGAATTCTGAATTAAATCCTTTCTCACAATGGTCAGCATTTTGTCTGCTGGAGTGTTGCATAATCTCACTGCTGGAGAAGTAAATGCTAGAGATGCCTGTTAACATAAATCTCCAGAAAGCACCACACCGTACCATTTACTGTTATTTCAACAATATAAATGTCCCTCTTTTTCTTTTCTTTCTTTTTTTCGGTATGTGCTTCAGGGAACCTCAGTTGGCAGTACGTTCCCATGCACGCACATGGGATGAAACGGAGCACATTTTCCTATTTGGCAATAATTATCCATGTAGGAAATTTGCCTTGTGTGAAGTATTTCTTATTAGAACCAATATGCTTTTATCTTTCAGTCTGCCTTCCTGACAGGATGGCCTTATTAACCTGGTTTCATCCTGGTTTCCCATCAGTTTTCTTCCGCTACCTTTCCTTCCCTCTTGAAAAAAGATGCAAGGTTAGGCTACTTGGCAGTATTGAAATGCAGAATGGATTCTGTTCTGTTATGTAACCCTTTGGCTGCCTGTGCCACAATTGCTGAGCCATCCAAGTGTCCATACATGTTGGTTTCTGTTCTGACTTAGTCTTTGGCCCTCAGATTTTGGCCCAGCTTTACTCCCCCACTTTTAGTGCCATCCATCACCCACTATTGATCCAGGTTCCTTATCTTTTCCAACTTCCCCTGCAGAATGTTGTTGCTAAATTTTTGTGTGAATATTCCAGTATATCACTGTAGGGCTCTTCCCACTGATGGCTCTCATACTGCATAACTGATGTGCTTAGGGACTGTGCTAATTTTTGAACCTGGAATGTAGAATTATATAATGAACTGGAATGTGAAATTGTGCAGCAGTATTTTAATATTCAAGCTAGATGATGCTGAACTAATGACCTGCCTTATGTAATAAAAAGAATCCAGTAGGTATAGCTTTTCCTCTACTGTATCACACCACCTTCATGCCAGCTTTCCTTATGCAGGGAGATGGGTTAGGATTTGTTTGTGTGTATGGTATATTTACAAGTGCAATCCTAAACCAAGTTGCAACTTTTTAAGTTCACTGTAGTCAAGGGTGTGACTCAGTTTAGAATTGCACTGCTAGTCCCAAAGGGTATGGTCAGGAAAAGCTTTCCAAGTTGATTCTATTGATTGTATAAACTGCCCCCAAATATGATGATTGCTTGAGTCAAACCAGAGGCCTGAGTAATTTGGCCAGTAAGTGTAGATTCAGTATTCAGAACAGAATAGAGCAATAATGAACACCTGAACTGGGGACTCTGCTTCTAGACTCATGATTTCTCTGGCCTTGCAGATTGCACATTGTATATGTCTTTCCTGGCTGAAATAGCTCAAAAGTATTCCCAGTTTTTTAATGCTCCTCGAGGATTTGATACGTTAGCTGGAGCAATAGTGTGACAAGCAAACTAGGAGCCAGGATTCAGGTACTGTCTCCCCATCATTACCCAATTAATTACACACTCTTCATCTTGGAAGGCAAGACTGTTAATGTTTTAAAGATTGTCAGTTATGTCAGGCTTAGGGAAAAATAGTTAAGGTTTGGAGCTATAAACCCAAGTTCCTTTTCAAAGTGGTAAGATTGCCCTGTGAAAAACAGAAAGGTACTCATTGGTGAACACTTAAAATAACTATCAACTTGGAACCTTGAGTTACTTACTTCACAGTCTGTGTCTAAACACAACATCCACCATACTGTTCTTTCCCATAGTCAGTGCATTTGAAACAGGTTGGATGTTACATATCAAGAAACCTTCTCTTTATGCCAAATGTTATGGCATGGCATGACCAATGTGTATGGTTCCAATAATGTCTATTTTTTTTCTTAAATGCTAGCTGGCTGATCGGAAGCTGCAGGATTATTATTCCTCTTGAGCCTTGTCTGCACTGCAGAAGTTACAGTATAGTTTAGTATATAGGGAGTCAATCTAGCCTTTCTAGCTTGGGTGGAGTATTTTCATAGTTCTAGGATGCCTCATCCTGCTAATGCCTCATCCTGCTAATGAAGATGACTAACCTATGTCAATCTATTAATGTTTATGGCACTTTACATATACAAGCATATGGATGGATGGATGGATGGATGGATAGGTAGAAAGATGGACAGAGAGATATAAGCAGGGGTCATTTCATAGAAAAAGAGCTAGGGGGACTCATTAGAATAACTCATTAGCATATGCCACACCCCCTGACATCACCGGAAGTGTGTCCTCCCCACAGCCGGCGGCGACCTCCAGCGGGCACCAGCAGGGAGCTCCAGGCCCCGCCCTCCCGCACCTCACCCGGAGGGATGGCGTCCCCCCGCGTCCCCCCCAAATGACCCCTGGATATAAGTAATCAAATAGATACGATTTCTGTTCCAAGGAGCTTTCCATTAAAAATGTGTACAGTTGAAATGCCGTGACGTGGATAGCCCAGGCTAGCCCGATCTCATCAGATCTTGGAACCTAAGCAGGGTTGGTCGTGGTTAGGACTTGGATGGGAGACCACCAAGAAAGTCCTGGATCTCTGGGCAGAGGCCAGCAATGGCAAACCAGCTCTGAATGTCTCTTGCCTTGAAAACCCTAGAGGGTCACCATGAGTCAGCTGCGACTTGATGGCATTTTCCTCCACCACAGCTGGAAAGGGAAATGAAAGAGAAGAGAGCCAGCTATAACAGAGAACAGAAGTGTGGGAGGGGGAAGGATAACAAAGGATAAATGTGAGTTTAGGTTTAAGGAGTTTGACCCCAAACTTCACAGGAAAAGTGAGATGTGAAGGCAAGAGAGATGGCACCATACAGATATTACTTGAGATAGTTGTTTCCATCAAGGAGAGAGGGTAGATCATTCTGATGGTAAGGATTTTTGATCCCTACTACTACATGCCTGGATGTGAAATCATGAACGATGCAGAGAAAAATATGATCATAGTTACCTCTTTCATCAAGTTAACATGTATTTTGTTTGGCTTTAATAGTCACTCCTAAGCACAGTTACACATTTCTAAGTGCATCTACGTCAGTGGATTTAGAAGGGTATAACTTTGCTTAGGATTGCACCATTAGTTACTCAGGGAACTCAGAAGTGTGTTTCAGTTTTATCCGGTTGTATTATATTGCCTTTCATTAATTTATACCCGGACTCAAGCAACAGAATTCCTTAATAAATATGTACTTTCTTCTAAGTGTATTTTGATCAGTATCCATGACAATATGATGTGCTGAATTTCAAGAACATGGAAATCATTGTGGTTATGGTACAGTGAAATAGCATAACAGGCTATAGAATTTCATCACACAATTGCAGCCTCTAGGGAGATTCCAACATACAAAAGTAATAGACCTTGACTCAAAACTCTAGTGATGAGTCTCTCAAACTCTAGTGCTATGCCAAGTTGCAAAACAAGGTTCATGTCACATCTACAGGATAGTAGACACAGTTGAAGGGGCACAGCCATATTATAGGAATACTATAAAGAGAAGATCATGTATTGACAAATCCATGTCGATGCTCCCTCTAAACTGTGGAGTCTTGTGAGGTACTGGCATTAAAGTTGTGAGCGAGCGATTTGGCTACTGTATAAATTAGCTTGCTCTGGAGCCATCTTTCCTGAACTAAGACAAAAATGTGTGAGCTGGAGGCTAGAAAACTGTGAGCTAGCTCACACTAACTCAGCTTAGAGGGAACACTGATCCATGTGTACTTGTGATCAACCTTATAGTACATCCAGTTTTCATGGTGGTATTTCATGGTGGTATTTATATATATCACCAGTCTGCCCACTGACATTTTAGCATGAAATTCCACAGGACCCTTACAAGGCCTTCTATACCAGCTTGCTATTTTCAGGGGTCTTTTTGTGGAAAAAGAGCTGCAGGAGCTCATTAGCATATGGTATGCTAATGAGCTACTAGGCTATTAACATAATAGCTCATTAGCATATGCAACACCCCCTGACATCACCGGAGGTGATGTCAGAAGGGGAAGCAAAAGGGGGGGGGAGGCATCTTCAAAAGCCTCCCCTTCCCTTCCCTGGGAGGGGAAGCGAAGAGAGAAGGGGTTTAAAGTTTAAATCCCTTCTCACTAGAGTTGGGCCACAGAAGGAGGAAAGAATGAAGGGAAGAGAGAGAGAGAGTAGACAGAAGGAATGAAGGAAGGAAAGAGAAGGAAAGAAGGGGGAAAGAAAGAGAGAAGGGAAAGAGGAAAAAGAAAGAATGAAAGCAGGGAAAGACAGGAGTGAAAGAAT
>NW_015174275.1:1484958-1501363 GCF_001447785.1 Gekko japonicus
GAAGGAAAAGAAGGGAATGAGAGAAAGAAAAGGGAAAGAAAAGTAAAGGGGAAGGAAAGGAGGGAAAGAAAGAGGGCAAAGAGATGGGGGGAGCTTTTATATTTAGAAAACCAACTCTAGTGTTGTCAGACACAGAGACACAAGGAAAAATCCACAGGCAGTATTCTATCCAGGCTAGCCAGATCTTGTCAGCTCTCTGAAGCTAAGCAGGGTTGGCCTTGGTTAGTATTTGGATGGGAGACCACCAAGGAATACCAGGGCCAATTTGCCGAGGTAGGCAATACTAAACACTTCTGAACGTTTCTTGCCTTGAAAACCCTATGGGATTGCCATGTCAAGCTGTGACTTGATGGCAAAACAAAAGTATTCTACCAACTGAGACAGAATGCAATTTATTTCAGGCTTACAGTGAATTTTGAACCATTACGGTGACTGGCAACCCTTTGGGCACTTATTTTTCAGTTGTATTACAAGTGAACTTTATTTAGTAAATTAACTAGAACTTAAGTTTTTGCTGTTCTGTATTATCTTGATGTTCTGGCATTACACCTTGTAATCTTTTCTCCACGGCCACAAAAATATACTGGGTAAACACCTTTCATGACACACATTTTCCTATGTCCCTTTTGGTCCCATGCGGCACTGTTCAGTAATTTGTTTCATTGCTTGATTATCCTTTCTGATAAAAATGTACTTAAGATCAAGTTATCTGTTTCATTAACAATCATCGAGCCAGCTCATCCCTAAAGTATTGTTTTAATTAAACTTAACCAGGCTGTTATTAAGGGGGGAAATCCTGTAAAGGATCTGTATCTGTGCTTTCAATATTTTGTGACATAATTTTGCTATGACAGCACATTACCAGCAATGAAGATTTCTAATAAGATTGTCTAGCAAAATTTAAAAAACAAACAAACCTAAAACCCAAGGCTTTATATTAAGTGGTACCCATTATACCTAAAAGGATATCTCCTCTGCATAATAGGTCTGGCAAAAAAAATCTTTTCATTTAAAAGAGATTTCTATCCAGGCCAAATTAATTTAGAATGAGAACATCTCGTTCATAAAAGCTCATTATTAAGAACATGGGTTGCTTGCAATCTGTTGAGGTTTGTTCCCATGAAGTCCTGTAAAATGAAGGATTCTGCTTGAGCCCTTGAAAAGTTCTTTATATTCAGAGTAGATAAGGGCTGCCACTTCTATCAATTGATCTGTGGAATGGACTGTTGTCAGTTTATCAGTCAGCCGATGGCTTATTATTTGTGTCAGAATATTCCATGGTACCAAGGGTACCACTGTAGTTTACTTTTTAATAATTTCACTATTAGGAGTGAAGGTTTATTGTCCCCTCATTCTGTAGTAGTCAGCGCAGGCTTAGGGTTGCCAGTGCCAACCTCCAAGTGGGACCTGGAGATCTCCCAGAATTATGACTGATCTCCAGGCAACAGAGATCAGCTCCCCTGGAGAAAATGGCTGCTTTGGAGGTTGGACTCTGTGGCATTATAACTCAGTGAGGTCCCTCCCCTCCCCAAATTTTGCCCTCCACAGGCTCTCCCCCCCCCAATCTTCAGGAAGAAATGCTAGGGGTACACCTGTTTTTGTGGACTGATTGGTATGAATTACCATCCCCACTCAATTTGAGACAGGTCTTATCTATCAGGATGTAACAATAAAGAAAACAGTGCATTAGAGAACGTACTCAGTTTCTGTTCCTTACCTTTGAACTACAGTTCACCTCCAGATTCGTAGGTTACAATGGGAGACCATTACATTACGATTTTAGGATAGCTAAGGGAGCTTGAGCCCTGACCTGGATAGCCCAGGTTAGCTTGATCTCATCAGATCTTGGAAGCCAAGCAGGGTCCATTTGGATGGAGACCACCAAGGAATACCAGAGTCATGATGCCGAGGCAGGCAATGGCACACCACTTCTGAACATCTCTCGCCTTGAAGACCCTGCAGGATCACCATAAGTCAATTGTGACTTGAAGGGGGAAAATGAGGGGAGCTTGAACTTTGTCACCTATTGTGACTACGTTAATGATTAATTGAAAAAGCAAGGGTTCACTTTTTAAATCATTTCCTAGCTATCACAACATAGGTCCACTTTTTACATCACTTCTTAACTATCCTGGTTGTGATCATGAAGACTAATTTGTGTTAAATTATATTTTTGCATATTTGTGTATGGGGGGCACCAGGGGGAGGGCTTCTAGTGGACCTCCTGATGGCACCTGGCATTTTTGGCCACTGTGTGACAGAGTCTTCGACTGGACTGGCCATTGGCCTGATCCAACATTGGCTCCTTTTATGTTTTTAAGAGGAGGCTGAAGATAGGCAAAGTTATATATTCTCATGTGTAACATTACAGACAAAAGTACTTAGTAAGTATGGACCCTATAGTGTAGAATTTTAACAAACGTTGCTATTTTAAAAAAAAAATACATGCAATGAGTTTTGCCAGGTACCCAAATATGAATCGTTCAATTAACTTGCACAGTATTCCTTATAAGGTCAGATTCATTGCAAACAGTACAGTTTTTTAAGAACATGACATGTACCTTGAGTTTAGGTAAGACTGTTCTGATGACAATTGGAGACCTTTTGGGAGGTGGGATTGTTTGTTCTGAATGGCATTTCGCTGTCTTGGAAGAAGCAAATTTTTACCCTAAGAAACATGCCTTTGATTTGGCATGCATAATAGTAGTTGTTTGGGGTACTTTTTCTTAGTTACACCTAATACATGGTGTATTAGGTAGATCAACCTGGATCTACCTAATACATGGGTTATACCCTCTCCTGATGACAGGGACCTTGATAGGGACATAATAACCATGCAGACTGATGTTGTATTGCGTTTTCTGTGGGAGGCACCTGACAACCAAGAGTTGGAAGTATTATCTGGTACAGAATCCAGCTGTGTCCTTATTGGCTGGGACAGGGTGTATGAAGCATGTTACACTATTTTTCTTACCTGTACAAGGTTCCAGTCCTTCACAAAGTGTTGTGTATAACCTATAAAGATCCAAATGGTTTTGACCTAGTGAATGATAAGAGTATTCTAGCCATACAGTCCTCTTCATTTATTAAAATCTGCTCTGGAGGCCTTGTGGGAAGTAAGATCTCAGAATGCACAGAGAAAGGTCTTTTCTGTTACTGTTCCATAACTTTGGGATTTTCTTCCCTGCGAAACCTGCCAGGCTAATTAGCTTTTCAGTTTCTGTCACCAAGTGAAGACTTGTTTTATTATATCAGGCTTTTGACTGTTGCACGTGTTGGGTTGTTTTTAAAGTGCTGGCAATTACCTGCTTGCTTCAGTTGAGTTTCCTTTGCTGGACCACTGTTCTGCTGGATTTTAGTGTTACCTTATTATCATTGTTACAGTTTCAGATCTCTGATTTTGCATAGGATTTTAGGTCTGGGAGGGGTTGCTTTTTTGATATGTGTAGTTCTTGTATACCATATTCAGTATTTCTCCCCCCAAAAAACAACAACAGAATTTAGAAATTCTGAAGAAGTTTTAATGTTAATAAACTGAACGATGAAACTGAGAGAGGAACAAAGAAAGTGGGGTTTTGTCACTTCACATATAGCTAGAGCAGACTCAAAAGCTTTTTGATTAAAAGAGGGGGAAAGTGTTGGCAAGCTACTTTGACAATAATATTGTAAGAAGGAAAGTTAAAAGTTTTCATTGATAAGCATACTGACCTTTAAAACATAAATATGCTGCCAGTGCTGTGGCTTTACCTTCTCCCAAACAATGGTCAAACAAGTATGGAGATGCTCTACAGGATATTTTATTTCTCATGAAAAATTTCTCATAAAAACAAAAAGAAAACAAGAATAGTAGCAACCCAACTGTTACCAATTTCTAGCTTTACAGGATTAGCATAATCAAAGGCACACTATTTTACGCTTTTTCTGTGAAAGCATTTCTTTAATCATTTAGATACACCTGACTTTAATATTTGATCTCTTCCACAGTTGAGATGTGCCCCACATATAGTGTATCAGTATTGGTCTATATTCTTGGTAGTGACCTAGATTCCTTCAGGGGGAAGTAAAACAATGGAAACAGTTTCCCCCAAACAGATATACTATGAAGTATGAACTGCTAGCAGCTCCTGATATGTAGCACACAAAAACTCTTTGGTTGCAGTGCTTGGTTCATAGTCCTTTGTGTTGTTAGTGGAGAAGAAGGTGCTTCTGGTACCCAGAAGACAAAGTGTCAGAGGACAAATCTTACCAGATCGCAGACTTAAGTTAGAAAGTGCTTCTGTAACTGGGGGGAGTAGTGATGTGTTTGCACGGCTAGAAAGTTTGGTTTGTCATTACGGTTGGACAAATCACTTATTTTGTTCCATACTTGTTTCATAATTTTATGGTAAAAAGAGTTCCATTCTGCATCCTTCCATTCACTGCACATTTCTGTGAACTTTGTTTGGATGTGGACACACTTTTAATGCATCTTTGATGCGAGTTGCAATCTGTATTTCATTAGTACTTCCATGTTGATACTATGTACTCAGATTATATCTGAGATATATACAGAATACACAATATATATATAAAGAATACACAAGCAGCTCCATTCCACAGCATGGTTCACTCAGATCAGAATGGCACATTCCAGGGGAAATTAGCCGGTAGGAAATCGGAAGCATCTCTGGTTACCAGAGGGATTTCCCCCAACTTAATTATTTATTCTGACCTTATTCTTTGTAAAAAAGGGTCTCAAACCACCATTGAAACCAAACTTTATCCAGAGACTTATACTGCTTTAACGTGCAGAGCAAGGATTTTAAGCATTATACTATAGAGCCATCTTAGGCCAAGGAAATAATAGTGTTGAAACTCCTTGGAAATAATAGGGCCTAATCAAAGAAAGTTAATGCACATTGTTCCCATGTATCCATAGTGTGCTTGCAGACAACACAGTGGAGAAACAAAAACATTAGGGTAAGTGCAGTGTGGATGGGTTTGGATATGAGAAATTCTGGTTCGTGTCAGCACACAGATTGCCCATAGTTCCATGTTGCATTTCTTCTTGGTTTGTTTTTTTTTTTTTAAAGCCAAGGTCAACCTGGCAAGGCTGTGATTCAAACTGGTACAGGGGCAGACAAAAAAGAAGCTACTTTCCCCTTTTCTCAAACTGGTTGTTTCTCTTAAATTCCTTTTTCACTAGTGAGATGAGATGAAAAGATATGAGGAATATACGGGGACCCTCTGCAGGTGAAGATGCAGGTGGCAGAGTCAATTGGAATTGAAATTACTATATTCTGTATACAAAAGGGAATGAACCAGTTTTGCACCATCCACCTCTCCTTTGGTTGACCAGGTTGATTTTGACTTTTAAAAATGAAAAAAAGCCCTGACCTGGATAGCCCAGGCAAGCCCAATCTAGTCAGATCTCAGAAGCTAAGCAGGGTCGACTCTGGCAAGTACTTGGATGGGAGACCTCCTCGAAATACTAGCAGTTGGGAGACGGGGGCAGGCTTTATTCAGCCACCTCTCTGAATATCCTCCAGGCCCCCAGTTGGGGTCAGTCACCAGAGGTCACCAAGACTTCCCGGCGCACATAGTCAGTCACTGGAGGTCGCCATGACTTCCAGGTGCACACACACTCACATGCACACTCACATGCACACTCACATGCACATATGAAAAAATACAACCCCCCCCCCCCAAAAAAAAATGAAGAAAAAGAAAGACAGAACTCACTAAACAGTTCTAAGTTTGTTAGCCTCAGTCTGAGTCTGGCTTGACTAGTCACCAGCTTTCAGTCTGTCCTACCTCACAAACTTGATATGTGGCTGAAATGCCACTTGGAGATAGTTTGGAATAGAGGTGTAAACAAGTAATAGAAATCCTCATAAAAATGAATGCCATATTGATTGCTGGCACAGACAACAAAGGGACAGAGACACATGGCCGTTTTTGTATTATTTGGAAGATGCTGACCCTTTGTCATTTGGCCCAATCAATATGCCAATTTCAGAAGCTTGTCATAGATTCCCTCAGCAGCCATCTAGTCTTTGCTGGGAAAGTGACCCGGGATTTGGGGGATCATTGTTTTATTTCATCTCAAGTTTTGTAGAAAGTTTGAGGTATGGGTTTACCAATGAGTCAATACAAAAATATTTTTTGTTTCTGCTATTTTCCCCATCCTGCTTGTAGGATTAATTGACTTTCAGCCATTGGCACAGAAGCTACTGGAAATGCTTCTCTGTGTAGTGACAGCTCTCTCAAATAGGCCTAATAGGAGAGAGAGAGTGGGTCTCATCCTATGGACTGGCCCAGTCATGTGGACTGTTGGAAAAGACAATGTCTAGTGGTGTACAAAGAAGAAGAGAATAAGACCCTGCAGGGGGCAGCAAGAAGACAGGTTAGTGAGGTCAGCACCTTCTCTCCTGTTAAGTGTCATTCCTTGTGTGTCTCCAGATTGCTAATTTTAGAGCAATTTCCTCCTTCTCAGAAGTTCCACACTCAGTGTTACCCTGTCTCTCAGATACAGGTGTAGTTAGGAACTTATGTGTGTCTCTTCTCTTTACTATCAAGTATGTTAGTTCCGAAATAAACCTTTATCTACTCTTCAGTCAGGTTGTGCAACATTGCAGTGTTAATCTACTGCAGTGTTCAGTAAACCTGTTTTTGTGCCTCGTTGGGGAAGGTGGGATTGTCCAGCACCTAGCAGGCACACTGCATGGCTGATGGTCTGCACTTAGTTTAGTTGGTCTTATCATCTCCACAAGGGAATCTCCTGTAGGTTTCATTCAATGTGACCCTCAAAAATTTGCCTCTGCAGACTGTTAAACTGAAATACTAAGATTAAAATCAGGTTTCTTTCTTATTATACTAGTGGACCTTCATTCACTGAAGTTAAAATACACTATTATATCTGTTCTTGACCTGTATAGACAGGTCAGTCACACATCCTGTATACATACAGTCAATGTGCGTGCAGCATACATTTTGCTTTTTGCAGGGCTACTGATTATATGTACAAACCAGGCAGAATGATTTGGGGGGGGGGGACATGTTGATTGGGCATACGTGTAACATCTGTATAGTCATAGTTGCCCTAATAATTTTAAACATTATCCTAACTTGCCCCCCAAAATTATAGCAATTAAGCAATAACAAGGCTTCACTGTGGTTTCAGAGCAAAACCGTGTGTACTAGCAGTAAAGAAAGATAACTTGCATATTCTTTCTGCTACTGTGGCAAACAAGAGCTTATCCAGATAGCTTTCATTTTAGGAAGTAAATACATGTTGGGCCCATATGGTTGCCAGCTCCAGGTGTGGAAATTCATGGAGAATTGGCAGTAGAGGTCAGGTCTTAGAGATGGGAGGGAGGGACCTCAGCCATAATGCCATAAAGTCCACCCTCCAAAGGAACCATTTTCTCCAGGAAACTGATCTCTGTAGTACAAAGACCAGTTGTAATTCTGGGAGATCTCCAGGCCTCACCTGGAGGTTGGCAGCCTTATGGACCCATAGCCCATACTGCTCACCCTGACATGTGCAAGACCAAAGTGGGCTGTGCCGCATAGCTTCCAAAGGGTGCATCATGAGGGTATTGCAGGGAAGAGAGTGTGCAGAGCGCACTGCAATACTGAAATACTACAGAGAGCCAACTCTCTGGACGATCACTTATTTTTACAGGCAGAAGCCTTTCCACACCATTATTAATCAAGTATGACTTTATTAGGGCTTTCAAAGAATAATAACAGTCGTGAGTTTTCAGCTACAATGGCGTACAACACAAGTAATTAATTCTGTAGACAATAAAAACACTGGCCACAATTCAAAGAGCAGCATAGCTAGTGCTGTACACCAGTAGGACTTTGGGCTTGCATTGCTTCTGATGGCTTATGGTATGACATAGGGATGTACTCAGTAAGGTGGCCAGGTCCGAACAACAACTCAGCGGGGAACTTACCGGGATGCTCCAGGAGAGAAGAAGCATGCCATAGGCACCTTGAGGACGATGGGGATGATGTGCCTACATCAGCCAGAAGTGACACAGGGATGTCAGTGACATTGGGGGGACACTCTGGTGCTTGGTCAAAACTTTATGGTTGGAAGCTAATTCTACCATGGGGGGGGGCACTCTGGTGTTTGAGCAAAACTTTACAGTTTGAAGCTAATTCTACCATAGAGTTTTGCCCAAAAACCAGAGCGTTGCTCCCCGATGTCACCGATGTGCCTACGTCACTTCCGGCTGATGTAGGCATGTTGTGTTTGGGGTGGTAATTCTCCCTGCTGGCCAGTGTCAGGGCGAAGTACCGGAAACCAGGGGATCCCCTGTGTGCCGGGGGTGGGGGTGGGGGTGGGGGCTGGCAACCCTAGTACTCAGGGCTGGCTGCCCATTTTTGTGAGACCATGGACAGAGGGCTTTCTACTGTAGTCCATTGCGATGTTTATTGTGCGTATTGCCATTTATGTACTGCATTGTCTTCTACCTTTATGCATTGTTTATGGCAGGGGTTCCCAGCATGGTACCTGCTGACATCTTTTCTGGCGCCCGCCAAGTGTTTATAGGAAGTGGCTGGGGCCAGGTAGGGTTTTTGCCCAGCAGGGTTTCTGAATGGCTATTAGAGATTTGATTGGCTGTGCAGATTTTTAAAAATGTTGTCTTGACAGCAGTTGCCACCACAGCACAAGACTCTTCACTGTGTGACTGAAGTAAAGCTATGGCAATCATTGTCTGGCTCACTCCCTCTCCTGCAGCAGCCATTTTGTGGCCTTGCCTACCTTGTGTGTCAGAACTCCACAGCTGCCCGTGGCACAAAAAGCTTAGGGGGCCCTGGTTTATGGTATATCTTTCCTGAGACAGTTTGTTATTCACATGGTTTTCTAATTCTGTATACTTCACTGGATTGGATGTTTTATGCTCTTTGATTGCATTGTTTTTATCTTCTGACAGAAAGTGAGAAAGGCAGCCAACCAAGTAAATAAAATAAATTCTAATGGGGCTTCTTTCTCTCTCCCGCACCTATGCTGGAAGGGGCCAAAAATTGACTCTTGCACCCTTGTTTAGACCTGCTGCCACCAACAGGAACATGAAAGAGTGAGGGCTCTGCTCCTTCCACCAGTCTTTCTCACAAGAAATGAGAAATTGCCCCAGAAGCTTCTATGTGGGGCCTCTGACGTGACCTCTCATTTCCTATTGGAAGGGATGCTTGAATGAGGCAGCAGAGTACATGATTCCTCCACTAGACTAGCTCCACATCTCTAGTTATTAGTGGGCACTGTGCTCAGGTCCTCAGAAGATGCCCAACCATGGCTATCTTTGTCATCAACCCCAGTTGTGGTCTTCCAAGATGGAAGGCTAACAGTGCCATCCCAAACAGAGTGACGTCCCTCTAAATCTGTTAAAGCAGTGGGATTAGGAGGGTACCACTTTTTAGCGTTGCACTGTAAATCCTACACAGTATACACAAACTCTTGAACACACCTAAAGATGCCCTTGGGAATTGCTGCAATTGCCACTGAGAGAAGTATTAAAATGTTATATTACAAGTCATAACATCCTATGACAACCTGCGTTTTAATATTTAAACTAATAATTCTAACAAAATTGCAAAGAATTTTAAAGCCTAATAATCTGTTCTCCACAAATTCAGCGCAGAGGGACTGCTTCAGTTGCATCTTTGAAAACATATCAGATATTTAGGGAACTTTTCATTTCAATAGGGGCATGATATAGCGGATTACTTTCATGCCGGTCGATAATTCTCTGAAGGTGAAGGTGTTCTGCTACAAGGACCTGCTCAGAAGTTTAATGCTGAGACTGTAGCTGGTCTTTGTACATGCAGCGCACACAGCAAAGAAATCTTTGTTATGGAATTTTAACACTGCCTCTCTTCTATATTATGAAACTATGGTCTAGCTTCCCATTTTTGTAATTTTTCTCTCATCACTGTAAGAACATGGGAAGAGCTGGATCATATCAACGACTCGGCTAGTCTAGTATTGCATAGAGTTGTCAACCTCCAGGTGGTGGCTGGAGATTCCTGGGATTACAATTGATGGCCAGGTGATAGAGGTCAGTTCATCTGGAGAAAATGGCTGATTTGGAGGGTGACCCCTATAGCATTATACCCCATTGAAGTCCCTCCCCAAACCCCACCCTCCCCAGGCTCCACCCCCAAAATATCTAGGTTTTCCCCAAACTGGAGCTGGCAACCCTAAAGCAGATACCCCCAGGAATCCCACAAGCGTGGCATAAGGGCAGCTGGCCTTCTGCTGCCGAAGCCATCCAACACCTGGTGCTCAGATGTGCAGATGCAGGTTTTGTTTAGCCATCATGGCTCAGCCTTATGGGTAAGGTGGTATTTTTCACCTGTTTGGGAGCCAGTTTGGTGTAGTGGTTAAGTGCGCGGACTCTAATCTGGGAGAACCGGGTTTGATTCCCCACTCCTCCACTTGCACCTGCTGATGTGACCTTGGGTCAGTCACAACCTCTGGCACAGCTGTCCTTGAAAAAGAGCAGTTTCTGTCAAGAGCTCTCTCAGCCCGCCTACCTCACAGGGTGTCTGTTGTGGGGAGGGGAAGGGAAAGGAGTTTGTAAGCCGCTCTGAGACTCCTTTGGGTAGTGAAGGGCGGGGTATAAATCCAATCTCTCCTCTCTCTCTCCTCTCCTCCTCTTCCCTTCCCATTTTTACAGCCTAAGCAAATATGTGCCTTTTGCCGAAAGGACTGGAAATCTTTCATGCAGTGCCATTTGTTTGTGATACATAGATATGCCCACTGTTTATTCCTTTCCTTCCCTAACACAGAGAGAAAGCCAAAGCAAACTGGATTGGGAGAGCAGTGCCCTGATTTTCACTGGCAGCTTCTTGCTATGATCTCGAAGAGCTACCACCCTTTCACCCTCTGTGACATCACTGAAACCTGGCCCTGTCTGAGCTGCCTGATGCCATCAGATGTGGCACCTAGGGATGCCAGCTCTGGGTTGGGAAATACCTGGGGACTTGGAAGGTGGAGCCTTGAGAGGGGCGGGGCTTGGGGAGGGGAGGGATCCCAGCAGAGTACAATGCAGTAGAGTCCACTGCCCAAAGAAGCCACTTTCTCCGGGGGAACTGATCTCTGTTGTCTGGAAGTCAATTGTAATAGATCTCCAGGCTTCACCTGGAGGTTGGCAACCCTAATGCAGGTAGTTTGAGCTGATATAATGGGTAAATAACTACCATGAGAGCTCATACCCCAGTGCAAACTTATAACATGATACTTAGTATTCACATCAAACGTCTATGTTATATGGTCACACACTTAAAAATTGTATAGTGATGCCGTTCTTTAGATATTAAAATAGAGGCACCCGTATTTATAGTCACCAATGTTCAGAAATGATGTATGGCCCACATTTTCTTCAGCAGGTTCCTAGAGGACTCTGGCACATTACAGGGTTGCAAGAAACAGATGCATTAAAGAGTTTTCCACTACCCCAGGTTTTTTAAATAGTTCAAGGCAGTCAGACAGGCTATCTTTGTAAACTGTAAGTCACTGATCTAGTCAGGATAATATTCGGCACATGCTGTCTGCTTTTACAGTTGAGACGAGGCAGAACAACCCTCAGCCGTCTTTGTGAATAGCAATAGTGGCTTCCCTTGCTCTGAATAAGCCACGCGCATAACCTCTGCGCAGTCCTAGCCCGTTATTACTGATCAACATTCTGATTGCCTGTGGTGCTGGTGGTGAGTCTGAGAGTATCTGACAAACTAGAATTAATTGCGATTAATTTATGATCCTTTTGTTCCAATGAAATTTAAGTAAAATTAAATTTATTTGGATTGGGGCTTAAGTGTTTTTATCCACCCATATTATTATAGGTGCTTCTGCCAACCTAGCAGTTCGAAAGCAAGAAATTGCAAGTAGATAAATAGGTACGGCTTCGGTGGGAAGGTAACAGCGTTCCGAGCACTTTGGCGTTTAGTCATGCCGGCCACATGACCATGGAAACGTCTTTGGACAGCGCTGGCTCTTCGGCTTGGAAACGGAGATGAGTGCCACCCCCTAGGGTCGGATTTGACTAGCTTTCGAGCAAGGGAAACCTTTACCTTTATTAGTATAGGTAGTAGTTAGGATATTTGTTCCTCTACAAAGAACTACAGTCTGAACCAGAGCTGCCCCTCGAGGCTTTATGGGGTCCTGAGGCAGGTGTGATGTTGGAGGCCCAACCACTACCCCTTAGAATAGTGTGTGCAAAGCTGGGGAACCACATATAAGAATTCTCGTATGTGGCTTCTCCTTGCCAGGGAACAAACAGGCTTTCCCCCTGTTGTTCCCATAGTAACCTCAGTATGTAGACAGAGTTACTTTTGAATCGGATTGCCCACTCTGGCTTGGAAAATCCCTGGAGATTTGGCGGCAGTGCCTGGGGAGGACGAAGATTCAGGAGCCAGCCCTCCAAAGCTGCCATTTCCTCCAGGGGAACTGATTTCTGTAGTCTGGAATAAGGATGGGCACGAGTTGAGCCAAGAAGCGAAACCTGTGACAAATTTGTAAGCAAAGGCCTTTCCCAGTGGAACTACCACAGAAAGTGTATCCCCCAGTTTTCTTCCTTGGTGGTCTCTTTTTCCAAGTACCAACCCTGCTTAGCTTCTGAGATCTGACAAGATCGAGCTATACCATGCAGCCGTCCCTCCTCTGGGCTACTTAGATCGATCCTTAACAGCTGCAGTTCCTGTGGTACCTGCTCCAGTTCCCACATGTTTTCAGTGAAAATACTGGAGGTCAGCCAAGGGAGGGGAGGAATGGGAGAGGTAGTGGTAAGGAGAGAGAAATGCTATTAAATCACACCTAGATTTTGTGTTCATTTGCGATGACTGATGGCATTACTGGGTTAAGTCATAGGCGCCATGGGAAAGACAGGTTGTGAGGTGAGGTTTGGCGGAAAGCAGAAAACTGGTACCATACATGGTGTCTTGAAAAAGAGTTACAGATATACGTCAACAAGCAAGAGCAGCCAGATTGGTTTGAAGAAGACCTTCATGTGGCTGCGAGTGGCAAAAGTGAAGGAACAAAGACTAAAGGTAGGGAGATAGAATGGAGAGTGTTAAAGACCTCGCATTGGATATAGAATGGATTGGAGAGCCACTAAAATGATTTAGGAAAGGCTGTCATCTGAGCAGCAGAGTTTTGAATAAGGAGTCCTGGTAGGTAAGAAGGAGGAGGAGGAGGAAGCAATAGTTTTGCGAGGAACTGACTAGAATATTAACTAAAGAAATACAAATGGCCATGATCTCAGATGTAAGGGAAATGTTGTAATTAAAAGAAGACTTTGAACTAATGAGTTTTCAGTGCAGATAACCTTGCTTTCTGATTCTGTCCTGAGCTTGAATAGTATCTGGATTGGATCTTTTATTGGCCCGTGCCCGACACCTTGCTCTGTATTACCTGTGCAAATTCTATGAAATCCTAATCACAGATGATTAGGAGGATCCAGCCAAATGTTGTCCCACTGATTTCGGAGGAAAAACATGCAAGCCTCTTTTTTGAGGACTGAGTAGACGAGGGGGAAATCGCGCAAAGCTCTGGGGCAAAATGCGGGCGCAGCAGCTTGTGTGAAATTGACAAGTACCATCAGGGCAAAAGGGAAGAGCGAGTGTGGAGCAGCGCTTGTGGGAAATCAGCCCCAATCTTCTCCTCCTCCTCCTCCTCCTCTTCTTCTTCCTTCTTATCCTACTAAATACTGCAGTAATACATTTTCACTTAAATTGCTTCAAGTCTGATGAATACAAATATCAGAACAAGTATTTATAAACAAAAGAGAGAAAGCAACATAAGATTTTCATTTTACATTCCAGTACAGTTTCACATAGCAATTATATTAAAAATGATTTTATATTTTTGTGTAATTTCCCTCAATTCTCCTATGCGACTATTAAAAAAATACAAGACCAATTAGGGTAATTATCTGCCTAGCTCTGGAAAGCCACAGAATATTTCCGTGTTTCAAAGATGTGTTTATTTGTCATCATTTTATCCCTCTTGTATTTCAGCATGCAGATTATTAGCCTGTTTCACGGGAATGGAGATTTTACATGGGGCATTTGGCTCAAGATATATCATTAACACCTCTACTGCCAACAAAACCAAAGTCTGTCCAGCTATTTTCATCCTTTTTATTTTTGAGACCAGCCTTTACATCATAGTTATTTTCCATGCAGTACAATATGCTCCCCTTTCCCCCTCCAGACAGAGCACGAAGCTTCAGGGAGGAACAGCAAGGACAATGCAAGCACAGCTCATTGTTAATGGCAAGTCAAAGGAACACATGAAAATAAATCTTCAGTAAAAGGCTCCTGAGTGCCATTTTCATTTTGAGACAAACATTTTTCTGAGTGAAAAGCAGAAGTTGTTCCTGGGAAAAAAAACAGATTGTGGGGGAGCATGCAATATATAGAGGGGCTCTAATGACTGTGGGATGAGAGAGCCCGGCCCCCTACCTACTGTGATTGCTGTTGCTTTAAAAAGCTACAGAGAGGGCCATGGGTTGTTCCCCCTACCTCTATTCAAGCGTCAGCAGCCATGGCTGCCTATTCCTTCGTGTTTCTGTATGCCTTGCTGAAGAGGACAGTCTGATCTCCAGTCCTGCAGTGCTTTGTTTTGTGTCTCCAGGTTAACCTGTGTTAGGCTGCAGTCAGGCGTGCCATTTGGCACGGTTGGGAAATGCTCCTATTGCATCCATTGGGATTTGGCATGGAGTTTCTCCATCACACCTCCCAGTATAATCTGTTTTGCTGGGGGCACAGCCCGTCACTGCGTGATCAGATGGCATGTTCGCCTGAGTGGTTCCCCCCCCCCTTTTGTGTGCATGTGCATAAATGAGGAATCAAACCCCCGCATGAAGAGTTCTCCATGGACCAATTATGCGGTTATGCGGATGTTGCTAAGTGGTGGTGGTGGTGGGGAAATGGTGCTGTCGGGATGGATTGAGCAGTCCATCCTGGCGGACTGAGTATGCTCTTGAGTGATCAGACTAAGGAAAATCTGCCCAAGTGTTAGGACTGGACTTTCCCCAGTGTCTTTTAACTCCGTTTCTGTGGTGGGGCAGCACAGGGTGCAGATGACTGCGGGATCTTTCCCAGATGCTGCACTCTGCTTGTGCACTAGAGATCTGTCAGGCGTTCACAAGCTGTGATAACACACACTAAATAATCCACGTTCAATCCACTTTCAATGCACTTTCAAAGTGGATTTTGCCAGTTCACAACAGTAAAATCCAGTTTGAAAGTGCATTGAAAGTGTATTGAAAGTAGATTATTGAGTGTGTGTGACTGCACTCACAGCTAAATTGGATCTAAAGGCGTGTCTGACCGAAGCCTTATATAGCCAGGTAGGAGCTTTCTGCCTGCTCCTTTCCTCCCTCACATTGGTTTTGATGAGCTACTGCTGTGCTGTCATTCAGAGACTCTTTCCACATGCCCCACCTGTCTCGGAGTCTACTACATTAGTGGCTGAAGGAACTTTCCAACCAAGTAGACACTGCCTCACCCTCTAACTGGTTTAAAGTTTTCCTTTCATCTTGAACTCCAGAATGAGCAGGAAAGGATTAATGGAATAGGGCTGCCAGGTCCCCCTTAACCACTGAAGCAACCCGAGCTGCAGTGTTAGGAGAGTCTAGTAACAAATAAATATACACTTGCAAAAACCTTTTAGCAAACTAATGTGTTCTATTTATGGTCATCATTTAGTAAAGTGCATAGTGTATCATTATTTCATCCTAGTCAGGTATAAATATTCATTACATTCAATAAGCAATAACATTCAATACATACAGATTCCTAACTACCAAACAATTTTGCATCAGTGTTTTAAAAGTCAAGCCCCAACGGGAGTTTCTAGAATTATAAGCTTGCTTCTCCTTGCATGAATTCTTCCAAAAAGGGGGACAGCCTTCTTGTATGGATGCTTTTTGCTGGTCCTACAAAAGACTATTTAAAAGACATAATTCATAAGTATAAAAATTATACAGGCCCCGGTCACACGGGCAGGAAACTGCAGAGGAGAAGCGTGGCTGTTTGCCCTGGGGCAAACTACTGCGCAGTTACTCGATCAGACCTCCCGTGGAGGTCCTGTGGAGGTACCGTGGAGGTTCCATGGCAAGGGAGAGGTGCTGATCACAGGACAAGCCGGCGCTCAACGAAGAAGCGCGCGCCGCGGCAAACTGTTTTTGTTTTGTGTGTACACGACGAATGCGCATGCTCCGTTGGGTGCGTGTGCGCATCCACAGAGATGTGGACAAAAAAACACACACCTTATTTGCAAGGGGACATGGGCGGGCACCGGATGCCACCGGAAACGCGATCAGACGCCCACCCTTGCCCCGCAGTTTCCGGAAACTAGTACCTCCGAGGTACTAGTTTTTTGCCACGCAGTTTCAGCGGGAAGCCT
>NW_015174275.1:1502061-1543947 GCF_001447785.1 Gekko japonicus
TATGTTTGTATGGTATTTTGTTTTTGTCCATATTGAACCTGGTTATATATATCTGATTTTACCAGAAAATCTCTAATAGTTTTAGCCCGTCTGTATCCCACTAGAGGGAATTGTTGACATCCTGTTATGTGGGATACTACATGCCAGTACTTGTTCAGAATTTTTCTTATCTGTGTAGAAAGATTATTAAACTGGAATGCACATGAAATTCTTGTCTATCTGTGTAGTTCCTTCTGTACATAAAAGTTCCCTTCTGTCTTTCTTCCTAGAGCGTCTCCAAGCTGACTTTATAGCGGTAGTGGGATACCCCCGGTTTTTCAATTGTCTTGTTACCATTTTACTTTCACCAATAAAATCTTTTTCTTCAGTACAGTTTCTTTTCATCCTAAGAAACTGGCCATATGATAGATTGGTCTTAAGGTGCCAAGGATGATTGGAATCAAAGTGCAAAATTAGAGAACACTCACACAAATTGTTAACAGGTGTTGAAAGAGTTTAATGACCAGAGAACTGGGTCAATACTATGCAGGTTTGAGAATGACGATGGCTTGTTCATTAGCTTCAAATGTGAATTTTATAGTTGGATGGATGTTATTTATCCAAATCATAAAATTATCTAATTCTAATATATTGGTAAAAATCATGAAAATATTGTCCAAAAATCTTTTATCCCACATTATTTCTCCAAAAAAAAGGATTAGAAGTAGGATTCAAAATAGTATCTTGTTCCAGAATGGACATAAAAAGGGTTGCTATGGATAGCAACCCCTCGAATTTGAATAAAGTAATCAGTACCAAATCTGAAGTAATTTTCCCTCAAAATAATTTCTACTAATTCTAGGAGAAAAAATGTGAGTGGACTTTTATTAGTACGTTTTCCAAAAAATATTTCCGCAGTGTTTCTCGCTTCCTCCAATGGGATGTTTGTGTATAAGGCACCAATGTCCATGGTAACCATAATAAATTCCTGTGGGTAGTTAGGTCTTCTATCAAAGTAATAAAGTGTCTAGTATCTTTAATATATGATGGTATTAGAGTCACAAAAGGTGTTAAATAATAATCCACAAATTGAGAAAGAGGTTCAGTAAGGGATTCATTAGCAGAAACAATGGGTCTGCCAGGGGGTGGAAAGCCCTGCTTATGTATCTTCGGTAAGATATAGAACACTGGTGTTCTTGGAAATTCTTTAAAGAGAAACTGAAAGGTTGGAATATCTATAATATCTAAAGCTAAAGCTTCCTGTAGTACAATCCTAATGAGTCCAGCTATTTCATCAGTAGGGTCTGTTTTAAGAAGTCTATAATATTCTCTATCATGAAGTTGACGGTCCACTTCCTGTAAGTAATCTTTGGTATTTAATATAAGCACACCTCCCCCCTTATCTGCCTCTTTTATGATAATATCAGGATCTTTATTCAAATTTTGTAGTGCTATCCACTCGTCTTTGGTTAAATTATATTTTATATGTGATTTTTCTCTTTCTAATTTGTTCACGTCTTGTAAAACATGGCGTTCAAATACAGTGATAGCATGGTCAAAATTATTAGGTGTAAATTTAGATTTTGGGCGAAAGAGGGATGGTGGGTTCTTTGGATGTTCAGATTCACCAAAGAAAACTTTTTAATTTTAATTGTCTCCAGAGTGAAAACAAATCTATGCCTGTCTGAAATGAGTTATAGGTGGTGTTCACAGAGAAACACTGTATATTTATACCTGACTAGGATGAAATAATGATACACTATGCACTTTATTAAATGATGACCATAAACAGAACACATAAGTTTGCTTAAAGGTTTTTGCAGAGTATATTTATTTGTTACTAGACCCCCCCCCCAACCACTGGCAGGGGATGGGGGACTTGTAGGATTGCCAGCTCCACGTTGGGAAACTCCTGGAGGTTTGGGGGTGGAGCCTGGGGAGGACAGTGGAGTACAATGCCATAGAGGCCACCCTCCAAACCATCCATTTTCTCCAGGGGAACTGAACTCTGTAATATACAGATGAACTGTAATTCCAGGGAATCCCCAGGTCCCACCTGGAGGCTGGCATCCCTAATTACCCAAATGGTTACCAGGAAACCACACACAGTGGAAGACTGGATTCTGTCTGTGTTTCAGCTGGGAAAGGGTGATGTGAACATTCATTTTTATTCCAACTCACATACACAATACAGGAAACGGTGTGTAGCCCTGGAAATATGTGAACATTTTAAGTTGCTCAGCAATTAGTCCTCTAGAGATCAGATCAAATTTGAAATTTGACCAATATGGGGAAGACAAGAGTTTTCTTAACACAATCTTTCTGCAAATAGTTGTAGGTCATAGGGAAACAGATTAATAACTGGTCAGATCAACATATTATTGTGAGTGTTTTGTTTGCTGCCCAAGTGATCCTTGACGAGCAACTAAGTCTGATAAAACATTTTGTCTCAGCTGATTCCAAAATAGCCAATAGGCATTCTCATGGGGCTAAAAGCAAAGTGGATCACTCATGAGAGGAAGTAGTTGTCAATGGTAAGTTAGAAGTTACAGGAACAGAAGTAAGCAGTTGGATAGTAGTAAGTAAGGTAGCAGCAGTAGTGAGTAATGAAAGACAGTTTAGCATATTGTCTAAGAGTCTAAACTGGGAAATCACTGGTTCAAATCTCACTGCAGCCACACTGTTTCAGCCTGTCTCATTTCCACTATGGAAATACAAGCACTAACCTGTCTATCAGGAGTGTAAGCATTACTGTGTTTGATATGATAAACAGTGTTCTTCTTTAATAGATATTATCATTATAGTAAGGAAAATAGCAGTAAATCAGCAGGATTCTTGACCAGAGCTTCCCAGCTTCCTTTTATAATTACAGCTGTGCGTGACCTGATTCAGATCAGGGCAGCCAGCTGGGGAGGGGAGAAAGGATGTAACCCATTCCGCAACTGAAGTGTTTTTAGAGGTCTCAAAAAAGAGTACAAATCTCTTTTAAAAGTTAATTATAGGTTAAGGGTGGGGAAGTTTCAGTTCGCTAAACCATGCATATGTGGAAGCGTTAAACTCCCCCTCCCCTTCTCGTGCAGCCCCAATCCAAACCACTCCTGTAATTTACCTTTTAAAGACCAACAGATATCTGTGTGATATCCCTCAAGTCTAATTTCTCCATGGGAAGCTTTTGGAACCCACAGATTTACACTTGCTAGTCAGCACCTTTAAACTCTTTTAATGCCTTTAAACTCTGTTGTATCACATTTCTAAGGAATAAACTCTTCAGCACGGACCACGAACTTTGCTTGGTCGTTTATATGAAGACCCTGCCCCCACCCTGAAGAACCTATGGGATAAACTGAGAATTACAAGACAGGACCCCTGTGCACTGAAAATTATACGGAAATGGTAAGGGTAGTGTCACCAGCCTCAGGGTGGAACCAGGAGTTCTCCTAGAATTACGACTGATCTCCAGATTACAGAGATCAGTTCTCTTGGAGGAAATGGAAGCTTTGGAAGTTGAGACATTCCAGAGATTTGGAAGGGTGGGGTTTGGGGGAGCACCGAGACCTCGACAGGGTATGATGCCATAGAGCCCCCCCCCCCAAAGCAGCCATTTTCTCAAGGAACGCTGATGTTTGTAGTCTGGAGATGAGTTGTAATTCTGGGAGATCTCTGGGCCCCACATGGAGGTTGACAACCCTGTTTGGAGGGTGGACTCTGTGGCATCACATTCCTAAAAAAAAACCTGCTAAACTTACTCCAGTTTCCAAACTCTGCCCTCAAAATCTCCAGGAATTCCCTGAGCCAGAGTTGGCCACCTCAGGTAAGAGGTCATTTGTGAGGCCCAACAGCTCTATTGCAGTATTAATTTGTATTAATTTTAGTCAAAACTACGGTAACTGGAGGGTTATCCTAGCAAAAGATGGGGTTTGAAGGTTTTTCATAGGAATGATACGAAGCACTGCTGGCTGATCAGGGTTGCCAACTTCCAGGTAGGGGCTGGAGACCTCTCAGAATTACAACTGTTCTCCAAAGTATACAAATATTTATTTATTAAAAACATTTATTCTGCTTCTCTTGGAGAAAATGACTGCTGTGGAAGGTGGATTGCATGGCATTACACCCTACCAAGGTCATTCCTGTCCCTGAGCTCCCCTCTCCCAGGCTTCACCCTCAGACCTCCAGGTATTTCTGAACCCAGAGCTGGCAGCTCTAAGCTGATGGGATCCTGAAACATTATGTGTACTTTGGTCACCTTGAATACCTTTTGTTTCCTCCCTCTTGGTTCACACACACGGTATGCCATTTAACCGAGGAGAGAAAACAGAATCCTTTAATTCTACTCCCTGAAGCCATTTCTCTAGCACTGTCTTAAGTGTCTATATGCCAAATCTATTTAGCACTGGTTTCCCCAGTGTTTTATTATCTAAGAACAGAAGCCATTATACTACCTTTTATTATGACCAAACCAAAATTACAGTACACACTAGCTGGATCTTTCAAGCTGTTGTGTATTGGGTTTAATTCTATGCTGTTGAAGTGTCTCTGGTATTCTAGTTCCCTCATTCTATTCGCTGCCTAGTAAAGACCACCCATTGGTCCTGAAGCCACCTAAGGGAACCAACCACAGAGCTCTGCTTAGGTCCAATCAGACCTTGTACATATAGTTACATTGTATATAGTTTCTGTTGAAATCGTATAAGTTTGAGTGCCGCTCTATACAGTCTGTCTAGTCCAGTCTGGAGCTGAGCAATGCTTTGAATAAACCTTCCCTCATTTTGACCGTCCTCTCCTGCCTCTTCAATACACAAAACAAGCCATGATCCATCCTGAAAAGAATGCTGTGTCAGCTTACAAGGTGTGGCTAGGATCAGGTTGTACTTTTAGCTTTCTGGAAAGAAGAAACAAACAGAAAAATGTTATCCAGGTGACAACATAAAGACCAGCAGTACTCTATTCTGTTATCTCTCTCTTTTCTAATCCAAAGAAAGGAGATTTTGGTTTGCCATTTCACCACAATCATACATGGGGAAGTGGGTGTCCTTGATTTTTTGATAAGACTGACTTCCAAGTAAGTACATCTAGTGTTGCAACTTTTGTCTCATTCCTTATTAGACTCCTGAAGGAATTCTGTAATATTGCTTAATGTGAGTAGGGTCATTCTTACAACAAAAGCCACAGAAATGTAACTAGATAAGACAATTTCTTGCCTGCTGGCACTCTGTGGATGTCTCAGTCTTCACCCTCTAACTTGACTTGCCAGTTTTTCTCAGCCCTGATTCGCTGTAGTAATGGCTCTTAAGATTTATTTGGATTCTGTTTTATTTATTTATTTAATTTCATTTATACCCCGCCCTCCCCGCATGCTGTTTTGTAGTTTTCTATTTCTTCTACCCTGTACCATTCCTAGCTAAAAAGTGCTTTTGGCACAACCTAAAAGTCAAGTCAGATCTTCTTTTGCTGACAGTTGGACATTTCATTTCTGGTATTTTGTTCAGCCTTTCCCTATGCATGTTGACCAAGAAGGAAAGTTTCTCACTTTATTCAGTAGGACAAATTTCTTTTTCTTTTTTAATAATATTTTTAAATTTCAATTTACAGACATACAAAACATACTAACATACAAGCACATAAACGATTATAATTTATATTCAGATTAATGTATTTATAATGGAACTTATTTATATTCGCTTTGAATATTTCATTTCTATTAAAATATCTTTGTTCTATCTTTTTCTGTCATGTTATCTAACAGCATTTTTTTCTTCTATCATTTCTATCATTTACTATTTCCGTTTGATCTTATTCTCAGTTTACAAGTTATATAGTAAAAAAAAGTTTCAATTTTCCTTGAAATTCTGATGTTGGTCTCTTATGTATATAAGATGTTAATTTTGCCATTGTCGCACATCACTTAGTTTATTCTTCCATTCCTTCAAATCTGGACATTTTTCAGCCTTCCATTTTCAGCCTTCCATTTTGCTACTCTTGCTGCTGTCACCATATACTTGAATAGTTTACTGTATGTTTTGGTACTATTGCTTGGTATTATATTTAATAACATGTTTTTGGGATCCAGTGCAAACTTACGTTTCAAAATCTTTTGCATTTCTTCATGTATCCCAATCCAATATTTTCTTGCCTACTTACATGTCTACCACATACAATAAAATGTTGCATCTGTATTTTGACACTTCCAGCACTTCCCATTATAATCTTTATTGATAATCTTTGGGAGTAATGTACCATCTAAAAAGCATCTTATATCAGTTCTCCCATTGTATTTGACATTCTGTAAATTTAATTTCTTTAGTTCATAGATTTTCCCACTGACTCATAGGTATATTTTCTCCATCCATTGCAAATTTTGCATCCATTTTATCATACCATTTTTACTCAGCCTCTTTCAGTATCATATTGTAATAATATTTTGTAGATGTTTCCTAGTAGGTGCTTTAAGTATCCAATTATTAATTGTTCAGATGTTGTTTTCTTTCTTAGTTGACCCCCTTCATTAGCTATTTGTTCTTTAAATTTGGATACCATTTGATGATATAACAACCTTGGAATATTTTTTCCTTCATCTTGAACTTCTTTCCAAGATTTTATTTTTCCTTGTTTGTCCATCATATATTCATAAATTATGTGGTCAATTTTCTTTCTTGTACTGTTAGCACAAATTTGGTGTAGTGGTTAAGAGTCGTGGACTCTAACCTGGAGAGCCGGGTTTGATTCCTCACTCCTCCACATGCAGCCAGCTGGATGACTTTGGGTCAGTCACAGTTCTCTCAGAGCAGTTCCCTCAGAGCTTTCTCAGCTCTACCTACCTCACAGGGTGTCTGTTGTGGGAAGAGGAAGGGAAGGAGATTGTAAATCACTCTGAGACTCCCAAGTGAAGGGCGGGGTATAAATCCAATTCTTCTCCTTCTCCTCCTCCTCCTCCTCCTCATCTACTGGGAATGTCAACTGCAAGGTTGGCAGACTTATTCCATTCCTACGGTGTAGCCATATTCTTAATAGTCCATGCCTCAAAATACGATTACCATCTTGTCTCTGAATAATTTTAATGACTTTTTAGTCCATATGTAATTACGTATTCCTTCTTTAGTATCAATTATCTCCAATTTAATATTCCTCTTTTTTTTCCATCCTGTAGTACTTTAACTCTTATTCTTGGTTTCTTTCTGCTCCATATGGAGTTTTTTTTAATCATTGTTTGCCCCTTTTTAAAAGTCTTTTCATGTATGTGAATTGGTAACATTTGAAGTCAACTTTGGTAATATATTCATTTTTACAGCAGAATAAGTTCCAAAACTGATTATTTGTTCCATTACACATTTCAAAGAGATATTTGGTTTTATTACTGATATAACAACATCATCCGCTTAACTTTTCATCTTATATTCTTCTTTTTCTTCTTTTATTCTGGAAATCCTGGTGTCTTGTCTAATTTTATAGCAAGAATTTCCATTGCCAAAATAAATAATAATGGTAATACTGGACAGCCTTTTCAGGTTCCTTTAGCTATCTCAGTTTTTTCCTATTAGAAAACCATTTATTAAAATTCTAGCTTGTTGATTTGTATAAATACTTTGCATCTAATTTGAAAATTCTGTTCCACAGTCCATATTTTGAAAAACGTTAGTTAAAAAGACCAAGATACATCGTTAAAAGCTTTTCTGTATCCAGGAACATGAACTTTAATTACAAAAGTTGTAAAGTAGACATTTTACCAAGGACTTTAGCCAATTATAACCCAATAGAGTTAATCTGGAACAACAAAAGTAAAAAGAAAGAAGATGGAGATTAAATGATACATTATTACTACAAGTTGAAGTAATACAAAAATGCAAGAAAGACTTTAGTATTAAAAATACAACTGATACTACAGCAACAACTATATGGGAGGCTAGTAAGGCTTGTATCAGAGGAACTTTATTGGCAATAGCTGCAAGAAATAAAAAAAGAGAAGCAAGATTCTATAAAGAGGGTAACAGACAAAATGAAAATATTAGAAGAAGATCATAGAGCTACTGGAAATAAGCAACTGAAGGAAATGAAAGAATTAAAGAATCAATTGGACTTGTTAGAAGTAGAAGAAATGAAGAAAAATGGAAATATTTAAAGCAAAGACATTTTGAATGTGCAATAAAACCTGGAAGATATTCAATGCATTGCCTAAGAAAAGAAAGAGGGAAGAAAAGGATACTTGGGATCAGGAAAGGCAGCCATGTTGTTTACACAGAGCAAGAAATGCAGAAACAAATTTAAAAATGTTCCCTGAATCTTTGTAAAGAAGAATCTATAGATGAAGAAGGAATGGAGAAATCCTTATCTGAGGTACCAATTGAGATTTACAGAACATAGAATAATTTTGAATCAAGTTATTACAATATAAAATATTGTATAAAAGTAATGATGCTATAAAAACCTAAGAAGGACAAAGCACCTGGATCAGATGGCTTGACAGAAATATATTGTAAATGCCTCGAAGAAACATTAGCAATACATTTGCAAAGAGTAATGAATAAAATACAAGAGAGAAAGCACATACTATCTACTTGGCAAGAAGCTAATATAGCCTTGATACACAAAGAAGGGAATGAACCATTATTACCACAGACCAATCTCGTTATTGAATATGGATTATAAAATGTTTACAACAATTATGGCTGAAAGATTAAGAAAATGCATCTCAGATTTAATCCATTAAGATCAAATGGGCTTTGATCCAAAAAGATATATGAAAATTAGATATTGATAGAGAGTCAGTTTGGTGTAGTGGTTAAGTGCGCGGACTCTAATCTGGGAGAACCGGGTTTGACTCCCCACTCCTCCACTTGCACCTGGCTAGATGACCTTGGGCAAGCCGTAGCTCTGATAAGAGCTGTTCTTGAAAAAGAGCAGTTTCTGTCAAGAGCTCTCTCAGCCCCAGCTACCTCACAGGGTGTCTGTTGTGGGGAGGGGAAGGGAAAGGAGTTTGTAAGCCACTCTGAGACACCTCTGGATAGTGAAGGGCGGGGTATAAATCCAATCTCTTCTTCTAGTTTTATATTTTGCACTTTAAGTGTTTGAGCGGAATAACGAATGATGTGAGCAAGGTCAGAGATATGACCAACAATGAACGTGAGTTCAAAGTAAACGGAGTATTTTAAAAAATGAATTACCACCCCCCCCCGTGGGAAAAGCGGAGCACAAAGAGGGATGCCTCTTAAGCGCATGGACAGATAAACGCATTGAAGGGGGAAGGGAGGAAGTAAACAGCGAGTTTATTTTGAGAGACTTACATGAGTGCCGATAGTGAGGCAATGAGTTTTTCGAGCCCTTGCGAAACGGTTTGAAATTGTAAACAAAACTGTAAAATGGCGGCTTCCCACGGAAAGTTAAAAGCGAAAGCAGTCAGAGCCCAAAACCAGAAGAGGGAGCAGACGTCATGAAGATGTTAGCGGATATGCTCAAGCCGATGATGGAGCAATTCGATGGTATTAACCAGCAACTGACCTTGTTAAATCAAAACTTCGCTCTACAGCAGCGCCAGCTGGCAGAAACGGAGAAGAAAGTGGAGCATGCAACTGAGAAAATTACAGAGATGGACACCGCAAACAACAAAATGAAAAAAAGAATGGGAGATGTGGAAACGAAACAAAATATCCAAGAAAACCGTTTGTTACAGCTGCAAATGGAAAAGGCCAACATGATTCTCAGATTTCAGGGAGTTCCTGAAACTGAAAAAGAAGATTTGAAGAAGACTCCGGGTGAGATTATTGCTCCAGTAACAGGCTTACCAGCCGATGAAATAATAAAAGATATGGAGACTGCCTATTGGGCTTACTCCAATTATATTAAAAAAAATAGCCTGCCTGGAGAGATTGTGGTCAGATTTGCAAGAAGAAAGACCAGAGATGCTGTATTAAAGGCAACCTCAGCAACTCCACTGAAACTGGGTAATACAACCATTAAGACTTTAAAAGACATTCCATTTGAAATTCGCCAAAAGAGGAAAAGCTATAAGGACTTAATCTCTTTTCTTCAAACCAATGAAATTCAGTACCAGTGGGCGATTCCCGAAGGTGTCATCTTTAAAATTAATGATAAAAGAGAGAAGATTGACTCTATTTTTAAAGCCAAGGAATTCTTGAGACGTCAGCTGGGATCGGGGGAAGAATCCAAAGACGAAGAAACCAATTCAAGTGACTCTGCCACCTCTGGAACGGTTGAGGACTCTGTGGTAGAAATGGGTGCGGGAGCAATGAAAGTTGTATACGATTTCAGAGATAGAAAACCAAAGTAAAGGCAGAAGGACTTTGAAAATAGCCCTTTGAAGTAAAGAAGATGCTCAGAGAGTTCTCTCATAATAACTAACATATTAACATAGAAGCTGTGAAAAACAAGAACTCTACAAGTATATTGTTTTACTGACACTTTAATTACTAACATTTAGTTTAACACGGATATGATCTCCTACTCTTGGGTTTTTAGTTAGTGTGGGTTTCTTTTCTTCACCCATAGTTGTAGTCCCCCTCCCTATATTTTTTTGTAGTTATATAGTCTTATGAAAGAATAAAAATATCCCTTCGGGGGTTTAAAAAAATACTTAGTATTAAAGTATCTCAGGTGCCCTTTTTCTGCCTAACACTCTGGAGAGTTGTTGCCAATCAGAGTAGACCATACTGATCTAGATGGACCAATGGGCTGACTCAGTGTGAAGCACCCTAAAATGTTGATATTTGTTTATGTAGATAGGTACTCCCTGTTTCAGGGCTTTGACAAATGTTCTTTGGCTCTAGGACCCATCCCAAAACTTTTAGGAGGCAGACTCATCTTTTGTCCTTCAGGGTTCTATATTTTAATAACCATATTTTCTAGTTATTGCTACCACAAAACCTAATCCTAACCACTTTACAATTTCCTATAATTTTATTAAAGCTGTGACAGTGTTGTAATATATGAATAAATGTAGGAGTAATCCTGGTTTTCATCATCACAACAAAAAGCTGTCTTCTAACCCTACCTTAACTTCGCCACAGTTTCTCAAAATTACATTATTGCTTTAAAAAGTTGCATTTAACTGAATAGTGGCACTATTAGGCTTGCCATTTGCCCATAGACAACCCCCTCCCACTCAATTCCCTGCCCTTGAGAAATTAAGAAGTGGAAGATAAAACTTCGTAAAAATGGCTTTTATAGTGATCCTCTAGGAATTCCCCATGTCTTTGTGGTCTTTACCATAGAGATCAGAGAGCATTCCCAGAGCATCACCCAAGATTAATGTCATGTCTTCCCCAAACTCCACCTTCCCCCAGTCACTGCCCTCAGAATCTCCAGGCATTTGCCAGGGCAGTCCTGGCAGAATCTCCAGGCATTTGCCAAGGCAGTCCTGGCAACCCTGGGCAGTATAGAAGGCAACTGATTGAGAAATGAAGTCATTCATCATCACTGCATGATTTAAAGTTAAGTTTATATACAAGGAAGCCAGGACAAATATTATGATAAATAAATTTTGGGTTGGATCCAGCCAGCTTTCTTGTTGAGTCTTGGCCAGTTCCTCCCCTTATTACAGCTCCTGTTCCACATGGTTTTTGTCCATGAAGAGCCCATGATCCCAAACATAGCCCTTTTGGTGATCAAAGGGGACCCTTTCCTTCCTGTGATCTGGAGATCAGCTGTAATTCTGACACGATTCCAGGCTTCATCTTGAGGCTGTTACCCATAGGTAGAAGGCATATGGTCATCACCAATATAATAGTAAACTAACAAGCCATGCAGTGATACTACAGAAAGTGGCAGTGAAACTGAGGTGCCCCAGTGACCTCCATGGAAGAAAGTTCCATTTCATTGAAAGACATAAGTGAACCACCATGTCCCTAGCATACTAAGAACAGTTATTTGAACGTGTAGAAACTACACTGCAGTCCCCTTAAAAGAATCTAAGACCACTGTCAGTGGCTTTGACAGTTTTCAGTTCCTTTCCCCCTTAAATTTAAGCAAACTTAACCATGGTTTAAATTTTTACATATATTATTCCATTAAAAATAATTTCCACACAAAGCTCTAAACTGTTTGAATATAACATTCAAACCACAGTTGCTTTATTTTTTTTTCATTAGTATTTCAGTTCTTGTATTTGGTGCTGTTGGGACATCAAAGTAACATGAGGTGCTTTTTAAATGTTGTTCACCACATCTAAGCCAGATAAATATGCTAAATCATGCTCTATTTAGGGCACTGGAAAATTTTCCAAGTTCTGGAAAATCCACAACACTGGGGTCAGAAGATAGCAAAGCTCCTACTTTTTGTACAAACATGACTTCTGAAACATTATATTATACAATTTACACTCACCTTTGGATTGAGCCTTAAAACCATTGCTTTATCATGGTAACATTTTTTAAATTTTTTTGAAGAGTCCAATATGAACATGTTTCTGGCTGTAACCTTCTGTTGGAATGTCTTTTTTGACAAGTCCTGCCATAACTACACTCAACACTATTGGGCTTCGTACAGGGATTTCTGAGTTGAAATCCTAGCACTTGTGACCTCAAACAATGATATCATTGTAATGATTCCTTGTAGTATCAGAATTTCAAAGCCTTAAATTGGTTTCAAAAAGTACTTCTAAAACAACAGTAATGATTTAGCAAAGAACCACAAGGGAATCTACAGGAAGGGTGATAAAGGGATTCCATTCACACCTACTGTGAGCTGTATCACAGGTCTCGTTAACAGTATGCCAGCTGTCTTTCCTGTGCTCCAAGGTACACCTATATAGATGAAGTACTTGTGTTGAAGCCAAGGTGCTTGCGTGCGTGCACGTGCACGCGCACACACACACACACAAATTGTGTGCTTTTACTTGAAAAAGTGGAGGGAATAGAGTGTTGCAAGCACAGTCTTAGAACCTCCCCAGCAACGCTTAACATTTGGAAGCCTCACAAAACCTCAGCGGAAAAGAAATCTGATATTTTCTGGGATTGACATCACCATAGGCTTTGACTTCTGTGTAGGCTGTACTGGGCACCAGCCCAGTGATTAGTTGTATGACGCAGAGGGTAGCAGATGTAGATACTTCACTTTAGATGCTGAATGGTTCTTAGCTCTGCTTCAGAATTTCTGTGTTTTACCATTTTACACCACCCATTTAATAATCTCTGCTCAACTAAACTGGGGAAATTATATTAACAGTAGGGAAGCAATAAATCCATGTTTGAGTTCTTGACGTTTTGACATTTTAAAGTTCCGTGTACATTGAATTAAAAAAACTTAACTTGCAGGCTGGATAGTATGATTGTGCTTCTCTGAATAATTTTACTCTGTTATAAATAATGGTTATAAAAACTATTCCAGTGCTGCAAAGTGTCCTACCTTGTCAGGTATCCATATTGATAGTATCTACTAGAATTAGATAGCAAAAAAACTCAAAGCAGCCTCATCAGATTTCATTTTTTTAAATTCAGTGCTAGAACAGATCCATACATTTTAATTCAGTAGATCCTTAGGATTATCACCCTTTTCTGTTCACACAAAATATTGCATTTTGTGAACTGAGCAGAATGAAAAATGTATTTTTGTATTGTCCTGAAATAGAGGTATCTATCAAATGACCTTCAGTAAGAAAAAGCCACAGCTTACACAGTCACTACACTCCAGCAATTCCTTGTGAACTCCAAAGCTACAGTGTACAAGTAGTATTTTGGTAGAGAAGATATGGTTGCCTGTATGAAGGCATGTGGGTGTGGGATGGCCTGGCCTCAAGCGAGTCAAATGCGAAAGCTCACTCACACAACAGCTTTATGTGTCCCCAATGGTGGATATGGTATTCTGGGCTAGAGGCAGTGCTATAGTGGCCTCCTGCATCTCAGGGTGAGTACAGCTATTACACACCCTACAAAATGGCTGCCGATGCCTTGAGGCGTGCTTGCCTTGATGTAAGGTGAGGCACAGTTCCAATTCACACACCCTTGGGGTGGTGGCATGCTGGATCAAGATTTATGCCCATGACAGCATAGTCAGAAATAGACTAAAGAAGAATGACAGCCCACAAAGAATATAAGCAATTGTGTTTCTTCCAAAAACAGTTGTGTGAATCAGCTTCTTCTGTGAGTGATGGATGTGAGTGGGAAGGCAGGAAGTAACAATGCCTACTTTTTTTGTGAGGTGAAATGACAGGCAGTAGCTTTTGGAGAACTGACCTTCTTTGCCCCTCTTGTCTTTGCCCGGTACATTTTAGAGAGGAGACGAAACACTTTTGAAGTGATACCAACAATCTGTCAGCTTATTTCCCTCCCTACCTGTTTTTCAGTGAAGATCCATTATGTAAAAGACTCATTTAAAATCCGAAATCTTCCTCACAAAGAATCCTGGCTTCAAGTGTAGGTCCATATTTTATTCTACAGAGCCACTTTGTACCCCAAAAGTCATTTCTCCCTCTCTCCCCCCCCCAGCCAGCTTTGATATTTCCATAAGTAGAATATGAAGCTAGCTGTGCTTTTCTCCCCGCCCCCAGTTAATATAGCTAGTTTTTCTGTATGAATCATATGTTGACATGCCTAGCTGACTAACCATTCTGACCATCATCAATGTCAAACTTTAAAGCACAAATCCACTCATTTTTGTTCTGCCTCTTTATGATTCATGTTTCTGTTAATAACATTTCCGCAGCACTTAATTGAGTACTATCAAAAGGTATTCACAGGGGACAGTTCTGATGACTGATTTATAATGAAAGAGTTGAAAGTGGAGGGCGGGGTGGGGGGAGAAGGAAATGTACCTAGGGAGCAATAGCCATAATCAAGCTGAATCTTTGTTTAGCTTTTAAAAGGTTTTTCAGGAAGGCAGGGGGGAAAACGTAAAAGCCTTAATCTACATTTGTGCTACCCTCTTCCATTACTATTTGCAGCATGTGTTTTTAATTATTACATTGCTTCTTTTAGAATAATGGGCGGAATTCATCTATTACAATATGCCCATTTATATGCCAGGAATGAAATCGGCTTGGAGTCTCTGTACATAGGATGTAGCATAAACTGCTGATGTACTTTTGGAAACTGCTATTAGAATTATTGTTCAGTTACTAGTATCAGTTCAGAGTTAAATCTATGGCCTGATCTTATGACCCAGTACTTTGCAATCAGAGCCTGGACTTGAAAGAGGTTTCTAAAATTGTACATGGGATAGAGGAAGTGGACAGAAAAGGTTTTTCTTTCTCTCCCATACTACTGGAACTCAGGGTCACGCAATAAAGTTTATGGCTGTAGATGCAGGACAAGTACTTCTCCATACAAGATATAGAATCATAGAATTACAGAGTTGGAAGGGGCCATACAGGCCATCTAGTCCAACCCCCTGCTCAATGCAGGATCAGCCTAGAGCATCCCTGACAAATGTTTGTCCAGCTGCTGCTTAAAGACTGCCAGTGAGGGGGAGCTCACCACCTCCCTAGGCAGCTGATTCCACTTTTGAACAACTCTTACTGTAACAAAGTATTTTCTAATATCCAGCCAGTACCTTTCCACCCTTACTTTAAACCCATTATTGTGAGTCCTATCCTCTGCTGCCAACTGGAATAGCTCTCTGCCCTCCTCTAAGTGACAGGCCTTCAAATACTTAAAGAGTCATGTCCCCCCTCAACCTCATCTTCTCCAGACTAAACATTCCCAGTCCCTCAGGATTTCCTCATAGGCCTTGGTCTCCAGGCCCATGATCATCCTCGTCGCTCTCCTCTGCACCCACTCCAGTCTGCCCACATCGTTTTTGAAGTGAGGCCTCCAGAACTGCACACAATACTCCAGGTGCAGCCTGACCAGTACAGAGGGACTGTGACATCTTGCAATTTGGATTTATGCCTCTGTTGATACACCCCAAGATCTCATTAGCCTTTTTTGTCGCCGCATCACACTGGCTGCTCATATTTAACTTTCGGTCCACCTGTACCCCAAGATCTTGTTCACACACACTGCTACCCAGAAGTGTATCCCCCATCCAGTATGCTGTTCCTCATTTTTCTTACCTAGATGAAGAACTTGGCACTTAACCTTGTTAAATTGCATCTTGTTCACATCCACCCACTTTTCCAGTGTATTCAGATCTTGTTGAGTTCTATCTCTATCTTCTGGGGTGTTCGCTGCTGCTCCTCCCAATTTGGTGTCATCTGCAAATTTAATGAGTAGCCTCTCCACACCTCACCCAGATCATTTATAAAAATATTGAAAAGTACCAGGCTCAGAACTGAGCCCTATGGCACTCCACTGGACACCTCCCTCCATTCAGATGAAATGCTATTGACAACTAGTCTCTGAGTGTGGTTCTCCAACTGGTTCTCTACCCACCTAACTATCCTAGAGTCCAGTCCATAGTCCTCTAGTTTACCCATCAGAACATCATAGGGAACCCTGTCAAAAGCTTTACTGAAATCCAGGTAAATAACATCAACAGCATTCCCTTGATCCAGTAAGCTCGTCCCTTGATCAAAGAAGGAAATGAGGTTGGTCCAGCAGGACCTATTGGGGACAAATCCGTGCTGACTTCCCCAGATCACCAAGTTGTCCTTTAGATGCTTGCAGATCAATCCATTTAAAATCTGCTCTAGTGTCTTCCCTGGGACAGAGGTCAGACTGACTGTTCTGTAGCTTCCTGGGTCATCCTTCCTCCCTTTTTTTTTGAAAATTGGGATAACATCTGCCCTCCTCCAGTCTTGTGGCACATCTCCAAGAGATCTGGAAGATGATGGACGAAGGCTCTGCAGGCTCTCTGAAAAGATCTTTGAGCACTCTTAGGTACATACCATCTGACCTGGGGGATTTGTACTCATTCAGTGCAGCCAGGTGCTTCTCTGTCCATGTCAACCAGCAGCCTGGACGTTGTGCCTTGCCTACTACCATCTGTAGATGAGCCTGTTCTCTTCTTCAGGGAAGAAACTGAGGCAAAATAGACACTGAGCCTTTCTACTTTCTCTCTGTCAGAGTTTCTCCATTTTCACCCAACAGTGGCCCCATCACTTCTTTTATCTTGCATTTGCTCCTCATATCTGAAGAAGCTTTTCCTGTTGTTGCGAGCCTCCCTGGCCAGCTTTAGCTCACTGTGAGCTTTTGCCTCTCTAATGGCTGACCTACAATGCCTAGCAACCTGCAGATACTGTTCTTTACAGGTATGTCCTTGCCTCCATTTTTTGAACATTTCCTTTTTCTCCCTTTGCACGTCATGCAGTTCTCTGTTCATCCACATTGGCTTCTTGGATCCCCTACCATGTTTCTTTCTTCTTGGAATAGCGATGGCTTGAGTTTGCAAAGGCTCTTATTTTAGGAGTGCCCACCTTTCACTTGCTCCCTTCCCTTCCAGCAGTCTTGCCCATGGAATGATTCTCAGTTTGGGGTAGTGGTTAAGTGCGTGGGCTCTAATATGGGAGAACCAGGTTTGATTCCCCCCTCCTCCACTTGCAGCTCCTGGATGACCTTGGGCAAGCCATAGTTCTGTCAAAGCTGTCCTTGAAAGAGCAGTTCTCGAAAGAGCTCTCTCAGCCCCACCTACCTCACAGGGTGTCTGTTGTGGGGAGGGGAAGGGAAAGGAGTTTGTAAGCTGCTCTGAGACTCCGAGTGAAGGGTGGGGTATAAATCCAATCTCTTCTCTTCTTTATCATGCCCCTGAGTTTATTAAAATCTGCCCTACTGAAATCTAACATACATATGTGGCTACAAACTGCCTTCGTCCCTCCACAGCAAAACGAATTCTAGCAGGACAAGGTCACTTCCCCCTAAGGTCCCCACCACCTTTACCCCATCTATCATCTCTTGCCTGTTGGTCAATATTAAGTTGAGTGTGGCTAAGCCCCTCGTAGCTTCCTCCATCATTTGATGAAGGAAGTTGTCATCCAGACAGGTCGGGAACATGCGTAACTGTGGACACTTTGCAGAGTTTGTATCCCAGCACACATCGGGGAAGTAGAAGTCACCCAAAATTTGCTTATAGAATTCACTGACATGGGATGTATCAGTCATTATAGTCATTTAGATGACTATAAAGCAATTTTTTGAAAGAGATATTATAGGCATTATATGGGATGGGCACGAATCGAATTACGAACCAAAATTCATCACAAACTGGGCCCAGTTCATGGTTTGCGAACTTCTGTGTTATGAGGTAGTGTAAAGCTGGGCAGGGGGAGACTGTCATTTCCATTCCCTGCTTGTGAGCTTCCTGGAGACAACTGGCTGGACAAAATGAGGGCGTTGCCTGGGTTGAGTCCTTTTATAGACTTCAGCTTACCACAGACCAGCTCAGGATATGTCACTTTCCTCCCTTCCCCGTTGCACTGGGGATCCCAGTGGAAATAACATTCTAGCATTGAAAACTGACTTGGATATAAGAGCTAGCCAAGACTGTAACTGATATCTGAGGTGTGAGGTGACAGAGATGAGATTTTTTAAAAAAGTCAATGGCAAAAAAGTGTATTTCAAATAACACGACTGATGGAAACCCTATCAAGTAATACGGAGACAGGGGATTTCAGCTTTTAAATGGTACATGCTAAGAAAAACCCTTGCCAGATGGCCTTTAATACTTTGTTACATTTTGCTTAAACCATTAAGACACCTTTCTGTAATTCAGGAACAGTCTCAGTTCCAGGTCAATATAAGGGGACTAACAGTGCAGTCCTAAATAGAGTTAACAGCTTTGTAAATTATGGCCTTAGAGCGGTCTAACTCTGTTTAGGACTATAATGTAAATGAATACTCCGATGCCTACACTCTCCTTAATCCACTCTCCTGTTAAACTAACACAATCACTAAACTCTCTCACTAACATCCTGCAACTGTCGAAACCCAACTATCAAATCGTAACTGGCTCTCTTCTTCCCAGCCCAAAGCGCCTATTGGCTGATGGAACTCTGCTGTGATTGGCTCCTCTTGCTCTCCTCTCTCCCACAGAGAGAAACAGGATGCCGGTCGAAACGGATGTTGGATCTGATCCACCAAGTCTTTTCTTGTGTTCTTACTTTAACACCAGAACTTCCATAGTCCGGGGTCTGAGACCTGGCTCAGGGGTACAGTCAGTGCAGCTGAACTGGGTATTGTCCACTGTCACTCCCAAGGCATAAATTCGGCATGCCAGGGCAGGAATGTAGAGTTTTCAGTATCTGAAATTGGGGTCCTGGAGCAAACCTAGGAAAGGAGTAGGAGTGGACCTAACTTTGGACCAAATGCTCAAAAATAAAGAAAAACAGACACATCCAACTGATGTGGGAAAACTTTATTTTTTTCCCCAGCACAGTGTCAGATGTTAATAGAGCTGATCATAAATGACAACTAGGAAGTTAACGACTTAATTTGCATTCTCATAGTAAGATCACAAATACGAATGAGTGCAGCTTTAGTTGTATTTTATTTTCTACACACATTCAACACATTTTTAAAAGATCTACATTTATATCACTTCCTTCATATATCTACAATTTTTATTACATTCTTTTTTGACTATGTTCATACTATCTTACTATGTATTGTTCCCCATTGTATGTGTTGTATCCTTCATAGAATTATCAATACCTTCCATAAGGGAGGTCCTATACTATAAGTAATATAAACTAACAAGCAATGTACCCACAAGGACTTGAAGGGGACATCTCATTTTCCCTTCCCCTACTATTCTTCTCAAACTTTCCTTGAAAGTCCCCATAGCTTCTCCGCTTTTGCTGCTTCCTTCTCTCCTCCCTCCATTAGCCAACATACCTTTTTCTGCCCCCTTCTTCAGCTTTCCCTCCTTTCCTTGCTCTGGCAGCCTCTCCCTGGACAACCTCTCTGTGGTTCTGGCTGCTAGTCTGGGCCCAGCTGTGTGGTGAGGAACCGGCAAGGATTTGTGTGGGGTTTAGCTCACTTTCCCCTCTCTTTCCCTACACTATTTTCACTTTTCCTCCACCTGGCAGCCTCCATATCCTCACCTTTCCTTACTTCCTTTTCTCCTACCCACCCACCAGTATAGGCCCTCCCTTTTATCTGCCCTCCATCTTCAGCTATATTTATTTACTTGCCACCAAGGGCATTCATTTCTTAAAGTTACAGGCACTGATTCTATTATTTTGTGGAGGTGGGTTAAATTCCCAATGATTTTTTTTTTTTAATTTCACCTTCTTCTGTAAATCTGGGGCTTCTTTCAGGTTTGTAGAAAGATCTGCCTTGTTTGTCCATGGCTCCAGTTTCTGGATTTAAGCATCCACAGATTTGGCAATATTGAGAAACAGATATATCGATTACTTCCCCGACTCATTTCATCATTATTCATGCCGTTTGAATGCCATTTCAACTGGAAACATGTAAGCCGTGCTAGATTGTATCCAGGTTAATAGGTTTGTAACCAAGAGGGCAAACAGTGCAGAGTATACAGTGCCAGAACTCTACATGCTGGTACAATGGGTGGATTACTATATAGTTAGCACTTAACATTTTTGTATTGGGTGTGCCTGTGTACCAGTGCTGCTTAGATCGTTGCTACCCACATTACAGCATGAATCCATAGTTGCTGCAAATCTCTGTGTGAAACTTATGAAGTGGTGCAGAGGTGATGAAAGCATATTCGTAGGTTTTTGCTCTTCATACCCCCAGATCTCCACATTATAAGATTTCAGCACTCATTCTTGTGGGCGTGGGGACATGCCCCAAATGTACCACAAGCTGTGGCCTCAGATTGTAACCTATTGTGTAAATGGAAAGCATGTGAAAATAGTCAAGTCTTTTGTACCAACACCGTTTTAACTGCACCTGTTATTTGTACCAGCCCTGGACAGTGAAAATATTTTCTATTACAGAATTCTTCTTCAGACTATTTATACAGGAAGATACTCGAAGAGACATAAGACAAATGTATGACACAATGAGATTTATGAAAATCAGTACAACAGATTTGTGGGGCAAAGTTTTGCAAACAGGAAAAATTAGCTGATGAGGGGAGAAGTTCAAAGCAGAGGGGCCTGAAGAAAAACCCATTTGCTTTTAGTATACTTTTTTTAATAAGTACCCAAAGGTACACTTTTATTATTTTTTTCTTTATACACTACAGACATAAATGAAAACAAACAACATAAAACTACCACTAACAAACATTAAACATATAACAGGAGGCTTATTCCATCTCCTATCCTTCAATTATCTATTCGTTACATTTCTAATCTCATTATCTATTTTACTAGCTTATCTTTTCTGCATACTCAAATTACCATCAGGTTATTACGTTATATTATACCAGTCATAAAATCTCTTCCAAGTTTTTTGAAAAGTCCATTCTGTTCCAGCACTCATCTCCACCGTCAATTTATCATTCTGAGCCGTTTCAAACAGCTTGTTCACATATTCTCGTTTCGTTGGAATCTCCATTGTTTTCCAATATTTAGCATATAAAATCCTTGCAGCTGTTGACAAATGAACAATCAAATACCTATCCCCTTTATCAAAGTCTTTCGGAAATATATTCAATAACAATATCTCTGGAGTAAATGGGACCTTAGTTCTTATTATTTTTTGCATTCTTTCATGTACCCATCTCCAAAACCTTTTTGTAACATCACACAGCCACCACATATGATAAAATGAACCAGTCTTATTCTTATCATTTGCTTTTAGTATACTTTTATAGTTCCTTATATCCAGGAGTAGTATATAACAAGTAATTCATGGCTGCAATAAGAGCTGTTCCTAAAGGCTACCAATGGTCATGCTCAAGATCTCATGACTTGTAGCCTTTCTTGTGTTGGACGCCTCATCTTATTCCACTGGCATCTGTGAGTTCCTCTAGCACAAGGACCTTTGCACTGACCAAGGACACTATTGCATGAACACAAGGGTGTTGTGTCAGTAGAAGTGTTCTTGCACCAGAGAAAAACACAGGTGTTTGTGGACTAAAGTGATAGCATCCAACTACTAAATCTTCATTTTTATACATGCATACACATACCACATACACTGCAATACTTACACCCTGGTGAAAAAGCAAATGTAGTGAAAATGGTCTAATTCTGTAAATGAAAATCACCAATTCAATTTCCTTCTTATATCATCCTGTATTTATTGTAAGCATTATGTTTTAAATAATATGTAGTATGTTGTTTTTTCATATTGTGGTCGAGTACGATACTTTCAAATGAACTTTAGGACTCTGAAAATTCTATACATCCCTGGACGTTGAAGAAAGACCCTGTCAAAGCCTTATGAGTAGATTCCTTGGTGAGGGCTGCAGATATCATATGGCATGGATGTGCAAGTAGCCCATGTACAGTTACATCTTTTACAATACAGAAAAAGAACAAGATTTAAATCTTAGCCAAGTAAATGTTAAATAGTTGATGTTATTTTGCAGTACTAATGAATTCTCTGGATTTCATTATATGTGAGATGATAATTGAAAAGTGAAAAAAATATTCTACAGCTGAGCTTCACATCCTTATGAAGTCATAGTTTATTGTAATGCATTGCAATGGTAGAGGGTACCATAGGATCTGGAAGGGTTGAGGGGGACTACACTACTAATCTGAAGCATAAATAAAAAAGTAAATGTTGTTAGGAATGAATACCCTTCTTTGTATGCAAGAGAGCCCAATCTATGTGAGTATTTTAGCTGATAAAAACTCTGTTTCGTGATCTGGAACATAATTTTTTTTGTGTGTGCACCTCAAGGATTTGGCACCTACAGTAGATCACTATTAAGTAGCCTGTCAAGTACTATTCTGGGGCGGGGCGGGGCGGGGCGTGACTTCGATCATGTGCTGACCAGAAGCCATTACCGGCTGCTCCCAGACCTCTTGCTGTTAAATCAACTCTAATTGACTATTTTCAAACAAACCTGACTGAAAGTATTCTGCCTAAAGCTTCTAAGGGCAAAAAGAAGCAAAAGAAGGCCGGGGGAGCTCCTTTGCTAAAAGAATTTTTTGTATCGGCTGAACTTGCCAGCACCTCTTCAGCGTCTTCAGGCAATGGTTATACAAATACTGCTATCGCTCTCCTCACACCAAACCTTATTAGACGCATTGGGGAGACAACGTCAAGAGCTAAGGCAAGACATGATCGATATGATATCACCTCTAGCCCAACGCATGGAGGAATTGGAGTCTCAATATAAGCAAACAGCTCAAAAAGCAGAAGCAGCATTAAAGAAACTCACCTCCCTGGGGAAAAAAGCTTGGAACCACCTCTCAAGACACTTGGTTTAGAGAAAAAATCACGATGCTGGAGTCACACATAAGAGACAAAAATCTGAAATTTCGTGGTTTCTCATGAAATGCTGACGAAACAACTGACCTTTCTATTTTCATGGCGTCCTGGCTGGCTGCCTCTTTAAAATTAGAGGAGGGAGTGACACCACTGATACTACGAGCCTACAGAGTAGGTAAAACAACAGACTCTTCCCAGGCTGCCCTTTTAGGCAGAGATATTGTGGTGGAGCTGGCAGACTATCGGACTAAGAGGAAAATCATGCTGGAAGCACGTCAGCAGAGCGGCTTGGATTTTCAAGGGAGCAAAATACTTGTATTTCCAGACCTTCCCCCAGAAATGCTTAAGCTTCGAAGAGACTTAAAACCTATTATTTCTAAACTCCAGGCAGCAGGTATAAAATATCGTTGGTTGCGGTCAGGCAAAATGTTTGTGGAATATCAGCAAACTCAGTATATTGCATATGACTCTGTTTCTGGATCAGCTTTGTTATCTGCATTAGGTTTGCCTCAATTAGAGCAAGCTGAAATTCGAGCTGCAAAAAGGAAGACTCATTCACCGTTGACTCCAGTTAAAACGTGCAAGTTTCATGTCTCTGAAGAAACAGAGGACGGTGAAATAGAGCTTGATGTAATGTAATCTTGTAATGTTTTATCATAGTAGCAAGCTATATATTTATTAGCTCGATATATATAAAGTTGGAGGGCTGGGATGTGCTCTCATATTGTAGGTCATGGGGTAAGGGAGGAATTCTCCCCTAGCTTACACTGTAAGCTTCCATAGACCTAATAGTTTTCTGGGCTCCAATGTATACTTTATCAGTTAATCAGCTGTATTATCAGATCAAAACAAGAAGATAAAAGATGCTGGAACTTAGGAAGCTAATAACTATTATGTTTTAATGCACAATTAATGATCATTTTGAAAGAATGGAAAAAACACTGTTTATGTAAAGAGATACAAGTTTAATGTAGGGACATATAAGTTGAATTGATATAATTTAGTTTAAATATTAGATGATGATATATACAATTTATGTACCTTTTTTGGATGTTTTGTACCTTTTTTGGGTTATAAGTAATATAGTTCTTCAAATAAATAATATTTTTTTTTAAAGTACCATTCTGGGAGGAGACAGTGGAAAGTTCATCCATATTTGATGGCCCATTGCAGAGAAGTCCCCCTCACATATATGTTCAATACCTCTGGCGCACAATGACAAGAAGCTTTTTTAGCCTGTCCTCTGGTTCTGTACCAATCCAAGCTCTCCATGCAATACTCAAGGTACTTAATACAAAATCCACAAGATCCTGAGGAAACATTTTATTAGTCTGGACTTCTTAGGAGGGATGTTTGGATAAGCTGCCCACTTTTGATTAGTCAAAGGCCTTTCCTTCCCATGGAACCCCTAAAATAAGGACTTACACAAAGGAGGCCGTCATATTTCAACTACAAACCATGGCAGAAAGGAGCTATGGGCCATGCAGGAAACAAAAACAATATCCCAGAGGAAGGATCTCAGTTAGCCTATGCCACACCATGATGAACTAACCAGTCCAGACACCAGCATACTAGTTCATTGACCACTATGAAGGTTTCTGTTGCCCTTCTGATTCCCTGACTGAATAATGGATTCTATCAGAATCCATTGACCTGGTCTTCCAATCATTCCTTGCATCCCCCAGGGCTCTTCTTCTTCCTCCTCCTCCTCCTCTGTCTGTTTATGGGTAGTGATTATCCTCTGTCCTTGAAGAGCCTTCCCTTCTCCCTCTACCTTTAAGACAGGAAAAAAGCTGCACGTGAGTCTTTGTAGAGAGGGACTTGCCTACTGAGTTCCAACACAGACAAGACTGAGACTGACTTAGGAGAAAACTACCATTCGGCATATTGGTGAGATAAGTAAGGAGGCTGGAGCAGCTGAGCCTGGTGGGGGAACACCCCAGTCATCCTACTGGGCCAACCTTGCCTGCTATGTAGATGGAAAGGTTTTCATCAACAACAAAGCTCTTCTGGCTGAGAGTTTCCATGGGCCAATATCTATAAACTGCACAAGGCATGCCTAAAGTAGCTTTTTGGAACCTGGCCATTGAATTTATGGGACTACCCCTGTTTATATAAGAGAGTCATTAAAAAGTTATGAAGCTGGGAAGTGGTAGAAGGTTGTCTGCAAGAAGAGGTGTGGTCCAACGCAGTGGTGAAGCTTTCAAGCTAGCTAATTGCAGGAATGGTTTAGAGTCCTAGTTCTTCTGCAATGGATTTATAGACCATAATACAAAAGAAAAGGTGGGTCCTCAGTACATTGCATTCTTCATCAATGTGAGAATGCTATTAGAGTTAATCTACATTGATATTCTAAGCCCTGGGTTTTTTTTGTTCTGACGTTACTTTCCTGAGAACATTAAATAAAATCCCCAACAAGCACACCTATAGCATATCCACATTATTTTCCCTGATTTTGCCTACCGGTACTAGTAAGAGGTTTAGTGCCTCTGAACGTGGATGTTCCCTTTAGTCACCATGGGACAGCCACTGATAGACCTATCCTAAATGAATCTTGCCAATTAAAAGCTGTCTGTGCCTGTGGCCATAACTACATCCCTTGGCAGTGAATTCCACATTTTAATCACTTGCTGTATGAAGAAGTATTTTCTTTTCTCCATCCTGAATCTACGGCCCATAAGTCTCACTGGATGCCCTTGAATTCTAGTATTTTGGGGGTGGGAGAAAGAGTTCACCTTGTCAACTCTCTCCACCAAGTGTCTAATTTTATGAACTTCCATCATGTCCCTCTTAGTTATCTCTAAACTGAAAAGTCCAAATAATAGGTGACCCGTGGAGGGCTGCTGGTGGGCAGGATCAAGCCAAGCCCCAGCAACTCTCACATGACGCTGCCTTATATTTATTTGTTTGTTTCCATTTTTATCCCACCTTACCACAGAACTGGCTCAAGGCGGCTAACAACATTAATACACTGAAACAATAAATACATTAAAATCCAATAAAATATATAACAAAGCCTAAGCAACTAAACAGTACTAGTGATAAAGATGGCGGTGTATAATTTGGAAACAAGGACAATAACCAGTTGGTGTTTCATGCGGGCCAAAATGTACTCCGGCGGCGCATTTGTTAGTGGCACATTTGCCAGTGGCCCACACATCATCAGCGGCCCCTAATTGAAAGCCTGGTGGAAGAGCTCTGTTTTACAGGCCCCGCAGAACTGTTTTACAGGCCTTGCAGGGCCCATAGGGCCCTGATGTTATCCAGTAACTTGTTCCACCAGTGTGGGGCCGCTGCCAGAAAGGCCCTGGCTCTAGTGGCCACCAACTTGATGTCTCTCGGGCCAGGAAGAGTCAGGTTATTCTGTGTTCCTGACCTCAGTGTTCTCTGGGGCACATATGGGGAAAGACGGTCCCTTAAGTAGGCAGGTCCCTGACCATAGAGGGCTTTAAAGGTCAAAACCAGCACCTTGAAGCGGATCCGGTATGCTATTGGCAGCCAGTACAGTGCCTTCAGCACAGGCTGGATGTCGTCCCGTATAGAGAGACCCATCAACAGCCTGGCTGCCACATTTTGCAGTAGCTGCAGCCTCCGGATCTGAGACAAGGGCAGCCCCCTTGTAGAGAACATTGCAGTAGTCTAATCTCAAGATGACCAAAGCATGGATTACTGTTGCCAGGTTGTCACGTTCGAGAAAGGGAACCAATTGCCTAATCAGCCGCAGATGGTAAAAGGCTGCCTCGGCAGTGGCTGCTACCTGGGCCTCCATTGTTAAGGCGGCATCCAAGAGCACTCTCAAACTCCTAATCCTCGGCGCCAGCACCAATGGCGCCCTGTCGAAGGTCGGGAGTGGGATCAACACCCTTGATCTGCTCCGACTCAGGCACAGGACCTCTGTCTTCGTTGGATTCAATATCAGTCGGCTCAGTCTAACCCAGCCCGCCACATCACAAAGCGCCCGCTCCAGGTCCGCTCCAGGTTATAATAAGTGTTCCCTCTAAGCTGAGTTAGTGTGAGCTAGCTCACAGTTTTTTAGCCTCCGGCTCACACATTTTTTGCCTTAGCTCAGGAAGGATGGCTTCAGAGCAAACCAATTTATGCAGTAGCTAAATCGCTTGCTCACAACTTTAATGCCAGCAGCTTACAAAGTAGAACTTTTGCTCACAAGACTTCACAGTTTAGAGGGAGCATTGCTTATAATGAATCAGACACTTGGTCCATCAAGATCAGTATTGTCTATTCAGACTGGCAGCACCTCTCCAGGGACTCAGGCTGAGGTCTTTCACATCACCTGAATCCTGATCCTATAAACTGGGAATTAAATGGGGGACTGAACCTGGGGTCTTCTGCATGCCAAGTGGATAATCACTGAGCCATGGCACCTACCTCTGTGATTTTTTTTAATGTATGGAATGGCTTTGTCTACCAATTAGGGGGTTGGACTAGATGACCCTGGAGGTCCCTTCCAACTCTATGATTCTGTGATTTTATGATTCTATACTTTGTCATGTGAAGATGGGATATTGGGTCATGAGACTTGTGCATCCTTCTTCTAGGGGTATAATATTTATTTATTTTATTTCTAGCCCTCCCTCCCCTGCATAGCAGGCTCAGGGTGGGTTACAACAGTATAATAAGACAATATAAAACAATTTAAAACAGTATAATAATAACAACATATAAAACAGTATAATAAAACAATATGATACCATAGTTAAAACATAAATATAAACAATCATTAAAACCCAAATATAAATATCAATCATTAATACAATTGCATAGCAATCAATGGCACCAATTGCTACCTCTATTCCCAGATAAATTCCACTTATGTGCGCAGTTAGATATTAACTAAATACTGAGAGAGTGGGCAAACAAGACAAACAATGCAAGATGGAACCAAGTAGGGGGATGCCAATATTGATAGATCTCCGCTGCCTCAACTATAACATATCCGTTTTACAGGCCATGCAAAACTGCATTAAATCCCACAGGTCCCGTATCTCTCTTGGGAGAGTGTTCTACCAAGCCAGTGCAAAGCTGGAAAAGCTCTGGTTCTGGTTGAGGCTAGGGATCCCTTCGGGCCAGGGATCGCCAGCAGATGTTGATCTATAAAGCATAATGCTCTTTGAGGGACAATACCAGAAGAGATGGTCTGGAAGGTATGCTGATCCCAAACCACATAGGGCTTTAAAGGTTAGAACCGGAACCTTGAATTTGACTCAGTATTATTTATTTTATTTCATTGTATTTATACCCCGCCCTCCCCGTGAACGGGGTATTCTGCTAGGAGCCAGTTGAGCACCAGTTGTATATGGGCTCTTAGTGGTGTTTGTGTGAGGACACGAGCTGCTGCATTCTGAACCAGCTGAAGTTTCCGGATCAGTCTCAAGGGTAGCCCTGCATAGAGTGAGTTACAGTAGTCCAGTCTGGAGGTGACCGTTGCATGAATCACTGTGCTTACGTCAAAGGGAGAGAGGTAGGAACCAGTTGCCTGATCTGACAAAAATGGGAAAATACTGATCTGGCAACATTTGTGATTTGCGCCTCCATTGATACTGAGGCATCCAAAATCACACCCAAATCCTTCACTGTTGATGCTGGTGTTAAGAACTTCCCATCAAGAGTTGGGAGTTGGATAATAAATAAATAATAAAATTCTCCCCAGGTGCCACGCCACCCTCTGTCCCCAATGGTGGGGAAATGAGACAAGCCACCGCAAGGCTGTTTCACTTATCCACATATTGGCAAGGCGATGCATCATAAAATCATGATCAACCATATCAAATGCTGCTGCTAGGTCAAGTAATAACAACAGTGCCAATCCGCCTCGATCCAGATGTCTGCAGAGGTCATCTGTGGGGGCAACCAGTGCTGTCTCTGTCCCGTAGCATGGGTGGAAGTCAGACTGGAGTGGATCCAGGATAGAGGAATCTTCCAGGAAAGCCTGGAGCTGTTCCGCTGCCACTCTCTCAACTACCTTACCCAGAAACTGGGCAGTAGTTGGCTGGCTCAATCAGATCCAGAGATGGTTTCTTTAAGTGCGGCTTCACCATTGCCTCCTTTAAAGTCTCCGGAAGTCTGGGAGAAGATGAGTGCTTGAAAGGGCTATACATTCCGTGATCTTCAAATACTTGCTTTCCCAGTACTAGACTGGCAAATATTGGATGTATGTTTGTTCTTCTTTAGAAGGAGCTCTAGTTTTCTTTGCAGTGGAAACAGCAAGCAAACAGATGAGTAAAATCAGACAAACAGGGTGATCCTAAGTGCGGTTATTAGAAGTGCAACTGAAATGAAGGGGATGCACTCAGAGCTACCAGTTATCATAAACAGGAGAGGGAAACAAGATATATTAATTACTTCCCACCACTTTGAAGGAAGGAAGAACATATATTTTTTAAACCTCTCATATTTGCTGTAGGTATGTTTCTTTGTTCTTTAAGATGAAGGACCTCCCCATGAGGAGGGAAGAACCATGTTGGCCTCCCCAAGTTCCTTTATTCACCTATTTCAAAAATTTTACCTCACCTTTCTAAATAGCTCAGGATGGTTTACTGTACAAGGCATGTTCAAGCTACTACATTAAAACAGTGAGCCACAACCCTATTTCTAGTAATCTAAACAGAACTGCAAAAAGAAATTACCTTCTGGAGCAATATGACTTTTCAAGAATTCTGGAAGGCTGGTAAAAATGCGTGCCATGTGTAGAATCCCATTTCAAAGAACGAGCGCAACAACAGAAATGACCGAGTATGCTTAGCAGCCATAAAGAGGTCACTATGAACAGGAGATGCTGGGCGGTATGGAAATGGTGCACAGGTTCATTCAGAGTCCTTGGAGGAAGGGCGGGATGGTAATGGAATAGTGGGTAGGTAGACATTGTTTTCTGGAGCTGCAGTAGCTCAAGTGGTTAAGACGCTGAACTGCAGGCAGTGGAAGGTCGGTAGTTCAGCAGTTCAAGACCCAGGTGCCGCATGACGGAATGAGCTCCCGTCTCTAGTTCCAGCTCCTGCCAACCTAGCAGTTCGAAAGCAAGAAATTGCAAGTAGATAAATAGGTAGCACTTCGGTGGGAAGGTAACAGCGTTCCGTGCGCCTTGTTGTTTAGTCATGCCGGCCACATGACCACGGAAACGTCTTCGGACAGCGCTGGCTCTTCGGCTTGGAAACAGAGATGAGCACCGCAACCTTAGAGTCGGATTCGACTGGCTTTCGAGCAAGGGATCCTTTACCTTTACTAGACATTTTTTTGACAAATCACCCTGTGGTTAGGTATTTCCTTTCTAAATAGCATCCATATTTAAGAAGTTCTTGATGTCACTTTTGGAAAGAAGAGAAGGTCTTTCAAACCATAAGACTTTTGGTGGCCTTGTTAGGCAGGACAGTATTAATCTGTAGGGAACATTCTGACAACAGTTCTTTTCCGCCATCATGCAGTTCTGTATATTAATCTTATTTCCCCCCCTGTGAACCAAGAATTATATTTGAAAGGCTAAAACATGTGACTGGGATTTGACAGTTCTATGCTGCTTCTTTCTCCCCTTCATGCTGACAAGAGTAAGAGGAAAGGTAGCGTCAAAAGGAGCCTGAGGAGAAAGAAACAATATAGAAGGTTGTCAGCAGTCATAGCTATTACCAAGGCGCAGCAGGGAATTTCTTAAAACTTCTCCATATTAAAATAGCAAGAAAATCAGCCTGTTATCACTTTGCACGGAATTCTGCACATGTCTGTGTTTTATGTCTGTTTTCCCATTAATATCGCATGTGTCAGTGGCAACCTGAGTCCCCGTGAGAAAAGGCAGATTATGAATGAAAATAAATAACCTGCTTGATAGTTCCATCACACACAGGTTTATTTTGTGGACTACTGTTGCATTCAGGGCTAAGCCTGGTACTGTTGTTCTACCTGGAGTTTCTGGGATACTCAAATACAGGGACAACAAATACAGAAAGGCACAACAGCAAGGTCTACAAACTGGTCTGGAGTATCCAAAGGTTCAGTCCAAGGGTCAGGGCAGGAGGGTTGAGGGTCCCAAGATTTCAGCTCCAAGGCTTAGAAACAGGTGCAGGATGCAGGGGTCTGGGTCCCAGGCTTCAGGAGCAAGCACAGATTAGATGCGGTACAAGGCAGCAGGGTATAGGTATAGCTCTGTTGGCTAAACAGGTCAGCACACAGAGGTGTGGCAAGTAAGGTTGCTTCCCTGCTGGGCCTTGCTTAGCCTGTTCCTTCTATCTGCCTCTTTTGCTGAGTCATCCCCTGAGGCCCAGATGTCACTCCTTACAGTTGCACTCACCTTCCTACAGTTCAGGTCTTTTACTGCTTCCCTATCAGCCTGTCAGTCCTGGTCCGGTAAGGACTCTGCTCCAGGAATTAACGCTGATCGTTGCTGAGCAGCCAGGCAGATGCTTTGCCATCTCTCCTGAGCTGCCAAGCACTCTCTCCTCCTCCTGGGCTTTGCTGACTCAGGAGAGGCTGGCTGTGGCCTCTCTTTCTTCTCCTGGAAGAACAAGCAGCTCAGCCATGACTGGGAAGCGTTCTCGCTTCCGGATGCTTCCCCCGTTGGGTCTGCTGCTGGAGCTGTTTAGGTGGGGATTCCATTGGTGTGAGGCCCGATTCTTCTGATTCCTCCACGGAGGAGGAGGTGGCGGCTGGCAGGCCCATGACAGCTGTATGCTTTTATGGGGCAAGAAATCCAATATAGTAGTGAAACACACAGTATATATGTGAACACGAAGAAATTAACTGAGCATGGTGTCAATAGCACTTTCAAAGATAAATAATAATAATAATAATCAGATAATTCATTTACAGACAAATAAACCATTTAGACAATTTCCAAATCTTAAGCAAAATTATTCATACAATACACACTTCGTAATCAGGGCATAAATGATTTAACATAAGTCCTGTATATGGCTCACGAAGTCCGAAACACTCCAAAGGGCTCAGTCCCTCCTAATGAGCAATATGCTTCACAGTGTAAAGGGGGAAAACAAGCTTCCAGAAGATATCTACTCCAACAGTTCCAAAAGAGGAACAGTTGAATGGTTCCAAAAAAACCAACTATGGGATTGCTGGCTTCCCCAATATGCTCCGCATTTCACCAATATGGCTTTATCAAGTTGGAACCAATAACTTGAAGGATATCACTGAAAAACAGTCTCAACGTATTCAATTCAAAAAATCATTTTCAAAGTGGGCTATGCCTTCACAATGTATGCCTTCTGTCTTGTGGGGACTGAAGTTCAGTGTATTAGCATGCATCCACTCCAAAACTGCCTTCAGACACTGGTTCAGGGTTTTTACAGCCTCCATGGGATTAGCCAGAGGTGTGAGATAGAGCTGAGTGTCATCTGCATATATCATTGACAATTCAGCCCGGATCTCCCGTCGACCTCACCCAATGGTTTCATGTACAGGTTGAAAAGCATAAGATATAAGGTGGGACCCCAAAGGCCAAGGGGCTCAGCAGCAATCCTCCAGCATCACCTGCAACCTACCCTCCAAATAGGAGTGGAACAACTGCAAAATGGTGCCTCCTAGTCCCAGCCAGGGTTGCCAGCCTCCAGCTGGGGCCTGGGGACCCCCTGCTTTTACAACTGATCTCCAGCTGTCAGAGATCCGCTCCCCTGGAGAAAATGGCTGCTTTGAAGGGCGGACTTTATGGCATTGTACCATGCTGAGGCCCCTCCCCTTCCCAAACCCCACCCTCTCCTGGATCCACCCCCAAAGTCTCCAGGTATTTTCCAACCGAGACCTGGCAAACCTAGTCCCAGCTCAGAAAGGTGGTCTAGAAAGGATACCATGACTGATGGTATCAATAGCTGCTGAGAGGTCCAGGAGAGTCAATAAAGTCACATTCCCTCTGTCCCTCTCCTGGCACAGTTCATGAACCAGGACAACAAAGCTGTTTCAGTCATATAACCAGATCAGAAATCAGATTGGAAAGGATCCAAACTATCTGCTGCATCCAGGAATTCTTGAACTTGTCAAGAAATGGTACATGTGAGACTGGTCAATAGTTATTGAAATCTCCTGGGTCCACGGTAGGCTTCATTAGTAGTGGACGCACCACAGTATGTTCAGCTGGACAGGTTGGCACTTGGCACCCTGGAATGATCTGATCCTACCACTGCTAACATGGAGCCCAAGTCTGCATGGATGTGAGAGATTTTATCTGCAAAGTGTTGAGACAAATGGTCACAGCAAGCCACTGAGTAGTTCACCTCCTCCTAAAGGAAGAAATGCATCTTGTTCTTGCATTGGAGAGTTCAGTTTGTAACCTAGGACTTGCTTGTCCTCGGTGCACAGAAATTAGATCAATCTGATACCATATATATATATATTTCTTTTTTCAATTTTTCAGAAAAAACCAAAAAGGCTTCAGGAAAAAAATGGAAAAAACCCGTTTTTTCCCAAATTTTTCTGTTTTTTTTCCGGGCCTTCACATCTCTAAGAGAGAACTTTCATCCCTCTCTCACAGCACTAGAACATGGGGCGCTCAATGAAGTTGATGGGTAATAGATTCAGAAAGGACAGAAGTACATTACTTCTTCCCTCAACAAATAATTAAATTGTGGAATTCACTGTTGGTGGAGAAAGTGATGGCCATGAGTGCTGATGACTTTAAAAGGAGGTCAGACAGATTCATGGGAGTATAGATCCATCAATGGCTACTAGCCATGGAGACTAAAGGGAACTTCCACATTCAGAGGCAGAAAACCTCTAAATACCAGTGCCAGGAGGAAACGTCAGGGGAAGCCCTTGGCCTTTATGTCCTGTAGTTGGCCCTCCAGAGTACCCGGTAGGCTACTGTGTGAAACTGGATGCTGGATTACATGCAGGGCCATGTTTCCCCCCCATTATGACTCTGCTTCACCAGAGTTTCAACATAAAGCAGATCAATGGATATTTCAGAGATATTCTTGCTGATCTTATATACAGTATTGAATTCCTCCTTTTCTCACTATTTCCTCAACATATTGTTAAGCAATCCCCGTAGCCCTCCGCAATGAGACGTTGATGGGAAATCCTTGGGGTTTAAATTACCCTTGGATAATAGAGTACCAGGGTCTTTGGAATCTGTCCATTTACAAATACACGTGCAGAGCCTTTTATTATTCAGCAGAGTCTTAAAAAGAGGAAATATAATGCTAATCCTGCATCAGGTTCTCCAAGAAAACATCTACAGGCCCCTATGTTGCCTCCTACTTAATCAAATGGAGTTAAAACATCTCCCCTTTTCAAATTCAAAGTGCAACAAAAACAGTTTATGTGCCTCTTCCTGTAGCATTAGCATAATAGGCCACACCCAACAGCAGGAACTCATTAGCATATTGGGCCACACCCCTGACAGCACAGCTCATTAGCACATTAGGCCGCACCCACATGTTACCAGAAGTGTGGTTATCCAGCCACACCCACCTTTTGCTTGTTATTCTGTTTACCTTGTTTGTTGTCAAAACCCAGGGCCTTTTTTTGTAGCAGGAACTCCTTTGCATGTTAGGCCACACACCCCTAATGTAGCCAATCCTAATGAGTCTCTGCTATTAGGTGTGGCCTATTATGCTAATGTTCCTGCTGGGCGTGGCCAACTCGGGAGCCAGCCGGAACTCCATTCCTGTGCGTTCCTGCCCCAAAATAGCCCTGATCGGTGTAACATTCCAGGGGCTGTGGAGAGAGATTTCTAGCCATCACGAAACCATTCTTTTTGCAGAGTCCTTGACCTCTGTTCACTGTGATTAAGACAACCCAATTTAGGAATGGAGAAGTCAGCACATTTGAAAGAAAGCAGCTTTGAAAGTGGTGGTGGTGAAAAGTGCCATCAAGTCGCAGTTGACTTGACTCCATAGGGATCTGAAGGCGTGAGATGAACAGAGGTGGGTCGCCATTGCCTGCCCTATGGCCGGACCTCCTTGGTGGTCTCCCATCCAAGTACTAATGAGGGCTGACTCTGCTTCGCTTCCGAGAAGTGATGAGACCAGGCTAGCCTGGGCTACCCAGGTTAGGGCGCTTTGAAATTAGTTTTGAAATGGCTTGGATAGAAATAAAAAGCATAATGAAATTATTTTCAAACTGTGATTCAGGGATACAGAGGTTTTCCTGGGAGAGATTTCTCAGTGGCTTGTCAGGGACTTCTCAGTATTAGCAGTGAAGGGCAAGCAACACAACCAACAAATGCAAAGGAATAAATGTCCTGGACTACTGCATTTTCTGTATATGCAGTGAGTGTTATATGAGAACATCAGATAAATTAGCAATGGTACAATATAAAAATAGATATTGTTGGCTGATCTAATGCATTAAAGGAGTTATAATCTGGCTAGGAGCTGCGGTGGCTCAAGGGGTTAAGACGTTGAACTGCCGGCTGTGGAAGGTTGGTAGTTCAGCAGTTCAAGCCCCAAGTGCCGCATGACGGAGTGAGCTCCCGTCTCTAGTTCCAGCTCCTGCCAACCTAGCAGTTCGAAAGTGAGAAATTGCAAGTAGATAAATAGGTAGCACTTCGGTGGGAAGGTAACAGCGTGCCGTGCGCCTTGGTGTTTAATCATGCAGGCCACATGACAACGGAAACGTCTTCGGACAGCGCTGGCTCTTCGGCTTTGAAACGGAGATGAGCACCGCAACCCTACAGTCGGACTCGACTGGCTTTCGAGCAAGGGAATCTTTACCTTTACCTTTTTTAATCTGGCTAGACCATGTGGAATGCAGGAACCTGGAAGATGGATTTCATTGAATCCCCCCCCCCAGTTCGAAAATCCCACTTTTTAACATGGGTTCTCCCCTGTCAGGATAAATCTACAGTTGCTGTTTCGCCCAATACTAATAAAATTCAGATTATTTATATTAAAATCTATGTTGGCTTTTGCATTGGTTGCATGCAAATTGTGTATCACAAAGCAGGGTGCAAGTGTTTCAATAAATGCTGTATAAAGTCTGAAAAAAGAAAGGAAGAAAGAAAATAAAAGAAAATAAACTACTTTAGAACACTAGTAATGACATTGGAAGAAACAACAGTGCTCACATATGAAAAAAAAGAAAGAAAAATTACATGTCAGTGGTTTGACAGAGGGGAAATAATCACAATTTTGAGAAAAATAAGAAAAGCTACCTTAATATAGTGGTGGTGGGGTGTATTTGTACATTGATTTTGCAGTTGCTCTAGACAAGGTACGTAGCTTGGAGCTGGCACCACAGTGTAGGTCCCAAGCAGTGGCATAGTATCCACTTATAAGCTGCACTGGCTGTCTGCCCAAACAACAGAAAGGTGTTGGTGTCAGATATTTCTCTATCATACCAAATATGTTCTGAGTGATTCAGGTTTCCAGCATACTCTAGCCTAGTTTCATTCCATTAAAAATCCCCAATATTTATTGTGAACCACAGTAAGCATCCCAAAGGGCAGAAAGGTGGGCACTCATATTCATTTGTTCTCCGTAGGCATAATGGGGAAGCAGAATAGCAAACTGGCTCCTGAAGTGATGGAGGACCTCGTGAAGAGCACAGAGTTTAACGAACACGAACTCAAACAGTGGTACAAAGGATTTCTAAAGGACTGTCCCAGTGGGAGACTGAACCTGGACGAGTTTCAGCAACTTTACGTAAAGGTAATTCCCTCCTCCTCCTTTCTATCTCAGTAGAAGTAACGTTTTGGGATCCTATCTAATACTATCGCTCGAAAAACCAGGACATTTCTAGAGGACTTTTGTCATACCATGTGATGAACAATTTTTGCTGTTTTATTACAGAGAAATAGTTTCTTTTCTTTTATAGTTTCTTTCTTCACAAGGTTGTTTTCCCGCTGTTATTCCTGATATTGTATTTTCCTTGTATTCTAACTACATAGTTCTGTCATTACAAAAATGTGATTAATGTCCTCACCAAGTGTGTTTATCACTGAGTTGGATCCAGCAACCCAGATTTCTGCTAATGGAAGGAGGGGGTGATTTTTACCAATTGCCCCCTTCCACTGCAAACCCCCAATTAGCTATTCCTTAGGGTCTCCCGTCCCCAACAGCAGTATTTGGAGGAGCATTGGGGCTCCAATGGAACTGGGAGGTCAGGAACGTCCTTTTCCACTGACAGGTATCTCTTCTGTCAGCAGAAATTACTACTGGATCCAAACAACTGTATGCTGTGTATTGGCTGCTCTTTGCTAAAGGGACAATCTTTCTGAGGACACTTTGGCTTGGACTAAACAATTCTTGAAAAGCACTTTCTGGACCAGAAATTATTATCAGTGAACTATCATTTGGCATATCATTGGGTCTTGGGAGGCCTCATTTATACTTTTATCCTATGCCTAGCAATTTCACTTTGGAACAATTATTTTCTGGTCCATTTTGTATCCATGCTGTATAATTGTATTGTATTACATATTATGGTATAAGCTAATTTGCTCCTCATTGTGTTTGACCTCTGAAGAATTTTTATATGAGGTGTAATTGGGCCCATCCACGGCATAGCCCGAGCACCGAAGAATAGATTCTTTTGAACTATGGTGCTGGAGAAGACTCTTGAGAGTCCCTTGGTCTGCAAGAAGATCAAATCAGTCAATCTTAAAAGAAATCAACCCTGACTGTTCCCTGGAAGGCCAGATAATGAAACTGAAGCTCAAATACTTTGGCTACTAAATGAGAAGGGAGCACTCACTGGAGAAGACCCTGATGCTGGGAAAGATTGATGGTCAAAGAAGACGGGGATAGCAAAGGATGAGGTGGTTAGACAGTGTCATAGATGCAACGAACATGAAATTGAGCAAACTTCAGAGGACGGCGGAAGACAGGAAGGCCTGGCATGATCTGGTCCATGGGGCCGCGAAGAGTCGGACTCGACTTTGCGACTGAACAACAACAAATTGGGCCCCTATATATATTTTTATTTTTTTACAAATAAATACATGTATTTTTACATATTATATATATAAAGTTTTAATTGTTGGCCCTTTACTCAGTTTGGCTTACCTTTTTAGGTCCTTGATGCTATGTATTGGTCCAGCCATTACCAAAAGTATTCAATATTGTTTTTGTTTTCATTTTTAGCATCATTTGGGGGGAGGGGTTGCATTTGTTCCTTAAGCCATGTAGTCTTGTTCGTTTATTCATTTTTGCATGGCTCGGTTTTCGTTATCACATTCCCTTTGGTTTACCCTGGTTTGAATGGGAACTATTTCCCGGCTTAACTTCTTCATTTTCCACCCAATTTGAATGGGTGGATCCTGTATGAAAAATTACCATAGAAGTAGGGGACCCAGCTTTATAGGTAATTAAGACTAAACATGGAGAAAAAAAATCCATTTATTATTTTAATTCATTTTTATTACCCTAACAAATGTGATTTTTCTGGTTTGGTTTTCTTTTTAGTAGTTTTGATACAAATAGACATCCTGAACTGTCATGAGTATCATTCACAACAGGACTGGCTTGTCCACATAGGGAAATCCAGTAGCAGACATGTGATGATCCAAGGATGTGTGGATGAAGCCAGGATTATTGTGAGGCTAACAAGGGAGCAGGGGAGCCCTATGTGTGCTGCCCTGGATTCCTTAGAGGAAGACGTAGGTAAAAATATATTTAGCAAATGAATGGGATGGTGAGTGACAAAATTCTACTTCCCCACCATCAAGGCCATTTTTTGACTTAAGAAGTTCTGTTTGTTTGTTTGTTTCTGTTTTAAATCCTTTAGAGGCTGTACCACTCAAGCCAGAACACTTGGGCCAAAGTAACAAAACTCATGCAAGGCAACCCCACCACAGACTTTAACCGTTCATTCAAAAATGTATATCCTTGCAGTTCAAAGTAACTTACAAAAAACCCCATTTTTAACAAAAAACGAAAACAACACAACTTTTAAAAAAATATATCAAAGTTCTTTCCAATGACATGCCCCTTCAGAATCGGGTTGCCATCTCTGGGTTTAGAAATACCTGGAGATTTGAGGGTGGAGCCTGGGTATAATGCCATACAGTCCACCTTCCAAAGCAGCCATTTTCTCTGGGAGAAGAGGAATACATGTTTAAAATAAGTAAATAAATAAATAAATAAGCTATCTATGCAGTCTGGAAACCAGTTGTAATTCTGGGGGCTCTCCAGACCCCGCCTGGATGTTGGCAACCCTACTTCAGAACAACCTACCTTTGAAATAACAGAATCCATGTTTTTAATCAAATGCCCTGTATTAAAAAATGTTTTACACGGTCTGCAAGAAGACAATGAGAAGGAGCAGAAGGCTGTTCTAGAGGTTGAAAAAGCGGTCAGAGTCAAAGTGCACCTTAGGAGAAGCCAGTTGCATTTGGAAAGGAGAAAGAATGGTGAGAAAACATTTGTTAACGGACCTAATTCAGATGAGCAGGGATGTATGGTAGCTCAACATCCTCCACCACTTCGTAAATTTTCTCTCTCCCTGACTTCCCGGAAATTTAGTCTGGTCATATTCCCTGTCTAGTCCTGCACTGAATTATTTTTTTTTCCAAAAATCAGCAAGCATAGATATGGCTGTTCTCTACAGCACTACTGCTGTCTCAATTAATTTGTTTGCTGAGATGGGACATTGCACTAATTATGCTGTTCTATGGCTGGTGTGTATAGCATTAAATAAGGGTCCTCTGTCATTATCTGGAGAAGCAATAGTGTGGGCTTATCTATACTTTACAACAGACAGGAGTCATATCTATGCAACTCACAACTGTGCATGCCTAGGGGCTCTCCATTACAAAGTGCTCAACCATTGGAGAGGCTCCAGATGCTGCGAGAGAGAAGGGGGAGCTTCAGGGTTCCCTTCTGTGCCATTTTTGCAAGTGGAAACAGCCACAGGAGGAGCTGTTTTTGTTTGCAAAAATGACTCAGAAGGGAACCCTGAAGCCCCTCCTCCACCCTTGCAGTGCTTGGAATCTCTGCAAGGGTTGGAGCACTTTGTCATAGTGCATTCCCCCTGTACCTGCATAGTTCTATGTCATGTAGGAGGAACTGTGACTTTGTCCATTGTAATATGTAAATAAAATTATGCAGAGAATGCTGAACTCAAATAAACAAACAAACATAGTGTTCAGCAGGCAGTGAGGCATATCTGTGGAACTGTACAGATCAGATATTTGGGGGCAAAATAAAACATTTTGGATGTCACAAGTAATTTTTTCTGGGGAAAAGTTTCACAAATAGTATTTCATTGTAGGAAGGTCTACAAACTCAACAATTATTTGTTTCGACAGAGCCTTACAGCAACATGATCAGCTGTGAATTGTTTATATAAGTGTCTATTGTACAGATAGAAATTATGTTCTCACTATCATTTGATAATGTATAACATTGCAGGGGTGTGTCAACTGCTAGGCTTTCAAATGGTAAGAGTTTGCTCCAGCAGTAACTTCACCATTGAAATACTCCGATTTGGGAAGAATTATTAGTGCAGAGTTTGATTGCCAAATTTATTCATTTAATTAATTATTTGTGTCCTACTTTCCTTCCCAATGGGGACCCAAAGCATCTTATAGGAAAAAGAAAGAAAATACAAAGTCCCTGTGTGGAAATATGCAGATGTACTTTTTCCAGATGTGCATTACCTATATGACTTGATAAATGTAATGTTTTGGTTTGTCTTTTGCATATAAGTTCATTTTACAAATATTGTTGCTTTCTGGGGAATATAGACTATAGGACATTTATTTACAACTAAATTAGCATGGAAATAATCGGCCAAGGGAATCGGTCTAGCATAGGTTTCTAATGCTACTGCATCCATCTTTTTGATTTATAGTATAAAACCCATCTTTTCTGCGCATAATCCATTATGCATTGACCTCCTGACATTATGAATGAATATGCATCTGAAGGGAGATAATCAGTGCTCTAGCTCTTTTTTAGAGTAGTAAAAGACTTGGGACTGAGCCCAGCTGGCTTTTCTGCTGATGGGAAAGGGTGGAGGAGATCCTCTTTGACAACCACAAAGCCCATCCATGCAGCTGCATGGACAAAAGCCATATGGGGTGGGAGCTGTAATAAGGAAGTGAATTGGACATGATATAGGGGGGGGGGAAATCTGGCTGGATCCAAAATAGGGATGTGCACCATAAAAAAAGATCAGTAATTTTTGGATCTGAATATTAGGGAGCCCAAAATATCAGTATTCCTGGTTATTCAGTTCCCAAAGACCAGTTTGGTATTTGGATCCAGGTTTTTTGTTTGTTTGTTTGTTTGTTTGTTTGGATTCCAATATTATTTGAGGGGTTCTTTTCAGGATCCCAATATTATTTGGCTCCATTATTCCCTATGGGAAATCTTTATGGGGGTGCTGGAGTGGCTGTTTCTTTAAGCAAATGGCACCAAAGTTGGAGTGAAGCTGCTGGTGCCTGTCCACTAAATAACCCCCAAGTTTCATGTGAATTGGACCAAGAGGTCTATCATCACCCACTTGCTGTCATTTGTTTTAGTATCTATATATCTAATTCCCAACTTGCCCCCTCCGTGCGGATACTTAAATTAGCACGGAGGGGGCAGCTGGGGGGCTGGGGGAGGTTTGTGTACACATGGGCCAGTCCCCACGTGTGCACAAAAATAAAAAAAGTTAAAAAAAATTCGGGGGGATGTTAAAATCCCCCCGAAAGTGCAAGAGCGTCTCCTGCGCGTGCGCAGGAGACGCTCTGCAAACCCTGCCGCCGGGTGGGTAGGGGGGGTGGCCGGGCGGGGAGGAGAGGCCTCGCTGCCGCCGCTGCCGCCTCCTCCCCGGAGCCGGCAGGCTG
>NW_015174275.1:1544180-1546497 GCF_001447785.1 Gekko japonicus
CGGGGGCGGACACCGGCCTCGCCGCTGCCGCCGCCGCCTCAGGGAGATCGAGGGGTGGGGGGGTGGAGGAGACGGGGCTCTTCTCCCCCCCCCCGCGTGTATCGTGGGTCCCCCTCTTGTAACCCCTAATGTCAAACCAGAGAATCCAACACAAACCCAACTTGAGCAAATACCACAGTGTTGCAAGGATCATAGAATCACAGGGTTGGAAGGGGCCATACAGGCCATCTAGTCCAACCCCTTGCTCAGTACAGGATCAGCCTAGAGCATCCCTGACAAGTGTCTGTCCAGCCGCTGCTTAAAGACTGCCAGTCTTGAACAAATTTCAAAGCACAGAACCCAAGTCAAACCAACCTGGCAAGGTGATACCAAACCCCAGCAAGAATACACTAACACAGACACACAGTAAAATTAAAGAAAAACGGTCCTGGGAGCTTAAAACACTGTCTCCCAAAATTCCCAGTCACTGCAGAATATTTCCGGAATTTTTTTGAATATTTATTTGGACCAGAAATAGCCGAATGTACATCCCTAATACACCCCAAATGCACCAACCTTTGGTTCCACTTAATTGCATCAAGACACAGTGAAGAGAGTACAAAGTTTTCAGTGGCAGTTGTGGCATGTTCTTCCCCTAACACTTCATCTTTCCAAAAAGTTGTAAGAATGAACATTCTAGGAGCAAGACTAAAGGGAAAGGGTAATGTTTTGTAATTAAGTAGTTTGTGACAGTGGCAATCAGGAACAGGGGCTGAAATGAAATAAAATTGCTCTCCAGGTGCATGAAATATATGTCCAGCTCATAAAATATATGTCCTAAGAGGATAATAAAGCATTACAACTTGCTAGAGAACAGGGTCCCAGTGGACCCCCGTGACCCATAGAGAGGAGAGCAGATCTGACTGCATATCCTGCTATTTCTGTCTACTTATCTTTGATTATTCGGTAGACTAGAAATGAAATCTGTTTTATACAAGTCGTTTTTAAAAATGCAGGTATTTAATGACCACATTCTGTGTAGCATTGGGAACTGTGGGCTGGGAAATTCCTACAGGTTTGAGAGTGGAGCCTAGAGAAGGCGGGCTTGGGGAAGGGAGGGGCCTTAGTGGGACATATGATGGAGTTCAAAGCAGCCATTTCCCCCAAGGGAACTGATCTATGTAGTCTGGAGATCAGTTGTCAACTCTGGGAACTCTCCAGGCCCTACTGGAGAAAACAGCTGTTTCACCACTTGGAAAGGGTGGGGGAGAACAAGACCTCCTGGTCCATCTGTCATCATCTCAGTATTTTGCTGCACTCCCCCCACCACCACACAAAACACCTTTCTGTCCTGCCACCTCAGGTTCCCAATGCCAGGTTGGATGTGTGGGATGTAAAGTGCAACCAAGCATACTTGCCTGCCTACTAACTTAACACATAGTGTTACACTAGTCCCTGCTTTTCCTAAGGGAAGAGATTCCAAACCCTTAGTTGGCATCTTGGACAGAACACATTAGCAACTCAATCCAGAGATGCACACTTTTACTCTTACAAAGGTAGTTTAAGTGGTCAGGGTTAGCCACAAAATTTAACTTTGGAGTTCAAGTTACAACATCAGAGACAAATTAGCAATAAGAAGGATCTTTATTCAGTACGGAGCTTAGCAGACAGACTATAAGAGATTACTGAAAACAAGAAAAACCTATGGCTCTTTGCCTTAACTACACATTAAAGATTCATAGTTACCAATTCAGGAACATCCAACAGTCCAGAATAGTCCAAGGGATTTTGAAGGGAAATCCCATCTTTGCACACCCATGTGCTCCAAGTCACCAAGCAGGTCTTTGTTTTCCAAGAGACAGCATTTCAGGTGCAATAAAACAGGCAGCAAGAGCCTCAGAGCTAATAGAACAAGAGACTCGAGAACAAGAAGAACCTCACTCCCATAGGGATCAAACAATTATACCCCAATCTAATCATGATTAGCCGTGGCCATCCGACCAATCACGAGCAACAGGGGTGTGTGACCAATTTCACGTTGCCATAGCTGCACATAAGGTGTGTGTATAGATTGGCTAGGAGTTTGGAGACCCCGCCTGCAGTCATGTGACCCCAAACTCCAGGTACTTCATTGTGTACGTGACTTGTTGCATGTGGGCCAGGAAATGGAGCCATGAGGTCTGGCTTTTGGCATGAAGGTGTGAAAGAATGTGGGTTTATGGCATGGCTATTGAGGCCATGTGGCCTCACCATTTGGCTTGCAACAGGAAATAAGACACAGCATGTTATCATAATGTAATCACAGGAGAAGGCATGTGGATATAGAAAGCAGAAAGCA
>NW_015174275.1:1546532-1571428 GCF_001447785.1 Gekko japonicus
CCTCTGCCAGGACAGATCTGCGTTCCCCCCCCCCAATAGCTAGGAATCCAAAACAGTCCAGTGGAGCCTGAGCAGTGGGTGTTGCCTTCTGACACACTTCCAGTGATGTCAGGGGGTGTGGCATACGCAAATAAGTCATGCAAATGAGTTATGCCAATGAGCTCCTGCACCTCTTTTTCTACAAAATGACCCCTGCCAAGGTGCGACCCTTTTGGCCTGGGAACAGCGGAAGAGTGATAAGCATTTGACATAGTATTTATATTTTTATTATATTATTGTAGTATATTATTATATTTAGTTCCTTCACTATGTTTTCCTCCAGAATTAAACCCAAACAAATGGTGACCATATAAACAAAGCTTGTTATTCCAGTTTGGTCCTTGAATCTGTGACAAACAACTTTATTAAGCTGTATGCTAATTTGCTGCTCACCCTCTACCTATATGTATGGGCTGGCAACTTCTCTTTCAATGTATCTGAAGAAGTGTGCATGCACACAAAAGCTTATACCTTGAATGAAACTTAATTGGTCTTAAAGATGCCATTGGACTTGAACGTTTTTTTGCTGGTTCAGACCAACATGGCTATCCACCTGAAGCATAAAACTCACCCCAGTGTTAGCCCACATGAAACTCTCCACAATGTTATTCTTCACACTTGGATGGCACAACAGGAAATAAGCTGTTGCTTTATATTTACAACCGGGCCAAATGCTGATGTTTTGAAATGGTCAGGTTGATCGCTGCAGAGGTGACCATCTCTCTCGACAGTGGGGTTTCAAGATGAAAATTCTGCCAGATATGTTGACAATAAACAAAGACTGTCCTCTAAAAAGGGAAGGAAAGCTAATATGCAAAAATTGCTTCAAAACTACAGACCACGCCCCAGCCAAAGTTACAGACTTTAAAATCCCACAGAATTCAAGGACAAAAAGTTATATACAGGTTAGATCCAACCAGCATTTTTGCCAGTGAGAATGAAAGGAAGGGTCCACCATTTTTCTTTCTTTTTGCTGTCAAGTTGCAGCAAACTTAAGGTGACCCCTTAGGGTTTGATAAGAAATATTCAGAGGTGCTTTGTGTTCAGAGGCCTCTGTGTTGTGACCCTGAACTTCCTTGGTGGTCTCCCCTTCAAATACTCTCCAGGCCCAACCCTGCTTAGCTTCTGAAATCTGATGAGATCAAGCTAGTCTGGGCTATCCAGGTTAAGGGTCCACCTCAACTGCTCCAAAAGGCTATGCCAGCGATCGTCAGATGTGGATAGACAAAAGCTATGTAGGATGAGAGCTGTGATAGGCAATATTTAGTGCAAAGCCCTATGCATTTAAGTTTCCAGATGACATCTGTAGTACTTAAACCGATTGACTTTGGCTGGATTTTGCTTTACATACAAAACACTGTACTTTTTGCTGTAGACCTCCTACTGAGAGTCTAAAAGTGCTGTTGCACCGTGGAAAAGGGGAAAAGAGAATTCTTCCTTAAAACCCAGCTATTGCTGGCAATGCAACATTTCATACCACATCTTTGTAGCTTCCTCTAACACTTCTGTTTTCATTATCAGTATACGTCCTCCTCCTCTTCACTTGCCACATGCAAAGAGGGTGTTGTGCCAAACGCTCCCTTGCACAGTAGGCGGAAATTTTTGCTTGTTACCTTGTGGGTTTTACAAGAGCCAGGAATGCGTTGTGCCTTCTGCCATCTGTGCTACAGTCATTGCTTTTAGGGCCAAATCATCCTTCCCAGGGGGAAAGGAGGCAATCCAACCTGTCGTATCTCAGTTTCCAAACAGTTAAAAATTTATTATGAGCTAGGCAAAATGGTCCCTGCATGTCCAGTATCTATCCCACACAAGGCAGGACTGTATTTATCCATTACACTTGGGCAAACGGCGTTGCATACTGTAATATAAGGCTCGCGGTTTCCCCAGAATTAGCTCAGCTTTCTCAAGTTTCCAGAATAGCCAAGCTCATACAAGCATAGTTCACATGTTATGGTGTAGCTCCCCCCCCCCCCATTGGAATTGTCCATTGTCCTTCATTGGAATTGTCCTTCATTGTATGGTCAACAAGCATATACGTGTTGCTTACCGATTGCTCTGAAATATACTTCAGATGTAATGGAAGTTGCAATTGCAGGGATAAGTGCTTTGACCTGGAGGGGTTGGCCCATTAGGGTGAATGGGTCACTGCCAGGCCAGTAGCTACAGTGGGGTTATTGGGGGCTCTGTCCCCTGGCTTAAAGGGCCAGCCCCACAAGATTTTTTGAGAAGATTTTTGAGAAGAATGGGGGGTGCACACACACCCTTCTTCTCAAAAGCATTTAAAGGGAGCCTTTAAGTGCTTTTGAGAAGAAGTAGGGGATGGCGCACACCCCTCTCCCTCCTTCTTGCAAGATTTAAAGGGCACTCCAGCTGATCAGTGGGCCACATGCTCCCTGCCAGTCAGCTGAAGGGCCCTTTAAATCTTTCAGGAGGGGAGGGAGAGGGGTGGCCACTGGTGACTGGGCATATGGGGGTGGATTGGAGCTGACATAAAAATAATCACAGCTCCACCAGAAAAGTTTTTACCCCACAAGCCACAAAATCCTGGCTATGGGCCTAGACCTGTACCCAGCCCCCTTTACATACCTCCTTGATTACTACTAATTGAGGGCACTGCAGCTGTCAGCCTTCTTTGTCATTCTTACTTAGGCTTGTCTTTGTAGGGAGGGACTGCCAAGGTCATAAAGGCTCGTTTGTACAGGCTTGTTTTTCTTAAAAGGTACTATGGAATGGAAGGATCTTTATGGGCAGAGGTAATCTTCATTGGTTGATTAAAGTGAGATCAGTCAGTACAACAACTGTACAAGAACTCACTGTGTAAAAAGCATAACCAGGATGTAGCTTGTCTTCACATTTAGTTTGCAGGCTAGTGGTACAGGATCCCTGCACCCTACCAGACACAGCAGATACCAGCCACCATTGGCTTGGAGGAAACACTTGAGTCCATGTTCCATTCCTGAACTTTTGGCCATAGTCAATGGTTTGGGAATGTTACACAGTATATGTGTAAAGCAACCCTGAGGATGGAACTCAGTGTTAATAGAGGCACATGGTGAACCCTGAAAATAGCTCTGCGTCTCCTGCCGTGTTCTCCATTAGTAATGTTTTGCAAACAAGATGCATACAATGGCATACTGTCACCTCCACAAGCAGCAGCCAGTGAAGTGATTTGAGTGCTGAGGAATTTGGAGTGTAATCCTTTCAAGTTCCACGGTGTATTTTACTACATGTTACCAAAGAGAGGTTCAGAGACTCAGGGTTATATTTTTCAAACATGTGTTTCCAATAATGTCTTTTGATATGCTTCAAAATGAAGGCTTGTTCCTACTTTTATTACAAGGAAGGTTTTACAAAATTCATTTGCTTTAGTGACATGCTAAATAGGTTTCCATTTCTGTTAAACTAAAATGTTTATTTCTCCTGTAACTAAGCACAGAAAATATATATGGTAACCTCTTGTACACTGCAAATTACATTATTTGAAACGGATAACATCCAAGGGATGAAGAAAGTAGGAGAGTCTTGTTTACATAGGTAAACAAAAAATAACAAAAAACTTCAAAACAGAAGAAAAAGGTTCAATGGGCCACTTTTTAAAAATGGTGTTTACTACAAAGGTAAACACCACCTTTTTGAGAACCCAAACTGTGAGCTTTACAATTTCATCCCATCAGCCATATTCACTTAGATCTGAGTGGATTCTTCTCACAGAGGAAAAAGAGCATATGCTCTAATTATATTATGTATAATATTTTTGAGAAAAAAACTCAAACATAGGTAACCAGATAAAGCCATAAATTTAAAAAAAATAGAGTGTTTAATTCAAAATCACAGAGTGTTTAATTCAAAATAACCAACTGAAGTACAGTAAAAATAATCTCTATGATCACGTCTAAGGAGAATCCAGGTTCCTCCCCCCCCCCCGGTGTCTTATTTCTTTGCGAACAGTCAAACACGTGTTTTAAGTGCTTTGTTGAGTGATCTATTTGGTCCCCTGGGGAAATGTATAATGCTAAAATTGGGATGCTGTGAAATTTCAAATGTGGGTTATAACTTCCCTTGAGAAGAAATGGCACAGCAGTAAAGAAGGAAGGATTCTTTTTTTATAATTTTGATTTTAAATAATTATATTCTGTCAAAGACCAGAAAAGAACATCGGCAAAAGACCCCATTGTCTGCAGTTGTTTGCCTGTATTTCTTGCCTGACTAAATGCAGTAATGAATAATGAAAGAAAAATGTGTAAGGCATAGGTATGTTGACATGTCCTAATACTAAAAATAATAATAATCAAAATGACATTATGCCATTGGATGCATTTGCCACATATACAGAGAGTGAGAGCTCCGTTTTTTGAGTAGTGAAGGAGTGAACCTATTACAATTCATCACCAAATAAAGTTGCAATATGGTGATGCATATCTGTCACTGTAGCAAGTGTACAAGTGGAGTAGGAAGTTCACTCCTTCACTACTCAGAAAATGGATGATAGAATGCTGCTCCTCTTTGGTGCGTATCTCAAGTGGGGTGGCCATCTTTATGCACTGCTACTGTGATGGCATGTTGCTTGTCTGCACTCTGCTGCCACCTGTAGGACATTCCTTACATCATTGGTAAAAGTACTGCTAACTTACAGACAATTGGTGCAGTGTTTCTAAATGTTATTGCCATTTTAAGGTTTTCATTTGACTCACCCTTGCATTATGAACAGAAGACACTGTATTGCACTGGTTCTGCTGGGCTTCCACAGCCCCCCCCCTTGCTTAACTGTAATTTTGTGCTTGACATCAGCTGGCATTGCCACAATGGCACTGGGTTCTGCTGGGCACTCTGTGATTGCTCTGGTTCTGCTCAGCTTGCAAAAATGCCTCCCACCTTCAGTTTCTACTGCAGAGATTCTCTGCTTTGACTTTAGTCTTTTGGAAATGAAGGAGGATGGAGGCACCTTCTTTGGGGGTAGTGTGTTTCTTAACATCCAGTCTGGTGAAGCTTGTGATCACTATTTTGTGATGCTTTGTCTAGCGTTAGTCAGTAAAAGTTAGTACAAAGGCAGATTCCTAGCTCTCAAAAATGCCTTGTAGATGTTTGGGATGATCAGCTCTTGGGCTTCAAAATGGAGAACAGAAACTCTCCGAAGTGCCAGTTCAGAACACGAGTAGTATGATGGGTTTTGATTGGTTGTTTGTTTGTTTGTTTTGCTGTCAAGTCACACCTGACTTATAGCAACCCTGTAGGGTTTTCAAGGCAAGAGATGTTTGAAGGTGGTCTGTTATTGCCTACTTCCACATCAGCCCTGCTTAGCTTCTGAGATGTGATGAGATCAGACTATCCTGGGGCTATCCAGGTCAGGCCTAGGCTGAGAGTAGCGTGGCTGGCCCAAGGTCACCCAGCAAACCTCCATGGCACAAGTGGGGATTTGAACCTGGATTTCTCAGATCCTAGTCCAACACTTCAAACACTACACCACACTGGCTCTCGTAATGGAATAGCGTGTTGGAATTTGAATTTTTTTTTTACTGGCATCTCTCTCTTATATATAATTGAATAAGACACAGAGTCACGCAGCGGAGAGAAAATGCGCACCAACAGTGTTTCGACGGCTGAACTGTCCGTCAAAGGCTTCCCCAGCTTCCATTGGCCATGTCGCCTAAGTTCCACCTCAGACGCAGTGTTTGGAAGCTTGCGCTGTCCGTCAGGAACTTCCCCAGCTTCCATTAGCCGCTGCCCTGCCATTGGCTGGGAGGCGGGAGCCGAGCGCTGCGTCTGAGTGCACGGTGGCAATGCGCCCCACGCTGCGGCCCGATTTCCCTCCCCCACCCGCCCCACTTCGCCAACCCGCCCGGGAAGCCGGACAGACGGAGGAGGCTTTCTTACGGCCCCCCCACCCGCGCCACTTCTCTTGCCCACCTGGGAAGCCGGATAGCTTTCTCTCTCTCTCTGTTTCGTTCTCCTTCCTTTCTTTCCCCAGCTCTCTTTCCCCACCCACCCACTCTACCTGTCTAGGGGCTCGTTGTCTCCGCCCACAACGGGCTTTGTTCCCTAGTTGTTTTATATATATGAAGTTAAATAGAATTTTTTCCCCCCACTGTCTATGTTTTCTGGCCATTGAAACAAAGTTTGGATCCAGTGGCACCTTAAAGACCAAACTTTATTCAGCTGCTTCAGACCAACACAGCTACCGACCTGAATCTATTGTCTGGCCATTGTTTTCATTTGTTTTATTTCATGATTACTACTGAAAATAATTTTGTTGTATAGAGGAGGGGCCCTGACCTGGATAGCCCCAGCCTAGCCTGATCTCATCACATCTCAGAAACTAAGCAGGGCTGACGTGGAGGCAGGCAGTGGCAAACCACCTCCGAACGTCTCTTGCCTTCAAAACCCCACTGGGGCCACCATACGTCAGCTGTGACATGACATCAGTATTAAAATAGAGGAGGGGGTGTTGAAAAATCGTCTGCCCCAGGTGCCAAATAGGCTAGGTACACCAGTGCTTTCAGTTAACAACCTGACTTCCTGTTTGTTTTCTGCGGGAAGAGACAGGGGTGGGCTGGAGTGCCTTTAATAAAGCTGGGCAGGAAGTTGGTCCAGCCTTGCTTACCTCTCCTTGCTGCGGCTGCCATTATTTATTTATTTATTTATTATTAAAATGTTTCCGTCCCGTCTTTCTCACTGTTCAAGGATGGCTCAGGGCAGCATACAGCATCATCCAAGCTAGCAACAAAGATTAAAGTCAAAATCTTACAAAACCAGAAACGGGCAGGCTTACGACTTCAGAAACAACAAGCAGCCCTGTATATCCGTAGGCATAATGTACTCCTTTAAAACAAAAAACTGTAAGTTGAGAGCAAATGGCACTGTAAATTACAAATACAGTGTTCTTGAAAAACTGGAGCAGCTAGGTCGTAAACCAGACTATAAAGTCTTCTTAGGTCCCGGTCACACGGGCAGGAAACTGCGGGGGGGGGGAAACGTGGCTGTTAGCCCCGGGGCTAAAAACCGTGTGGTTGCTCGAGCAGACCTACCTATCGAGGTCCCGTGGAGGTCCCATGGTAGGGGGGAGGTGCCAATCACTCCACAGTCCTGCGGCGTGGCAAAGAAGCGGGGCGCAGGGCAAACGGGTTGGTTGTTTTGTTTTTAAAACGCAATTGTGCGCATGCTCCCTTGGGTGCGTGTGCGCATCCATGGAGACTTTGAAAAAAAACTTTTTCCGAGGGGACATGGGCGGGCGCCGGAACTAGCTCCGGAAACGTGATCAGACGCCCGCCCTTGCCCCGCGGTTTCAGGAAACTAGTACCTCCAAGGTACTAGTTTTTTACTGCGCGTCTTCGGCGGGAAGCCTCGGTTGCGCCACGGAAGCCCGACGCTTCCCAGATGTGCCGGTGAGATCGCACCCGGAAACTCCGCCTATCTTCCGTCCCTCTAGCGTGGCTAATGCCCCGTGTGACCGGGGCCTTAGATGGGCTGTGTCAGATGGAGAGCTTCAGCAAGGGAGGCCAAGTAGATGGAATAAATGGATGCCCACCACCTCACCCAAAAGCTTGGTGGAGTAACTCCATTTTACAGGCCCTGCAGAACAATAATAGGCCTCGCAGGGCCATGATCTCAGGTGGGAGCATGTGTCACCAGGCCGAGGCTAAATGGACCTCCTTTGTGCTGGGGACAACCAGCAAATGCTGGTCTGCCGTGCTCAAAGCTCTCTGGGGCACATATGGGGAAAGGCGGTCCCTCAGATAAGTCAGTCCCTGGCTTTAAAGGTCAGTACCAACACCTTGAAGTGGATCCAGTACTGAATCGCCAGCCAGTGCGATTCGGTGCCTGCAGGATGCAAGGCACCACAGAGAATCTGCCTGGATGACAACTTCATGGACTCTTTGGGCGATTTCTCACTAGAGCTGCCTCGCAGCACAGCCGCCATTTGCCCTTGCACAAACGTATCAATTTCACACCTGAACCTCCGGGGCTGCATTTTGACTCGAGGCTTCGCCCGATTTCCTCCGCAGTTTCGTGATCCTGGTTTTTGAGGATCATGAAACTGCGGAGGAAATTGGGCGAAGCCGTGGGTCAAATGCAGCCTCGGGTGTGAAATTGACATGTTTGTGCTGGGGCAAACGGTGCTGCGCTGCTAGGCAGCTCTATTGAGAAATCGCCCTTTGTGAGAGCAAAAGGGTGTGGAGAAGTGATTTTTACAACTTGGGGCCTTTTCTGTCATCAATTTAGTAGCATGGAGAGACCTACACTATGTCCCTTTCTAGTCCCCCTTTCAGTATTTCTGAATCTCCAGGTCAGGTGGGAGGAGCCTGTCTTCTTCCCACACCCACGTTGCTCCAGCTCTGAGAAAATGTGATGCTTATGTGGGAATCAGGGGTGTCTCCAGCTCTTCCTTTCATGCCAGCCGGGACTTCTGACAGTCATGTAACAGCTTCCATTCCACTGAGGTAATATTAGAAGAGGCAATTTTCTGTTGTCATCTTTTCTGTTTAGTGCATTAGTACCACCGGGACCGGAACAGGTAGATCAATAAGAAACAATTATGCACCGTCATGACTGGTTCCTACAGTGCTGTACAAAGTGTATGTCACCGAGTTATAGCCAAACACCCTGTTAGTCATCCTAGATACCTTGTGTTGTCATGAAAAGAGTGCACTTGAGATTCAGGTCAGATTTCTGCTAATCATAGATGGAACGTTTCCAGCACCTTGGGATATCAACCTTATTTTTCCTCAAGGAAAGCAAATTTGTCTCTATTTGTGTTTCACTAGAGTTTGCCTGAATTGCCTTATTTTTGCCAACAGAACCACTGATCACAGAGCGACTGCTCCAGCTTACTTGGTATGCAGATTTTCTCTCTTAATTATATATTTCAAGCATGACAAAACAACGGTGAATTAAATGTTCATATCAGAAGATTAAGCAGCTAAAGCTAGATGATAGAACTGGAAAATGTTGCTAGAAGGAGAGGGTTTCCCTCCCCTCAAATATGCTAGTGTTAAATGTTATCACTGTGTTGTTGTTTTTACAAAGCCTTTACTGCTCAGGGTTTTTGGAAGCTATTTCCATGGCAGAAACAATACCCTTTATGACCATGCAGAATTAAATCCAACATCCTCCTCCTAAGGGAAATAACACACAGCAGCAGACAAAATTAACACTCCCTCTTTCACTTCAGGGAGGTGTTAACCTTATAGTCTACTCAAGCTTATTGCTAAACTAACTGTTAAAGAGATTAGTGAAAGGAACTGAGTCCATCACTTTTAACTCTTCTGTGGCTGCATGACAAAGTACACAATTTGGCAGTTCCCCTTGCAAGGATCCCCCCACCCCCTCCCCCAAAGGGTATTTTGGTGTGATCCCATTCTGTAGCTTCTGGGCTTAACATATACAAATATGGTCTCCCTCTCTGACCAGTCTCAGACTTTTCAGACTAGGGGTGGTGGGTTGCTTCTTGACCATCTCTTTACATCAGTCTGGAGTGGACCTTCCGAGGTAGTTTTGTGTGTATGTGTGATAAAAGCTCAACCTCATTCAATATAGCTCTTCCTAGCAAAATGTAACATTTATTGGTACTTACGAAATGTGAAGTGAAATGGGCCTTAAAAAGCATTGCTAACAACAAAGCTAGTGGAGGTGATGGTATCCCAGCTGAGCTATTCAAAGTCTTAGAAGATGATGCTGTTAAAGTGCTGCACTCAATTTGCCAGCAGATTTGGAAAACGCAACAGTGGCCACAGGAATGGAAAAGGGCAGTATACATTCCAATCCCAAAGAAGGGCAATGCCAAGGAATGTTCAAACTATCGCACAATTGCACTCATATCACACGCTAGCAAGGTCATGCTCAAGATCCTACAAGCTAGGCTTCAACAGTACATGGATAGAGAACTGCCAGAAGTACAAGCTGGGTTTCGAAGAGGTAGAGGAACTAGAGATCAAATTGCCAACATTCGCTGGATTATGGAGAAAGCAAGAGAGTACCAGAAAAACATCTACTTCTGCTTCATTGACTATGCTAAAGCTTTTGACTGTGTGGATCACAACAAAATATGGCAGGTCCTTAAAGAGATGGGAGTACCAGACCACCTCACATGTCTCTTGAGAAACCTGTATAAGGGCCAAGAAGCAACAGTTAGAACCGGATATGGAACAACTGAATGGTTTAGCATAGGAAAAGGAGTACGACAAGGATGTATATTGTCACCTTGCTTATTTAATATATATGCAGAGTACATCATGCGAAATGCTGGCCTGGATGAATCACAAGCGGGAATTAAGATTGCTGGGGAAAAGATCAACAACCTCAGATATGCAGACGATACCACTCTAATGGCAGAAAGTGAAGAGGACATAAAGAGCCTCTTGCTCAGGGTAAAAGAGGAGAGCGCAAAAGTGGGCTTGAAGCTCAACATCAAAAAAACTAAGATCATGGCATCCGGCCCCATCACTCCTTGGCAAATAGAAGGGGAAGCTGTGGAAGTAGTGACAGACTTCACGTTCCTGGGATCCCAGATCACCGCAGACTGTGACTGCAGCCATGAAATTAAAAGACGCCTGCTCCTTGGGAGGAAAGCGATGGCGAACCTAAACAGCATGATAAAAAGTAGAGACATCACCCTGCCAACAAAAGTCCGCATGGTCAAAGCAATGGTATTCCCAGTAGTCATGTATGGCTGCGAGAGTTGGACTATAAGGAAGGCCGAGCGCCGAATAATAGATTCTTTTGAACTATGGTGCTGGAGAAGACTCTTGAGAGTCCCTTGGACTGCAAGAAGATCAAATCAGTCAATCCTCAAAGAAATCAACCCTGACTGTTCCCTAGAAGGCCAGATAATGAAACTGAAGCTCAAATACTTTGGCCACCAAATGAGAAGGGAGCACTAACTGGAGAAGACCCTGATGCTGGGAAAGATTGAAGGTCAAAGAAGACGGGGACGGCAAAGGATGAGATGGTTGGACAGTGTCATCGACGCAACGAACATGAAATTGAGCCAACTTCAGAGGACAGCGGAAGACAGGAGGGCCTGGCGGGAGCTGGTCCATGGGGTCGCGAAGAGTCGGACTCGACTGTGCGACTGAACAACAACAACGAAGGCCAAAAACACTGTTCCCCTTGTACACGCCTGGGGAGCAAGTTGTGGAAGGTGCCAAGAACTGGAGCCATGCAGAGCATTTACCCATCTCCTCCATACTGCCACTATTGTACCAGCATATTCAACACGGGTAGGGAATTGTTGAGGAGCTGCGGTGGCTCAAGTGGTTAAGACGCTGAACTGCAGGCTGTGGAAGGGCAGTAGTTCAGCAGTTCGAGACCCGGGTGCCGCATGATGGAGTGAGCTCCCATCTCTAGTTCCAGCTCCTGCCAGCCTAGCAGTTCGAAAGCAAGAAATTGCAAGTAGATAAATAGGTACTTTGGTGGGAAGGTAACAGCGTTCCGTGCGCCTTGGTGTTTAGTCATGCCGGCCACATGACCACGGAAACATCTTCGGACAGCGCTGGCTCTTCGGCTTTGAAACGGAGATGAGCACCACAACCCTAGAGTCAGATTTGACTGGCTTTCGAGCAAGGGAACCTTTACCTTTAGGGAATTGTTGACCTGAAGCAGAGACTCTCATATAGGATGATCTGCCAACCTAACACCAGCTACTGCTGCAAGTAACCTGTGCTCTCTGAGGCAGAACGGGCTCCCAGACTGCCTAATATGAGGCACAGCTGGACTAAATTGCCTGTGACGGTATGCACTGGCACAGTGGGAACATGGAGGGAAAGGGTCCACTTGGCTCCTGGTTCAAGCTGCTCATCAGCCTCTTCTGCATACACAGGTCGGTGGAGCCAGATTGCCACTTGGAGATTGGTTCCTATGACTCCTTTCCATTGAGGTGCATCCTATGACTTCCTTTGCCAAGTCTTCCTTGAAGAAGGACTTCTAACAGAGAACGGGGTTTTTTTTCCTTATGGAGAATGGCTTCCGCTGATTGAAGAAAAGTCTTTCTTTGTTGAAGGAAATCTTTCACAGTCAGTGGAAGGCTTGATGGAAGGGAACCGTGGGATCCAGCCTCAAGTGTCCCTCTCCCTTGCAGCACTCAGGGGGTTAACTTGCAGTTCAGGTTGCTTTATGAAGCTCCTGCAAGAGGCCTTAAGCCTGTTAAGAGAAGGGATGGAAACCCATCTTTATGAGTGTCTCTGTAATGTATTCAGCCTGACATGCCCGGACTTGCCCGGGCTGGCCAGGCACAATTCCTCTGTAGCTTCAGTCGAAAGACAAAGGATCCGAAGGATCCTAGCCAGCCCAATCAAAAGGGCTAGCTTCCCATTGGTCTCCCGGTTACTGTAAATAGCCTATCGGGAGTAGGGGGTGTGTTTAGGGTACTTGGTGGCGGGTTTTCTGAATGCATATAAACCGGCCTGCGAGCCGGTCAGTTGTCTTTGTCCTGAACTAAATAAAGGTATGCTTAGCTGAAATCACTCTCCGTCTGCATACTTTTCAGTCTCTTAAAGAGACAGCTCCTCACAGCAACACTAGAACTTTGTTGAGCTAAGCAGGGCACCCCACACTTTGATAACACGGGAAGCTTGCAGCATCCCAGCCACCAAGTGCTCAGTGGCTCTAGGAACCTTATGCTGGAAGCTGTGAGACACTCAGCAGGGCAGAGATTCACAGGACTGAGCCCTAAATAGCTTGCCAGTTCTTCTCTCTGTGACCTCTTTTTTTTTTTACTAACTTCAGTCCCCTTTCCTTTGTGGTGATGTAGGTGTTAAATCTGCAGAGATGAGTTTAAATATTATCTTTTCTAAATTGTAATCCAGATTGCAGTACAAGTTAAGGAAGGGCTTTGTGTGGGTGTACGCTGTTAAGTAAGAGACAAATATTATGTTGCACTTTCTTGAACTGTGGGAAGCAGGAGACAGAGGAGGCCAAGGGTATCTCTGCAATCCTAAACAGAGTTATAACCTTCTAAGCCCACTGACTTCAGTGGACTTAGAAGGATGTAACTCTGTTTAGGATTGCATGACCCGGTGCTTAAAACTTTTCCACTCGTTTAACCACGTTTCGTTTCCAAAGTAAGTTCATCTACACCTTTTAATAAAAGAGGTAAATATTTCCTTCATGGGGTGATTGCATATCTTAGCAGGTGAGCCCATGTAATTACGACGTGTAAAAGGATAATGATGCTGTCTAAATTGCTAACAATTAACAGGGAAATTAAGGAGCTGCGGTGGCTCAAGTGGTTAAGACGCTGAACTGCAAGCTGTGGAAGGTCGGTAGTTCAGCAGTTCGAGACCCAGGGTGCCGCATGACGGAGTGAGCTCCCGTCTCTAGTTCCAGCTTCTGCCAACCTAGCAGTTCGAAAGCAAGAAATTGCAGGTAGATAAATAGGTACCACTTCAGTGGGAAGGTAGCAGCGTTCCATGTGCCTTGGTGTTTAGTCATGCCGGTCACATGACCACGGAAACGTCTTCGGACAGCGCTGGCTCTTCGGCTTTGAAACGGAGATGAGCACCGCAACCCTAGAGTCGGATTTGACTGGCTTTCGAGCAAGGGAACCTTTACCTTTAACAGGGAAATTATAGCCAAAATTCTTCCCAAACACTGTGGGCATGCAACCCACACCTGTAGAAAAGTTCAATACCACCTGTTTGCTCAGCATTAAATGTCAGTCCAATGCCCCCCCCAAACTAATTTTTAGCGAAATGTTCAGATACTGAGAAGTAGATCATACAACAGTGCAATCCTCAGTAGACTTATACCTTTCTATATCCATGAAAGTCAGGAGGCTCAGAAGGGAGTCATTAGGACTGCACTGTGAATCTATTGGAGTAACCTATTGTCTGGTTTTACTAGCGCGGTGGCCAGTGTGATTCTCCCAAGTAGATCTTTCTAGATATTGGACTGACTCAGAGAAAAGGTTTATCTTTGTAGAACTGTACATGAGATGCCTTTAAATGAGCTACGCAATAATAAACACTATTCTCGAAGGCCTCAGAGAGAGATTTTGAAGCCACACGTTAGCCCCTACCATGCCTTGGAAGAGGATTTCTCCCTAGTAAATTAAACTACGTGTTTAAAATGTTTGTTAAGCACCCAAATGGATTCTGTGGGAAGAAAAAATCAAATGTGGGTAGCTAGGTTGGCACCTAGGCCCTGGAAAATCAGCAGTTTGGGCTATTGCTGTTCTTCTTTTCAACATTAATAATACAGTACATAGCTTTTATAAAGCTCTTTTGAGCACTGAAAAAGCTTCACAGATATTATCTCAGTAATCATTGCAGTGACCTCATATCCTCCATAACAGCATAAAAATGCTGAGGATTACGGACAGATAGGTTGCTATTATTCGTGAAGGGCCTGTAATGTTGAGGTGTTATGATGTTAATAGTGTGTTTGGTAACCACTGGACTTAAGATCACTTTCTCAGCTTAAAAAACGAAGTTTCCTTTCAGTAGCCCTGCCATTTTGATTATGAACACTGCAATAGTTCTAGATGAAATGATTAATTTTTTTGTTCGTTTGTTTTGTTTGGGACAGAAATCTGACATTATGTAATTAATACCAGCCTGAAGAATCTCACGCATTCTCTGCAACACTTCTACAGATTTCCCCTTTTCTTTCTGTTGTAGTCAGTAGTTGGGTGATGCTAGATAACCTGTTAGAAACTTGTGGTTCTTACTGAGATCCTGTACAGGGCTACCTGATTGAAAGTTCCAGTACATTCCCATTATACAGTTGTATGGTTTTATAATTCCACACGTGGGGATATGTGAACGACTGCAGGATGACCACTATTCATTGGGGAGAGACTTCAAGAATGGTCCCTCCTTAACTACACAGACCCCCATTTAACTGGGGACAATGACTGTTACTGCTCCTTTCTGCTGCTATCATCATTGTTTTGCATGCAAGTGCATGAGTGGTGAAAGATGGAGGTGATTTTAAAATGTGGTACAGCTCTGGGAAAGAAGCATTTACATTTGGAACAGCAGATCGGAGGCTACTTATGGTTCATAAAGTCACTTTCTTCCTCAAATTAAGAGACATTTCCCCTGTCCCACCCTTCCTTCCTGTAGTTATTCTTGTGGATTCCACCTTCCGAGGAAACTAATGTTGGCACAGCCCTTTAATTAAATATAGGTACTTATTGACTTGATTTGTTTATTTAAACCAATTCAAAGATTGTATAAGCTCTCAGTGCTGATCCCAAACACATGTACTCATTGATTTTTATAGCAATTGGTGGCTGGACTGCAGCTATTATTCCCTGCTGCATTTGTTGAAAGAATGGATCAGTAGAAAAGATCAGTGTTTGTTTTTGTACTTAGACGTAGTCTAGGTAATGCAGTCATCACAGGGAGATTTCTTTTTTCACTAAATATATTTCTTCATTCAAAAAGTTTACGATGTGAATTTGGCGTGATAATTTGTTAGCTTGTGCCATGGCTCAGGTGGGGTGTCACCTGACACTGCCACCACTCTGGTTCCAGGCTCCCTTGAGAAAGCCCAGAGCACCCTCCCAATACCTTCAGACTTCCCTTTGGGCTGAATAATAGGCGTGAGGACCAGGCAGAGTAAACAATGAAAATAGTTTATTTTATAGAAGGTCAAACAATCAAGGTGCAGGAATAGTAACAGTAAGTGAGTGAAAAGAAAAGAAATAAAATGCCCTAACGTGTCTAAATATTTACTGTCCCTAGCTCACTATCTCAAGTGGCCTTAGACTACTCACCCTTCCCTCAGGATGACGGTTTCTTCCCACAGCAGCTTTCCTTCTGGCTCTGCCCTCTGGGAAGAAGAACAAGCTTTCCCTGTTGTACCAGTTCTCTTATTCCCCAGCCCTCTTCTTCCTTATTGGTCAAAATTGGCACCAAAACTTCCCAAGGCCTTCTGGGATTTGTAGGCCCAGCCTCCTCTAGTGCTAGCCAGGCTCCCTGGGCCTGCTAGGCCGTGCTTGCACAGCCCAGATCATGACAGCTTGCCACATCAGAAATCCACTTCAAGAACTCTATAATGATTTCATGTGGTTATTTTAGCCTATGGCTGTTAAAACATCTGCATTATACTGCCTTGGAATGAGTTTTCTGGTGCCTTCCACCACGGAGTTCTGATTCCAAACTGTCTGAAATAACAGGGCCTATCTACCCACCTGTATCTGTGTTTCTCCTTGAAAATGGTAGTGCTTCTACAACCCCCTCTATAAGGCTAGCAATGGTTTGGGGGATATGAAACCTGCAGATCTCTGGGGAAAGTTCTTTAATAATACTTTACATGGCACATTGCAGAATCGATTTGCAATGATCAACACTTGTGGCAAGTGCTCTTGCCAAACATCACATCACCACCTTGAACATAGTGAGTATATTGTTTAGATCATGTGTCAATAGCCTTAGATCAAATATATATTTTTCACAGGAGAAAGATGACATGAGAATCTATGTTTTCATTGGAACTACTAACCTCAAGATGGGGCCTGGAGCTTTCCTGGAATTAGGGCCAAAGAAGACAGTACTGCATCCTCGAGTCTACCATGGAGACATGGCACCATTATAGAGCTTGTTTTTCAACTTTTCAAAATGCCGTGGGAATCCTGCTGGGAATCACAGTGGAGGGAGAGACAGGAGCCCCTCAGCAGAATTGGGTCCCCACAGCATATTGAACATTTAAAAGACAAGTTCTAAAATGGCGCTTCATCCCCATGACAGCCTCCACACTACAGTGATCCGATCCCCTGGAGGAAGGGCAGACTCTATGGCATCACATCCCCACTGGAGCTCCCTTCCCTACCCACACTCCAGCCTCCCCCGGCGCCACCACCAAATCTCCAGGAATTTCCCAATCCAGAGTTGGCAACCTTTCCCCTCATAGCTCCAAGCTGATTGGACTACTTAACAGAAATTGCAATCACCTGTCAGGACGAAGAGGGAAGTAGCATCAGAATCAGACCATTAATGGTGATTGATACTCTTAAAACTGACCATGCTGACCATTTCTTAGATGATCTTTATGTGGATTCGATCCCACTTGAAGTATCTGGCTTTAGTCTCAGATGCCAGGTACAGGATTTTTTTGCCATTTTATTCAGGTTAGACCTGCTTCAGCACAGAAGACTAGTTCTATTCATAGATTTCCACACTGAGGTAAATTATTTTTGATCTGTTGTCAGATACTCAGAAAATGACATTCCCAGGTATAAAAACATTGTTAATAACGAGGGGAAGATGAATGAAGTAACAACGGATTAAAGTCAGAGACCCACGCAGTATTTGAGTAGCCCAGCAAGTGGAAAGGATGGTGGAAAACTGGCAAACCGAGGTGACAGAACGAGGTGGGAGGGGAGAGTATTATTTGAACCAGCTCTAATAAACAAAGTCTGCCGCAAAAATGGTGCGAATATAAAAAAATCTGTCACTTTTGCCCGTTAGCAGTAAATTGGGGCTCTGTTCAGTAAACACTGTTAATCCCCCCCCCCAGCTAAGTGTTAATAACTGACGCCATGTAAATAGTTTGGGGGACTGATCAAGCACACCACATGGGCAGCGATGACAGCTACAAGTTCTCTGTTTATTTCTCCTTTTCCAAACTGATATGACTCAATGGTTGCTCAGCCAGGGAGAATGGCCACCCTGGAGAGAGCTTTTTTGTGCTGCAGACATTTCAGAAATAATTTCAGCCCCCACAAAATGGGTTTTGATGCATTTGACACTAGCCGTAAGATTATTTCCTTGTTAAGGGTGCACGATGCTAGCTAAATCCTAGGTAACGGCAACATAGTTAGCCCTGCAATATGCTGTTCGATAAGATGTTGGCTCTGATGGTTCCCCTGCTTGCTAAGCTGGGTCATAGTCACATTAAAAGTAGCATACAGGGTATCTCCAAGATCCATGAATAAGAACGTTAAGAGGTGCCCTGCTGGATTAGGTCAGTAAGCCATCTAGCCCAGTATAGCATTTCACACAGTGAGCAGCTAGATGCACTAGAAGGACAACAAACATGGCACAGAGACGTCTCCAGATGTTGCCTCCTAGCACTCGTTTTTAGGTGTACACTGCCTCTAAATATGAAAACTTCCTTCCTTTATTTATTTATTTATTTGTTTTGTTTTAAATTTTATCAGGCTTTATTCTTATCTTCTTCGTGGTCTCCGTGCATCACACCTCTGGGATATAGTGCGCCTGCGCCAACCTTGATCAGTTCCTCTTGAAAGCGAAAGGGATTTTTGCGCCCGCTCCCCAGTCATGTGCCAGCTCCACTGTGCATGACCAAGGGAGGGGCATGACAATCCCGCCAGTTCTCTTCTGACCACACTGGTAGGATCTTTTCCGCTTCGGTTGGTAAAAAAATGTGGGCTTTTAGGCCTATTCGTTTTTTCTTCGAAGTTTCTTCGTTTTCTTGTTTATGTTTACTAAGTGAAAGGACTTTGTTTCTATGGATTTATTTCTTTTTGGACTCTATCGTGTGTGTCCCCCCCCCCCGGCCTATGGCCAAGAGGTGGGGTTTCTTTAAACGGTGCCTTAAGTGCAACAGCAAGATTGTCCCCTGCAGACGGACACTCGCTTTGTCTTTTGTGCCTTGGGGAATCGCACCAAGTGAACTCTTGTGCTCATTGAGTGAAGTTTTCAAAACAGACAAGGAAGAACAGAACTGCTAGACTTTGCGTTGCGCTTTTGGAGTTAGTGCTTTCACCGATGTCGTCACAGGATAGAAACTGAATTAAATAAATAAATAATAAATAAATCAGTACTTGACAAGGGGAGGGGGTGGTTGAAGGAAGAAGGGAGGTCATGAGAGGGGGCCATCAATCAGAGAGGTATGTCAGTTAAAGGTTTGCCAAGCCACTGTGTATGATAATCTTGTCTGAATACTTGGTACAGTGTGGCTCTTAGAAAAATGCAGGAATGAAGAATATAAACTGGTGTTCTTATGGCACCAAGACCATTAGTGAAAATCTACCCCCTTTCAAGCAACAGAAACATTTTCTTCAGCAGAAAGAGCAGTTGACAGTTTTCTTGTAGGAAGCACATGTAGGCTTTATTTAGACATAGTGATGACCCTTGGTTTGTCATTATGGAAACTGGTCTTGGAAATCTTCCCGCTTGTATGCTTCTTCCACCTCCTTCATTTGCACATGGCTTGAAAAAGTAATCAGTTCAGCATATGCAACAAATCAGTTATTCATTGTATTTATATTACAAAGTACTAGTTGGTTTCTTGCCTCCAAATTAGAATTCCAAGCTATGGTTTTAATCCTGGTTTAGAAGCAAGAGAACAACTGTCATTCATGGCTTCTTATTGTAGCAACAAACCATGGTTTGTGATTCCAGGAACAAACCCCAGAAATCCTTGAGCATGTACGTCTTCTCCCTCTTCATTTCTCAGAAATGTGGCTCAGAAATGAAACTAGTGGTAAACCATAGTTAGTTGTTTTGTCTGAATGGTTTGTTCACTTGCCCCCAGGCCACAATTCCAAGCCTTAGTTTTACTGCAAGTATAGAGGCAAGTGAACAAAGCATGGTTTGTTATTCAGACCAAATAGCTAGTTGTGATTTGTCACATATGCAGCAGTACTTACCTTCCAAGCTATGAACAAGGGGAGAAGGGTTAGGGAGGAGCATACAGATCTGAAGATTTCCAAAGCTCGTTGACAAGCCATGATTTGTTTTTAGCTGTGAGTTAGTTAGGTTGGGTGGAGCTGTAAAAACTGTTATATTTTATGTGAAGTACTGTTACTTAACTTAATATTACCATTTTGGTAACTTTCTAGTTGATTTATAATCCTGTGTGTGTGCTTTTTACAAACAAGAGCTTTCCGCTTTTGCAACTGTGACAATTTCCATGATTGCAGTTCCATGTGCATAAGCCAGCTGCTTAGCAACAAGGCTAAATTGCTTTCCAGAGGCAGGATTTAAATCTTGATTCTCTTAGAGGGAAAGAAAGATTGATTGACAACTAGATAGACAGTGGTGTTATGTGCTTTAAAAATGCCTGTGCTTTTTATTCTGAGTACAGAAGGCGACAGGATGAGTGAATACAGTAAGGATCTAAAAATGTTAGTGATGTAATCATCGTTTGAAAAACCAAAGAAGGCCTATTTATTATTTTTAGGCTCCTTATACTAACAGCAGTAATGTTTATACCATGTTTTGCCTCAGTACTCCAAATATGCTATCTTAGCCCTATAAAGTAGGCCAAGATTATTATGCCTGTATTACAGACTAGGAGTAAGGCAGGGCTGTCTCAAGTCATTTTGCTGCCCCAAGTGGGTAGTATGGGAGGAGAGCCACATGCCATGTTTTCTGGGTTTCAAGGGTCTGTAAAGTGGTTCCACAGCCAGTTACAGGGTTGCCAACTCTAGGTTGGGAAATACTTGTAGATTTGAGGGGTAGAGCCTAGGGAAGGCAGGGTTTGGGGTGGGGAGGGACCTCAGCAGGGTATAATGCCATAGAGTCCACTGCCCAAAGCAGCCATTTTTTCCAGGATAACTAGGGTTGCCAACTCGACTCACCCCTCGGAGCGGGGGAGCCTTGCCGGAAGTGACGTACAACGTTACTGATGTTGGGGGCGTGGCCGAGCTCGTCGGGGGAAAAACCATATGGTTTCCCCCCCGACAAGCTCAGCCACGCCACCAACGTCAGCAACGTGGCTGCGTCACCTCTGGTGATGCAGCATCGGGGGCGGGGTTCCGCCCCCAGGCCCATTTGGCAACCCTAAGGATTACTGATCTTGAAGATCTCCAGGTGCTGCCTGGAGGTTGGCAATACTAAGGGGAGGGCCAGGTTTGTTGAAGGACTTCAGTGAGATATAATACCATAGAGCTTACCCTCCAAAGCAAACGTTTTCTCCATGGGGACTGATCTCTGTAGTTTGGAGATCAATTGTAATTCAGAGAGATGCCTAGGCCTTCCCTTTCCCCCCAACCCCTTTGAATTTCAAAACTGCTCCCTGTTTAACAGTTTAACTGACTCCCTGCTAATGCCCCATGGCCTCTTGGGACTCCCAACTTGGGAGTTGTAGTTCTAATTCACTTTGCTATGGTTGCAGTAAGGCCAGCTGAGAACTACAACTCCCAAGGTACAACATGTCAAAAGTGAGGGTGTAAGAATGGAGGAGCCAGTGGGACAGGCCAATAGGACACCAAGGCAGCTTCCCCAGTGGCCAATGGGAGAGTAGGTGAGTCATCACCAGCACTTCTTGCCTTATTTATATATATAGGAATAGCCTGATACCCATGTTTCGCTACAGTATTTAAATTCCGTAAATCCAGTTATAATACTGATGATGTGAAGTCTGAAATATGAAGTTTACCTTAGAACATTGAGATCCACAGCTGAGCAATCAGAGGGAGGTGGGTGCAAGCAGGCAGGTTTTACCTCAGAACTTTGAGCTACACAGTTGACCAATGGGGGAGGGGCAAGGAGGCAGCAGCTTGCCAGGCACATGGAAAACAATTGGGGGAACACATTTTGCCCTTTTTTTACCCCCTTGGGGGTTATGTTTCTCATAAATCTCTTCGTAGTGGGGGTTTACGTCATGGTAGGAATGCACTCCCCTTATTTTGGGTTTCTTGGTGCAGGGGTTTGGCCTGGGCATTGAATTGGGGGAGGTGCATACCTTTTATTTTCTTTTTACAAAAATACTTCTCATTTATGTTACATTTAAGAAGTAGGACACAACTACTTATTAAAAACAACATCCGAGCAATCATACATTATGCAAGTTGATATGAACCAATTTTCTAGAACCCACATTGTGAGAAGTTAAATAACCTAATACAGGGAACCACTTTTCTACAAACTTAGGGTATATTTCCATAGTGGGTGGGAGTGTGGCTAAAGCCATTGGGGAGGCTGGGCTAGCAGCATTGCTAAGGTGATCCTGCTGGGGTAGCCAACCTGATGGATTAAAGTACCCTGGCCCTGTGCCTACACCTAACAAACACCCACCTGTCTGGTGTGAGTGGGGGGGTTGTGTTGAAAGGTATTGGGGAGGCTGGGCCAGCAGCAGCGCTAAGGCAATCCTGCTAAGCATGCCTCCTCAATGGCTTTAAGGACTTTGCACCCCTTCCAACCCTTGACAGGTGGATGTCTGTGAGGTGTAGGAGGGGTAGCGTTCTACATACAACCAGTTATCCAGATAGTTTCAGTGACCCTTTTGACTCTTTTTAGCACTGTAGAAAATGATAGAGTGTTGTGTCTTCCCACACTACTCAGTAGTGGTGGAAATCCAAGGTCAGGAGGGAGGTGCACACTCAATAGCACCTATGCCAGCATTGGCCTTTCTCAGAATTGTGTCAAAGGGAATAGTGGTGCAAGAAGGAGTTATGCTGTAGTAGCTCCCTCAACACAAAAAGTAACATTGGAAGGAGCTCTCAGATGCAGCTGCCATCTTGGCCCCACTGGTGGACCTCCTGATGGCACCTGGTATTTTTGGCCACTGTGTGACAGAGTGTTGGACTAGATGGGCCTTTGGCCTGATCCAACATTGATCCAACATTGGCGTCTCTTATGTTCTTGCATCCAACTCTCAGATCAGGATTGCACTGGTTTTTTTGTGGGGAGGATAACTCTGGCCTCCATCTATGCCTGGCTGGGGCTTTGCCATAATCCCTTAGACATTACTGCCCTAATACTTAGGGGCATTCATTGCTCAACCTGGCTTAAGGCAGTTTATCAGAGGATATCTTTACTTGGGTTCTCATTTGAGTCCCTGCAAATAATGCCAATAGAAAAGGTTAGGGCTACAGTTAAACAAAGATTATATGATATAGAATGGCAGAATTATATTGCAAAGGCCCATCTTATCTGGCCGCACAGAAATTGAAATATATTGTAGCCCCTGCAACATATTTAACATTTCTAGAGATTCCATTACATCACAGGGGTTTCTCCATAGCCAGATGCAATATCTTCCCCTCAGCGGTAACAGAAGGCCGGTATAAAAAGGTACCATTGGCAGAGCGGCTCTGTCCCTGTAGTGCAGGGAATATAGAATCGATCAAACATGTAATACTACACTGCGGGTATTATGAAGACAGCAGAGTAAAGATCATCCACCCTATATTAGAGAGGTTTTATGGGTTTTGGGATGTGGAAGTTACCCGGAAACTATTATTTGATCCTAATCCACAGTTCATATTGAATTGTGCCAAATTTCTAGCTATAGCTCATAAAATTCTCAAAGATAAAGTTCAGAAGTAAATTAGAGGTCATGTCATTATGCTGTAAATCATTTTAGATTTTGTTTGAGTGCTTTTAGAATTGTGGATTTTAAACATAAATGTTATAGATAAGATAATCGAATCCTTAACATTCTGTGTATGGTGGCATCTATAATATTACTGTGGTTTTGATATAGAGATTTGTGCTGGTTATTCCTACGCAGAAACAGGCCACTTTATGTCTTAATGACATAGAAGCTGCATGATGAGCTTAAGAACTTTTGGCTAAAATGTTTAAACAATGAATATGCTATAGAAATAATTGAATTCCCATTCTTGGATTTAGGCAGATTATGTTGGAGGTTTTATCTTTACTGCTACTTCCACACATATTAACGTGATTAAACCACTGGAAGCAATCGTAATCTGGAAAGAAAAAAAAGGAGCAAGAATTAAGATCTTACTAAACATACAGTATAGCCCAGGAGATCTGGAATAAGTTTATCCCTGACTGTTGATTCCCAATTCATACATTGCTGGTAAGAAATTTAACAGGTATTTTGCCAAAAAAGTGATTGTGCGGTGGTCAAATGAAAGTAATTTTTTCCCTTGTAACTGGAATCAGTACTGCCTCCTCAATCAATATTCATCATGAATGTTTTCCTGGTCATAACTCTCAGAACAAAGACTACGCCTTTCAGCAGAAGCTGCTTGACTCATTGTGCTTACTAATGGGTCTATTTTAATATGCTATTTAATTTCACCACTTTGGTCTGTATAGACCAGTCCTCGAGGAGTCAAGTCTCATATCAGACCATGAAAACTGATTGCTACTGTGGCGGAACGGGCCCGCATCAGCTGGCAGACCCCGCTCTGCCCACCCCTCCTTTGCCTGACCTGGCACCTGAAGGGGCAGTTTTTCACCACTGCCTCCGGGTATTGCTGCCACCACTGTCCCTGTCTTGGGCTCTGGTTAGGCTGTTGCTAAGAACCCACCTCGGGGCTTCCTGGTAATCTTCGGTGCTCCCCTGGAGAGTTGGCAACTGACTGTTTTGCCCTTGTTCTCCTCAGGGAGTCCCCAACCCACTCTTAGCGTGTCCAAGCGGCTGGGGGAACTATGTGGTACAGAGGGACTTCTCAGGGTCAACAATAAAAGAATTTATTTGGAAACCACTCAACTATATACAGGCATATTAACAGTGAACTGAAGAATCAAAATAAAGGTGGATAATAAATCGCTCCATCTCTCCCTTCACTACACATATCCTGTCTAGATGGTCTGCAGGGCAGGCACATGACTTGCTTTCAATGGAGGAAGTTAGATTAGCACCACTCCCAACATGGCCTCTGCCGCTTGCCGACTCCAGCCGACAGCCTGACTGACTCCAGACTTCAGGCAGACTGCCCTCAATTCTCACAGACTGGCTTCCCGCCCAAAAGCTCCACTATATCAAACAGCCCTTCCCGCCCAGGAAGTTCCTCTCCCTCCTGCAGCATTCTGGGGCAGATCTCCTCACAGCCTTGATGGACTTCCTGTCCTCTCTAGGGAGCTGCCCTCTGACTACTGGTTGGAGAGGGGGGGGGAATGAGGAGGAGACTAGGCCAAGGCCTACCTCAGGTTTGATGGTCCCCTCCTATCTGGCTAGGGTTGCCAAATTTTTAAAACTTACCGGCGGGGGAGCTTCCTGCCAATCCGGGAGGTGTCCGACGATGCGCACGC
>NW_015174275.1:1571783-1575504 GCF_001447785.1 Gekko japonicus
AGACTCCCTGCCGGTCCGGGAGGTGTCTGACGATGCGCGCGCGCGCGCCGCCAGAGCATCACCGGAAGTGACGTCATACGCTGGGCGGAGCCACGCCATTTGAGGGGAAAACAAAGAGTTTTCCCCTCAAATGGCGTGGCCCCGCCCCCAGCGTGCGACGTCACTTCCGGGTGACGCGCACGCCGGGGCGGAGTTCCCCCCGGACCCCGATTCCCCGGCGTCGGGTAACGGGCCTCTGGGGCGGGGGGAATTCCGCCCTACCGGGGGGGTTGGCAGCCCTATATCTGGCCCACACTAACTTAAACATAGGTATAAAATGGCGTTTCTCCACAGCTACAATTTATCTTTTTTCCTTTGTCTGGAGGTGGGAAGAGAGAAGAAAACACTGCTTCAAAGCCTTATCTAGGTTATAGTTGCGCATTTATCTGATCATTTTGATTTGCCCAGAGGCAGTGTAGGAGGACTAGCTGCTAGTTGTTGGGGATAACACTAATTGACCATCAGATTCAGCCAGAACTTTCCTTGTTAAGCCAAAACAAACCTACGAAAGGACTTTGCAATAGATGGGCATTAACGTATTACATTTTAGAACACTAGAGTTGCCAGGTCCTCTTTGCTCCCCAGCAGGGGGTGGGGCGAAGCCAGGCTTGTACCTAGGAAATTGGGGGGGGGGCCACTGGAGAAACTTTTTTTTTTTGTGACGTCACAAAATTTTAAAAAATACAATAATAAAAGGGCTCACTCACTTACCCAGCCAGTATCTCTTTAAGCAGGCCAAACAGGCACTCTGGAATTTGTCCCTAGGAATCTTTTTTAAAGAACTCGAAGTGGATAATCCTCCTTTGTATAAATGGAGACGTTTTGCTTGTCTACTTTTCCCTAATCTCGAAAAATGTCCAAGATCTGCCACTGCCACGAAGGGAACTGAAGCTGGTTGAAAAGGGAGGTGTGAATTTTGGGGCTGTTTTGTGTCGTGTCTGGCAACCCCCCCCCCCCGGGCAGGTGGAAGGAACCTTTCGTCTCCCTGAAGTCCAGAGAACAGGCATCCATTTCATGTCTCCTGCTGCTGGGGCTGATAACCCTTTGCAATCTTTAAATAGCGATGCACCCCAAGGCCGCTTGCAAGGACCAAAGAAGATTTTAAGTGTTCAAGTGTGTGGTTCACAGATTGGTCAATGTGGGGATGGGGTTGGTCAACAAGGTCACGTGTGCCAGGTCAGTGAATCAGACAATAGGCAAAGTCTACTAGGTACAGGAATGAGGAAGTAAAATAGGCTTATCAGGATGGTGGGGTCATGTGTGCCAGGAGGACTGGCTAATCAGGATGACAAGGCTAGGCGGGAATGAAGAAGTCAGCTGGGCTAATGTAAGTCAGGCTGCAGGCTGTGGGAAAGGCATGGTGTGGCACAGCTTACAAATTTAAAATGTCAAGGTAAATATTTTTAAAATTGGAGTTTTGGGGAGCGGGACTTGTGGGGTGTGGCTGATTAGAAAGGGGGCATGGCCCCGAGATGCCCCAGCATAGCTACACCCCTGGAGGGAGCTCTCTGGGAGTGCAGGGGGCAGGGCAACAGCGCCATGTGTGATTTTATAGTTATCGTAGAGTTTTGCCCAAAATACTAGAGCATCACCCTGCAGTATCCCCAGCATGATGACATCACTTATGTGTGACGTTGTCACGCTGGGGATGTTGTGCCGGGGGGTGGGTATTGGGCTTCCCTGCCAGCCAGCTGGCCGTTGGCAGATTGGAGTCTGCCAAATCAGGGGATCCCCCAGGGCGGTAGCCAGGATTTTTTACTTTGGGGAACATTTAAATAAGTCAGGGGGCACCCCCAGGCTTTGTCAGGAGTGATGAGAGAGTAAAAGTTTTTTAAAAGTAATGAGAGAGAGGCGAGGGCACCAGCAGGCAGGGCAGGGTGACAGCGCAGCAAGGCCATGGCGCACACACACAAAAATTAAAAAGCAACAAGAGGGATGAGGGCACCAGCAGGCAGTGTGTTTTTATATTATATAATATTATATATAATATTATATTTATAATTATTATAATAAAAGGCTGGAGGGAAATTTAAAAGCCAGGGGTGATCGGAGAGAGGCTATTAGAAAGGAGAAAGGGGGGAATAATAGAACACCCAAAGCTATTGCAAAGGTGATTTCCCGTTCACCGCGGCTACCTTGCTCGGCACTGAGTGGACGACTGAAAGCAAATACACATGTGCACACACACACACACAGAGGTGGTCATGCATGTTTCTCGCCCAAGATCACACCGCTCGAATGAATGAATGGGAACGTTTAGAATCGCCTCTGCTGGATCAGACTGTGAAGTCCAGCAGTTTGTCGCCAGCCAGAGGCCCCCAGGGAAGCTCACAGGCAGGGCTGGAGTAGGGAGCAGATGTGCACTGCTGGCAGGCAGGGTGGGGCAACAGCTCAGTGCAGCCATGGTGTGCATGAAAAATAAAATAAACCCGCTGGGTGGGAAATCGGGAGGCCTGGGTGGTAAGTCAGGGGGTCTAGCCCCAAGATGCCCCACTGTAGCTACAGGCCTGGGATCCCCCACTCCCACTTGGGGGCTGGCAACCCTATGACACGGAGTCTGACATTTTATGTATATTATCGGTTGCTGTTTTTATGGTTTTTCAAATTATTTTCTGTTTTTGCCACTTTGTTTCCACCCCTGTTTTCTTGTAATACAAACAACCAACCCATTGATGTGATATGACTTCAGAGAGTTTGAGGGGTTGAATCTCACTGTGCTCAGAGGTAGTTGAAATTTGGGTATAGCTCAACAGCCTACAATATCTGCTGCATATCTGTATTTGCAAATAACTATTACAAGGATGCTGGGGGGGGGAGGGAACTGCTCCTGTAAAGATCGCCATGATTGTCTCAACAGACAGGGAAGGAGAAGTGTGAATGCAACAGAAGATGCTCAGTTCTGTTAGGACCATCACATGCCAGAAGGCATGAAGGAGACAGATAAACAAAACACAAAAGCCAATGATCTAGAATACCATCAAAAGATGTTTGAGATTTTTTGAGATCCGCTGTACATATTAAAACCCTGTTCCCAGGTTCCACTTCTGTTGCACTTTGTCACACAATAGTGTGACCAAAAAATAGTGTGATGAAAGGACCAGGCTACACAAAGAGGATCAGATTTGATTCCCAGTAGCTCTATTACGTAAACACTGTAAGACAAAGTAAATTATCATCAACTGGAAAGACTATTGTGAAAAGCAAAACAGTTTGACCTAAGAAACCAGGATCTCAACTGGCAGGTGCAGATTTAGCCTCAACAGGGGGAAATGGAGAAAGTCTAATATCCAGCTTTTGCCTCCCACTGTTCTGTCCTAGAATGCATTGTTTTACTTTTCATCAAAATTCACTCCTTATTATGGGGTTATGATAAGGGATAAAGGAGAAATCAGTTTCAGACACTGGGTGTCCTGGCCTGTACCGAAAGGGCCCCCAGCGGGAAGATAATGCTCTCCTCCTTCCCAAATCTATATATCTAATTCCCAATTTGCCCCCTCCGTGCGGATACTTAAATCAGCACGGGGGAGGGAGGTTTGGGCACACGTGAGCCAGTCCCCACGTGTGCACAAAAATAAAAAAAGTTTTAAAAAAATTTGGGGGGATGTTAAAATCCCCCCGAAAGTGCAAGAGCGTCTCCTGCGCGTGCGCAGGAGACGCTCTGTGAACGCTGCCGCCGGGTGGG
>NW_015174275.1:1577059-1645025 GCF_001447785.1 Gekko japonicus
CTTCTAATACTCCTCCCCCTCCCTCTCCTACACTGGACAGGCAGCTGCCTGTCAGGTGTAGGAGAGGAAGTGGGGTGGCTTCCAACACACTCCCCTCACCTCCTACACCTAACAGCCGGTTGTCTGTCGGGTGTAGCCCCACCTCCACAGTGGCTTCTAATACTCCTCCCCCTCCTACACTGGACAGGCAACTGCCTGTCAGGTGTAGGAGAGGAGGTGGGATGCTTACAGCCACCAGGAGGTTTGCTCAGCAGGATTGCCTTAGCACTGCTGCTGGCCCAGCCTCCCTGATGCCTCTAAATACAATCCCCCCCAACACCAGACAGGCCAGTGTCTGTCAGGTGTAGGAGCAGGGCCAGGGTATGAATGTTTATGGGGAGATAGTAAAGGACATTTCTAGGAGCCATTTCGATGCATGCCTCCTTCATGAACCTGAAGAAATGTCCACCACCTCACCACTCCCTCACACCAACTCCCCCTCACACCTCTCACCTCTTGCTGCCCCCAAGAAAGCTCCTGGCAAATGTCGAGCAAGATACACCAACGGCACAAGGAGGAGGCAACTTAGGAATGCGGCAAAGACATTTGCACATAGCACTCCTGTAGTGCACTGAGCTGCACAGGCCAAGTACCAGCAAGATCACCTTGAGGTGCTCAGAACAACACAGTCTCCATATGAGCAAAACAATCCAGGAACACAAGTAGAGAGGCTATCACTTTCGTGGAAGGTAGCAGGAGTTGACTTAACAGACGACTGCTTCTTAAATGGACAGTTCTTTGTGGCCTGCTCCAGAGCGAGCTCATTAAGCAGCCTGGTGATCCTAGCACCTGAGAGCAGAACCACCAATGTGGTCTAGAGAGAGGTCCTTCAGCAGAGATAAAAAAGTACATATGTCTCACTTCATTTCTTACACTATAATCTTCTCCATTAGAATTCCTACAACAAATGTTACATTTCAAATTTCACATCATCAGTATTGTAACTGGATTTACGGAACTTAAATACCATAGCGAAGCACAGGTAGCAGGCTAGTAATGATATATTCTGCTCCCCAAGGGTAGCAACGATATATCATCCCCCTATCCGGATCCCCTACAAAGCAGGCAGCACTTTGGTAGTTACCACATACACAACAATCTGTTACAAGATTAAACTGGATGCATCAATTCTTGTTTCTGGAACATTTACATTTACTAAGAATATCATATTTCATTTCAAAATTGTCTTTGGTGTCTTCTAAGAAAACAAAATAACTGTCTTAGTCCTCAGAAGATGCAGATGGAATCAGTCCAATTAAGATTTATTGAGGAATTTGCATTTTTGTAGTAGTGAGGAGTTTTGCCAAGACAGATCTGTGCTTTATATATATTAAATATACTATCAGTTGCCAAGGGTTCTGTATTTCATTTTCAGGGCTTTTGGCCCATGTTAGTGTTGTGCTTCAGGATCTAGTTGCTTACGGATTCATAATTTTGTCCTTACCACATATGTGTTGCCAAATGTTCAGTCATTATTAGAAAGTCAGAATTTGTTGGCTTGAGCCGCAAGAAATACATGGCATTTAAAAAACACTATGTTTTAACCAGTGTTCCCTCTAAGATGAGTTAGTGTGAGCTAGCTCACAGTTTTTTAGCCTCCGGCTCACACATTTTTGCCTTAGCTCAGGAAGGATGGCTCCAGAGCAAACCAATTTATGCAGTAGCCAAATCGCTTGCTCACAACTTTAATGCCAGTCGCTCACAAAGTAGAAATTTTTGCTCACAAGACTCCACAGCTTAGAGGGAGCATTGGTTTTAACCACGTGAGTTGTTTTTTAGTTTGCCCGTGAGTTTACTAATCATTTAAAACTATAACTGATAGATCCCTCCCTAAAGAAGCTTAAAATCCCAAGTAAATTAGGGAGCAATCCTAAAAAGGTCTACTCAGATATAAATCCCATTTTATTAAATGGAGCTTACTCCCAGAAAAGCTTTTTTTTAGGATTTCAGCCTTAAAGCACTATTTGTGAATTAAAGTTCATACTGAGGCAATTTGCACAATACAAATATACTGCCCTGCGTCACGGGAATTCTGTTTGATTTAATGGGGTTTGTGGTTGACTATTCCCCATCCTTTCTGAGTAACAGCTCACAAGCACTTTTCTACAAATCCCTTGCTAGTAATCCTGGCACAATGAGACCACTGAAGAGAATGTGGCTGTTTTGGGGGTTTTAAGAAAGCGTTGTACAGGGTACAAAGAAAGGCCACCATTGGTATATTATTAAAAAAAATAATTTAAAAGAAAAATGGAAAAAAAATCATAGCAATATGGCTTTAAATATGGGGCTAACGTTCTCCAACATAATTCTGTCCCTAGGTCTTCAATCATTTATACCGACCAATTAAAAAAAAGTGCCCTGACCTGGGTAGGCCAGGCAAGCCCGATCTCATCAGATCTCGAAAGCTAAGCAGGGTCAACTCTGGCAAGTACTTGGATGTGAGACCTCCTTGAAATACCAGAGGTGGAAGGTGGGGGCAGGCTTTATTTAGCCACCTCTCTGAATATCCTCCGGGCCCCCAGTAGGGGTCAGTCACCAGAGGTCACCATGACTTCCAGGTGCACACACACACATATTGAAAAATACAAAAATACCAAAAAAGGGAGAGACTGGGGCATTTTAGGGTTGCCAACCTCCAGGTGGGGGCTAGAGATCTCTTGGGGTTACACCTCATATCCAGGCAACAAAGATCAGTTCATCTGGAGAAAATGGCAGCTTTGAAAGATGGACTCTACGGCATTATATTCCATTGAAGTCCCTCCCCTCCCCAAATCCTACCCCCTCAGGCTCCACCCACCAAATCTCCAGTTATTTCCCAACCCAGAGCTGGCAACTCTTGGCATGACAGAGGTTGATAAAAGTGTGCAAGGAGTTAAAAAAAGTGAATACTAAGACTCAGGGCACCCAGTGAATGGGCAATAGATTCAGAATGGATAAAAGGAAATACTTCAGGAAATGAGTAATTAAATCATGGAATTAACAGCCAAAGGAAGTAGACAGAGTTATAGGTCCATGAATGACCACTAGCCATGGTGACTAAAGGGAAACCTCTGAATACCAATGCTGGGAGGCAGTTATAGGGGAGGTCCTTGGCTTCTGTGGCCTGTGACCATCCAACTGGTTGCCTTCTACCATTCTGAAACAGGATGTTAGTCTAGATGGATCACTGGTCTGATTCAGCAGAGCTCTTCTTGTGTTCTTCCAGTGCTTCTTTTTTCCTAGAAGAATAGTACGGCAGTCTAGCTGTGCAAATCCACAGGAGTAAGCAGACTTTGTGTATTCATCACTTACTATTTCAGGAATCACGGACACAAATCAGATGTGCATGTCCGTACAAGTGTACTTTAGAATATAAATTTGCATTTCTTCACTTTCTGTGGGATATACAGTTCATTATGCATAAATAATATCCTTTTTAAAAAAAAAAACCCTAATGAAGAACTTGGATCATGTTGCAGTGATACATTTTTTTGACTCTGCTTTTTGTAGCAAGGATATTTTGTTTCACAATAACGATAAAAGTGTTGTTTCCACATAATAAAAAAACCGAGTACCATTCCAATACAAAAGTCTGGATTTGGTATACCTGCTTAGTCTTTAGAAGATCATCTCTGGAAGGCAAATAGTAAATGTCACTGTCATTTTCTTTGTTTCTTTTTTTATAGATTTATTTTTTTTATAGATTTATTTTCCTTTCACATCAAGATTATACATATTTCAACTATTGATTTATACATAATTTCCAAATAAAAAATCATCTGTTACTTTCAATCTGTTAGTTTTATACTAGCGTTTACTACTTAATTATCTATCTTCTTGTGTTTTGGCCAATCATAGACTAGCTTCCATCTGTTCCAAAAGATATCCTCTGGTTTATTATTCAGTGCTAAGCTCAGCTTGTCCATTTCTGCGATCTCCATAATCTTGAATTTAAGTTCTTTTATAGATGGAATGGCTTTCAACTTCCAACGTCTAGCTATCAAGATTCTTGCTGCTGTTAAGGTGTATACTATTATATGTTTGTGGTCTTTTATATTATCCGGAATCATATTAAGTAGATATGTTTCAGGCGTTAGAGGGATATTTATTTTAAATTTTACTAAAAAAGATTTTTTGTATTTTTTCCCAGAATGTTTGTATCTTAACACACCTCCACCATATGTGCATGTAGGACCCCACATTACATCCACATCTCCAGCATAGATTAGAAGCATTTGGAAAGCATTTGGCCATTGTTTTCGGCATCCAATGCCATCTATAAAACATTTTGTAAATATTTTCTTTATATGTTGTCGCTCTCATGTATTTTATTGAGCTCCATGTTTTCTGCCATTGTTCAGCTTCTAGTGAGTTGTCACTGTCATTTTCTTATATGGGAAACCAGAACCACTCTCTACATAGGATGGGAAAGAACACATACAGAGCCCACGATACAAAAAATTACTACCTTATCCAACAAGGAGGTTTGAAATCCTTCCACCTATTACTAATCTTACTAAGATTGGTGAACTTCCCTCAGAGCACTTCAGAAATGTCACCTTTCCAGTATTTCTCTTTAAGCAACATGTAGAGATAATTTAGAAATGTGCAACATTACCTTCTCAAGAAATGTCCTTCTTAAACTGTGTTAATCTTATTGCCGCCTTTGTTTCTTTAACTCCTTTAACTCCTCAGAAGTTTTGTGTCAGCCCCCCCCCCCCCCCCAATTCACTTTGCATTTTACTTTAGGCAAGATTTCAGTGGGAACTTCAGGGATGTTGTTCTGCATCTACTGATCCTGACTCTTGGGGCCTATGTTCAATGGAAGATTTAAATGCTTTAGCCCTTGAATGCATAGTTATCCTGAAAAGTTGCACAAGGGGAAAGATTAGAACCTGTGCTGGGCAATGTTCCCTCTAAGCTGTGGAGTCTTGTGAGCAAAAATTCTATTTTGTGAGCTACTGGCATTAAAGTTGTGAGTGAGCAATTTGGTTACTGCATAGATTAGTCTGCTCTGGAGCCCTCCTTCCTGAGCTAAGACAAAAATGTGTGAGCAGGAGGCTAAAGAACTGTGAGCTAGCTCACACTAACTCAGCTTAGAGGGAACACTGGTGCTGGGTTCTGGTGATCTGGCTAGCTAAAACTATTATTCATGCTGCTGAAAACAGACCACAAGCTCATATCTGGTTTATTGTCATGCTACTTTATTCCAGTTGTTTCCTGGGGGAGGGACAAACAATCTTGCCCTTTTTTCCTCCCCCCCCCCCAAATCAGGGTCACACAGATGGCTGAAGATACTGATCTTCTGTACACCCCATCAGAAACGTGAACAAGACAAAGAAAGGCAGGTTTTCATTTTAGCCAGGGCTCAGTCTTACCATTCATGCTTCATTATTTGCACTTAGTCCTGGACTATGTAAAATACTAATAAGAAAGTGAATGCTGATTAAGAGCAGAATGAATTTCCTTAACCACTCAAGGCTAGAGCAAATGTAATGAAGGTCATGGGTTTTTCCAGCTTCTTTACAGCTGAATTGTAGCCACTCAGGGTCCTAATTCAGAGGTCAGAGATCATGCAGGGAGAAGAGAGGAGATTTAACCCTTCCATCCCATAGTGGCTTCAAAGTGGAGAACCTGTTATTATCCTTTACAGAGAAAAGGCCAATACCCACTATTTACTTTTTTAACTTTAAAGGGCTGTAACAATGTCAGGGGTGGGGGTCACTTTTGATTAATGAAAACCATACAAGGATGGAAAGGTTCATCCCCCTCCCCATGCAGGAAAGATCTGAACTGGGGTCCTGGATGGCTGTAATTCAGCTTAAATAGTGACTCAGATTTTCCAAGGTCTTGTCTATTTGGATTCCCAGTAATCACAGCTCATGCTCCAAAAATATGAAAGAAGGCTTATGAGTAAGAAGAGGTGGCTTCCAGGAAGACCATACCCTTATCCCTTTCATTTTCATTGTCTATATATGTATTTGGGTACGGTCACACAGTCCTTTTGATCGGGGTTCGCCACTGTTCCCTCTCGCATTTAAATTTTCTGTTCACATGTGCCAATCTGCCTCCCGTGCTGAAGCAGGCTCACTCCCGCAATGGTTCTAGGTTTTCCTTCCCCCGGGGAAAATCAAGTATTTTCTTGGCACTTGCGCTTTGAATGCGCGATTTCGCCAATCTGGACAGCCATCTTTCACAATGATTGCGATTAAGGCCGTCTGACCACTCTTTGTGCGATTTTCTTTTTTTAAAACCTTCCAGCTTTGAGCGCTTGAGCAAACAAGCGCTCATCCTGCTTGGATAAAAGTCCTGCCGGTCCCAGGAGTGAAGCTGCGGTGGGCAGCAGGAGGCGGAAGTTGCCGGGGGGGGGGAGATGGCCGGGCCGGCTTGCAGGCGAGAGGGCAGCGGACCCGCGCGCCAAGCTGGGCCGTCCCTCGGCTGGAGGAGGAGGCTGAGGCAGGGAGTGCGACTTATGGGCCTGGAGGCGGGAACGAGAGGCGGGGGCTCCAGCAGCCTGGATGGGGGGTCGGCAAGAAGGATGGCGGAGACGGTGGGGCTGAGCCTTCGTGGGGCAACGACAGAAGCAGCGACACCCCCCCCCCTTGGCGGCAGCAGCAGCAGCTGCCCGAGCCTGCCCCAGGGCCGGCAGGATCTCCTGGAGGGACTTGGTGTGGTGGAGGCTCCGCCACAGCCTTGATGAGGCGAGCTGAGCACAGCAGCCCTCTCGGCTGGTCGGGCAGCAAGAGGTGGCTTGCTGGAGGCAGGCAGGGGAAGGATTTTCCTTATGAGCTGACAGGCGAGCGGGTGGTGGAAGAGAGGGGCCGGCTGCATCTAATCAGCCCAACTCGAAGAAAAATGTTCCCGATTAAATTAAAGTGGGAACAAAGCGCAATTACCTTGCCGGTGTGACCACAGCCTTTAACTCAGTACTGCATTTAATGCAGAGCAGATGAGTAGCAACAGTCAATTACCGTTTTAGGCAGTTTCATAAGATAATAAAATCTCATAAACAGATCTTGAAAAGAGATAGGGAAAGTCCGGATAATCTAACAGAGACCTAAATACACCTAAATTTAAAAAAAAAACAACACTTTAGGCATTTGTTTAAGAAGAAAAGAATGTAACAACATCCATACTGAGGAAAACATTTGTTTCCCTAAACAGTGGCCCTTATTAGCAAAGAACCTGGCAACCTCATCATTGATCATAATATTCATGTCACTAGTTAAAGGGAGGAGTCCGGGACTGGAAAATATGAACTATCTTAAGTGTACCATCACTCCAATAACATACTGTTTTTCTTTTGTATTGTAATATCATTAAAACAAACTTCTGTCTTTTTAAATCTTGCATGACCCACTAGAAATGGAACAAAGGCTGCATTCCCAACAACACTTTCCTGGGAATATTTTATTGAATAATCTGGGACTAGGGTTGCCAGGCCCCTGGTTTGGGTGGGGATTCCCCCGCTTTTGGGGGGGGCCTTTCTGCCGCTGGCCAGTTGGCCAGCAGGGGAAAACCCGCCTGCAGATGCCCCCAAATGTGATGTAATGGCATCACCCAGAAGTAATGTCATCACATTGCCAATGTTGGGGGTGATGCTCTAGTTTTTGGGCAAAACTCTATGGTAAAATTGGGCTCAAACCAGAAGATCCCGGGATGGACCCTGGACTGGAGCCCCCCACCGGCAGCCAGGTAGGACCTGGTAACCCTATCTGGGACTTACTTCTGAGTAGACCTGTTTAGAATTACACTCACAGTTTGTGAAATTATGCACCCAGAGGTAAAATATGGATTAATCAATTTTCATTGTATGCAGATGATGATGTGCGTCTGCTATGCCTACGATATGAAAGCTAGATTCCTGCTAGGCATTTGTGTTACAACCCCTCATTCAGGCCTCACACTTTTTTCCATTTAACCACCCTAAAGCAATTCCCTGAGGCCGAAGGGCTGTGAAGCACCTCACCACCCAGACCTTTTTCTTTTTAAAAGGTCCACCTTCAGTTTTAGGAGTGTGAGGTAAAGTGGATTTCTTTTATTTTTATTTATACAGGACCACTTAATTGGTACAATGGAGAATGCAGTAAATACCAGTCATAACCAGTGTTCCCTCTAAGCTGAGTCAGTGTGAGCTAGCTCACAGCTTTTTAGCCTCCAGCTCACACATTTTTGTCTTAGCTCAGTAAGGAAGGCTCCAGAACAAACTAATTTATGCAGTAGCCAAACCACTCGCTCACAACTTTAATGCTGGTAGCTCACAAAATAGAATTTTTGCTCACAAGACTCCACAGCTTAGAGGGAACATTGGTCATAACCTTTTCTCTGTATGTTTGCCCACCTCCAGGTGGGGCCTGGAGATCTCCTGGAATTACAACTGATCTCCAGACAACAGAGATCAGTTCCTCCGGAGAAAATGACTCCTTTGGATGGTAGATCCTATGCCATTATGTCCTGCTGAGGTTCCTCCATTTCCATAGCCTCACCCTTCCCAGCCTGTACCCCTGGGACATCTAGGCGTTTCCCAGCCTGGAATTAGCAAATCCTATAAAATTTGCTGTGGGTTATAGGAGTTGATGAGAACACAGGAGTCAACAAACACACTTTTTTGGGGGGGAAATAGAAATGTGACACCTAACGCCTTCCCACCATAGTAAGATAGGCTGGGAGGTATGCTCAATGCTTAGTGGTTATGAAGTATGTTTTCTAAGAGGCTCAGACTTGGAAACAATAACCAGACTAGAATTAACGCTTCACTATATAGTAACAGCACGCAAGCCCTGCCTGTCTATATAATCCTGCCCCTACGGGACTCCCTGCCTATTCCTGGGTGCCCTATTCCAGGATAACCCCTCTCCCTCCAAAACCTAACTCTTCTTTTTTGTTTGGTCATCGTTGGATGTTAAACCACCTCAGATTTGGCACCTCGGCAGCCACCCAGCACGCCCCTGAAGCCCGGCCATGCTCACCTTGGCCGCCGCCATGCAGGAGAGGAGCCTCCGCTGCCGCCTCCTCTGCCAGGCCCTGCCACCGGGCCGGCCTCTGAGCATGCACAGAGGGGGGTGCCCACGGGCCATGCAGCTTGCCCGGGGCACGGAGAGGCAGGGCCGGAGGGGGACAGAGGCTGCCCAGGGTGTGGGGGAGGCACGGGAGGGGTTAGAAGCTGAGCAGAAACTTTGCAGCCACCGCCTGCCTCTCACTCCCCCGCCCCTCCCCCTGGCTTCTCCTCACCCTCGGGATAGAAGCAGAGGCTGGCCGGCGTGGCGAGGGATCCCAGGCTGCAGCTGCCTGCAGAAAAGGTTTCCCTTGCTCGAAAGCTGGCTCACCCCAACCACCTGTCTGGCTGCCGTCTCCTCCCACAAAGGCCAGCCCGGGGCGGCGTGGAGAAGCCCGGACTGCTGCCCAGCCAGGGCTGAAGACTCCGCCAGCTGCCTCTCTGCCGCAATGCCGAGCCCAGGCGCCTTCCCGTGGAGGAAGGGAGGAAGCGCACTGGGGCTGCCCGCCCAGGGGAACACCAGCGCTCCCGGCTCCAGCAGCAGCATGAGAGTTGAGAGCAGGGCTTTTGGTGGGGAGGGGGGGGAGAAAGAGGCGGCGGCAGCTGGGGTAAAGGAGCGACGCAGCATGCTGGGCTTTTGGGGGGGGCGGGTGCAGTTTAGCGCCCTAAGGGCCGGGCCGTCCTAAGTAAATGCCTAGTTCGCCTAATGAGTGAGCCGGCGCTGCCTCCAGCAAAGCTTTTGGCTAGTGTTTTCCTTTCCGGTTAAAGGAAGATGAATCAAAGCTGTTGACAGTTTTACCAGTATTAAATCTTTTATCCTTGTTTTCGGAACATTTTCAGGAGTTAGACTAACAACACTACCACCTGGTGGTAGAATGGTCAGAATGTGGATATTTATGGGTGAACTCTGCAAAACTCATGTAAATTGGGAGTGAGCTCTCATTTCTACTTTAAGAAGAATTTATGTGATGGTTTCTCATCTGTCTGAGTATCCAAATCCTCGGAAGCAACTTGCCATAGAATGCATTTCATAATAAACATTGCAATCATTGTGGTCTCTAACTTTTTTCTTTGAACAGCAGAACTACTACAATGCTAGAACAAAGTCTGAGTCCAGTGGCACCTTTAAGACCAACAAAGTTTTATTCAAGGTATGAGCATTTGTGTGTACACATTTTCTCATACCTTGAATAAAACTTTGTTGGTCTAAAGGTGCCACTGGATTCAAACTTTGTTCTACTACTTAGACCAACACAGCTACCCACATGGATCATACTACAATGCTATTAGACTACCTTTAGTTTCAAAAGTAGTAGCCTTTGAGAGGGCAGAGGGAGAAAGACATTTGAGAGTAAGTTCAGGAAAACACTGGGTAAGTAGGGCTTGTTGCAGACTTCTCTGGATTATGGATTTTCATCATGTTAATATTGTGATGTATGTATGCATAATATTAAATAAACCTCCAAACCATTTTTCTGTTTCCCCTTTCCAGGCCTACTTGGGAGGGGCCTCATTTTTGACTTGCATTTGGTGCTGAAACTCCCTCCTCCCGTCTCTCTCCCTCACACATTACATACACACAGAGTATGGTTTAGGGTTGCCAGGTCCGCCGGGCCCCCCCCCCGGCTGCCAGCAGGGGGTGAGGGGTAGGGTAGCCAGATCCAGTTTGGGGAACTCCTGGAGATTTAGCGGTGGAGCCTGAGGAGGACAGGGACCTCAGTCAGGTACAATGCCATAGAGTCCACCCTCCAAAACATCTATTTTCTTCAGGGAACTGATCTCTTTAGTCTGAAGATGAGCTGTGATTCTGGGGGATATTCAGGTTCCACCTGGAGGCTGGCATACCTAGCTATGATTCTATATTGGTGCCATTCCCTGTGTTCAATTCATTGCTATTTCAGCATCAGCTATGTCCAGAATTAACAATAGAAAATAAACCACACTGTGTACAAACTCAAATAACACAAGATTATCTACTAAAATTTCTACTAAATTTGTGTTTTTAAATATTGTGTAAATCTTACAAAATATATTATCTATTACAAAATCAAGTCTCCTAATATATCACTGAATAAATGGATATACCATCAGTACAAAACTCAGTTAAATTCAAATAAATGTTTTCCACCATGTCATGAATCTTTGTTTATGTTCAATAAGTCTCATTCCTATCCGGTCATATCATATGTAATATTTCTTGATTAAAGCATATCACAAACACCAAGAGTTCATCTGTATTATTTCTTCCACAGTTCTACAGATGGCCGGTTTTCCGTCTGTTTCAAAGAAGTTCTTTTTCAAGAATTGTAGACTGGTCAATTTTGTTGTTGTGCTAGAGTATGCTGTACTGATGGTGTATGCATTTATTCTATGATATATTAGGAGACTTGATTTTCTTTTGTTGTACTTTGTGTAGTCCATGGTGATCCTGTATATTTTTTATACCTCCAGAATTAAACTAGGATCCATACATCAGTGGATATTGCTGTTTTGAAATAATTTATTTCTAGGATTTTCACATCTACAGAGTGCAGGGTGTTCTCTTCCAACTAATTAATAAAACATGTTTATATTTCACTGTTCCCATAGCTCAAAGTGGCTTACAAATTCAAAAAAAAACACCCAAAATGTAATAATCCCCACATAACCCGCCTCCCCATAAAATGCCTGCAGCCTATACCCCCACAGAAGCTTAGTAAGTAGTGTAGCCTCGCTTTAAGGAATTTCTTTAAGGAATTTCTATACCTTTAGAGCAATGGGAAGAATTATTGAGTGGAATTACTGAAGTATCTTTGAATATAAGCATAAGGGGAAATCATTTGGAAATGTTCTTTCCCTGGAATTTAACACTGGCCAAAATCTTTGGGTAATCAGTTGTTGGAAATGTGATAATGAAAGAAGGTACTTGTCACATTTCTGGTGGCATTGGGTTCTGGATTTTAAATTTTGGACCTTAGTTTATAAGCAAATTATAAGCATACTAGGATATACCTAGGGCTGCCAAGACCCCAGTGGGGATGGGAACTTCCCCACTCCCAGGTCCTGTTGCCCACCACCACTTGGAGTCATGGTGGGAATTATTTTTTTTAATGCAGCCTTCTGTATTCATTGGACCTTCTTACATGAAGTGGCACAGGGTAGTTCTAGGAATCATCACAAGCTAGAGTTCCCAGCGATTCCTACGTCTACCCTTCAGTAAGATCTGGCTAGTACATGAGACTGCATGCTTCTAAAAAAATAAATTCTCCCATTATGCTGAACCTCCCCCCCCCACCTTCCCCACTTTAACCAGGCAGTCCCACTATACCACTCAAATCTGCTTGCTTGATCTGATTTCAAGAGACACGCATCAGGAAAATGTAGCCAAGCAACACATTCAGGTTTTTAAAGAGTTGGGTTTGGGTTCCCCAGACCCAACTCAGACTCCCATTAAAAATAACGGAGAGCCCAAACAGGCTCAGACACCACCATGAGGAGAGGGAGATCTCCTGCCTTCTCCCCAAGCTGTTTTCCTGCATGGAGTTTTTGGCACTGAGGGGCTCAGGAGGGAGGCCCTTCCTCCCCTTGCAGTGGGTTTCTGAGCCTGTTTGAGCTTGTTTTTAAAAAGCCATTCTTCGCCGCTGCTGTGTGGCTGCAGGGAACTGGGAGGGGTGGGACTTAACAGCAATCTTCCAACACTGCGACATCAGTTGTGGTTATGTAAACCTTAAGTGATATCACCATTTGAGGGATGTGGTAGGATTCAACTGAAACTTAAAACTGTAGAAGTGAGCAGTGAATCACAAAAGTTGATACCCTGCCACGTATTTTGTTAGTGAATAGTCAATTGTATATGCAGGCCTATTTTTTGGCAGGCAGGAACGCACAGGAACGGAGTTCCGGCTGGCTCCCAAGTTGGCCACGCCCAGCAGGAACTCATTAGCATAATAGGCCACACCCAACAGCAGAAACTCATTAGGACTGGCTACATTAGGGGTGTGTGGCCTAACATGCAAAGGGTTCCTGCTACAAAAAGAGCCCTGGTCACCGTTTTGACAACAAACAAGGTAAACAGAATAAGAAGCAAAAGGTGGGTGTGGCTGGATGACCACACTTCTGGTAACGTGGGGGTGTGGCCTAATATGCTAATGAGCTGCTCTGTCAGGGTGTGGCCTAATATGCTAATGTGTTTCTGCTGTTGGGTGTGGCCTATTATGCTAATGAGTTCCTGCTGGGCTTTTTCTACAAAAAAAGCCCTGTATATATGTATGTTATATAGGCATTTTATGTAAGCCACCCTGAGCCCACCCCGGCAGGGAGGGCGGGTATAAATTGAATAAATAAATAAATAGACTTTGAGGCGCTACTGGACTCTTGCTCTTTTCTATTAAAACTGTAGAGTTTCTGGTGACACCTAGGGCACCCTGTGACACAGTGATGTCATTTCTAGAGATGTAGCTGGAAGTGACATTGGAGCCTTGGGAGATCGCCATTTCGCCCTGCATTTTTCCTTTGTCTACCCCACTGAGTGCCGGGGAGTGGATAGGGGAGCACCAGCAGGAGCTCTCCTGATGGTTGCAGGCAAATGGCAACCTTGCTGTGGTAAAGCTGGGAGTTAAGTATGATGGTTAAAAGCTGGCTGAATTCAAGCCGCTATATTCACATGCCCCTTGATAAGCAAAACAATCATGGTCTTTTAAGTTAGAGAAAGGCTGCCAGAAGTAGCATTTCTGACAGTCTTAAGGCCTGGCTCTTATTCTAACACAAGGTTTGTATTCCCTCATGTCGTCTTGCAGTGAAAGATATATGTCAGGTTACCAGGAAAAACAGAATAATCTGACGAAGAATTCCCCAAATGGGTGTTATTAATGTCCAACCTGATGTTAAATGCCATCTCCTGTAATCTCATACATACAATAAAGGTTATCCAAACAGGGTCTGCTGTGTAGCCCAAACCAATTTCTGAAAGGATTATTTCTGATTTTTCTCTCTCTATCTAACCCATTCAACAGGACTGTCCAAAAATGCAATTTTGTTTTTAAAAGTCTAGGTCCCAAACAATGTATGATGTAGAAAACGAAGTTCTCATTTATCTGTAGGGTAGTATAGAAAACTGAATTTCTGACTCTTCTTTCCAACCTACATAAATCTATCAAGAACATGGTCATCGTTTTAAGTATTTCAGATAAATACTAATTGGGAGTGATTAAAATATGTATAGTAATTTTGGAAGAAAAACCATCCTGACTGTCATAACCCTTTAGCCATGAGGAGTTCTGCAGTAAAATATTTTTAAAGCACATTAATCAGTTTTAATGATTGCTTGTAACAGATATGTCTTTAATATTTGTTTGGATCGTTAAATATTTCTATGAGGATGCTGGCTACAGAGAATGAAACTGCTACATCAGACATTATCTGATAGACATATGGATGCTAATAGGCATCTGTTTCTTGCTGACCTTGATGGAAGGAGTTTTCTGGATTTGATGAAAGGAGATTTCAGTGACTACAATGAGTTGGATCCAACCAGTGTTTCTGGAGGCAGAGGGACTTCTGCCTACAGAATAGGTCTTTCTTGCCTCCCCCTCTAGCCCAAAACACCTCCCTCCATGCTTTTCCCTGTGGAGAATTTTGTTTGGTACAGATATGGCGTAGAGCACCATCTTTCATAGATATGGAATACCCTCCCTTGACAGGTCTATTCGGCTTTTGAAAGCTAGTGAAAAAGCAGTATTTTGTTAGAACTGTATGTTGGAAATAAGCAATGCTTTTCTGTTTTGTCTTCATATTATTGTGATTTTTGGATTTTTAACTATTGTGTTGTACATAAGCCATTCAGTCATTTTTAATACTGAGGTAATTCCTGGGTTGCATTGTATGACTCTTTTCCACGAGGTGAAAAGTCTTGCTACAGAGAAAGGGGTCTTTTGCTTTTTATGTGACAGAAGGATATAGTAGGATCAAACCGTGTATATTTTAAAAAGCAGTAACAAAATAGAAAGTAATGAACTGGAGGCAAAATTCAGATTGCTCTGAATTTCTAATACACCTCCTTTAGAAACAGCTATTCTTGAGATGTCCCTACCTTGTTTGTAGTTGTGAATCTGATATACTATACCATTATTTCTAAGAGTTGAAATCCTGAAGACCTGATTGATTGTTGTGCTGTTGTTGACCTTCAGTGCTCTGGGAACTGATAGCCCAGGATTAATGAAATGCAAGTTCGTTCTCATCTACATCATTAGTTTTAATTCAGGCTTATAAGAGTAATGCATCACCATTAACATGTTTTGTGAATTAAGCCACCAAGCTGTGCAGAGGATTGCTGCCATAAGAGTTTAAACAATCAGTCACTACATTGACAGGCGAGAAGCGATATCATTAATCAAGCTAGGGCCATCAGAAAATGATCATTTGGTAACCAATAATTAACAACCTATACGACTATTTGTTGCCTTTCCAATGAAACAATGCTTGAGTCAGCTGGCATTGTGGTCAAAGTGATTCAAGACACCGAAAAAAGAAACAATACAAAAGATAATAATATAAAGATGCAGCAGCACAAAATCAACCTGGTGGTTTTAAAAAATATATATATTCTGCATATTATATGTACCCACATGGCGATTCTCCAAATCTCCACCAGTCCTTTCCTTCAGTATCAGTCGCTGTCCCCTGTGAAGAAAGTGGCCCTCAAGGGTGGGTGGTGGGCTCTTTCTGATACAGGTAAAGAACAGATTGTGTCAGTCCCTTCATAATTGTTTCTTGAGAACTGATTGGGCCCAGAACACTTTGGTCTTTCAAGAAAACCAAACATTCTGTTAATTAATTTATTTATTTATTTATTTATTTATACATTCTATTTATTTACCGCTCTGACCCCGAAGGGTCTCTGAGCGGTTTACAGGTAGTTAAGGGAAAGGGTGAAAGCCACAAATAAGATAAGGTGATACATTTGTCTGACTTTCATACAGGTGAAGTTTTCAGAACTTTTAAAAATTAGAGAAGTGGTTTAGACAAGAGGGTGGGTTTTTTTTTTAAAGAACCTTCTGTGTTATGCATGCATCTCTTCTCTTTGAAAAGGTTCAACTAACTGTGAGAATCCATCTTTCACCTCAAGCCATTTTTATCACAGGTAATTCCTGGGTTAGACCATATGATTCTCTTTAGTTAGGTGAAAAGTCTGGCCACATAGGTACTTAAAAAGTTGCTTGCTGGTGGATCAGTTGTTATTGCCTCCCACCTAACAAAGCAATAGCAAAAAGCAACGTAGCATAGTTTCTTTGCTGATTGGATGTGTTTCTTAGTGTGTCGCTAAAGGATGCTTATGAGCAGGAGTAAACACTGAAAGGAAATACAAAACAGGATATGGCTACCTTGGGGAGCTGAAGAAGTGAGCAATATCACCAGCCACAAAGGAGCTACCTTGTTTGTATCTTTTCCGATAACAGCCTTAGATGATTCTGAACTTATGCCTCTGAGATCACGCTGTCTTGCAATGAGATTATGAAGTAGTATTAAAATAATGATATTCATCCACTAAGGTGCCTTCCAAATATACTTGACTGCAGCCAAAGAATATCTCTGTTTGTCCAGGCTGCTATAGCTTTTGGGGGAAAATGTGAAAAAACAAAAATGACTTTTATTTTAGACTCTATGATCAGATAACTGTTTGAGCTGCAAGCTTAGATCAGTAAGATCAATAGATTAAGAAACAGTTTCAGTTGGTTAAATGGTAGGAGACAGTTTTCATTGGTGAGGGAAAATTTCAGTCAGTGGAGACGAAAGTTAAGGGAACACTTGTTTGGTTTGGTGTGATATTCTAATAGGAACAAAGAAAACATTAAAGATTTTATTTATTTATTTATTTATTATTTAGATTTACATCCCGCCTTGCCACAGACCTGTCCATTGAACCCAGAGGTTACTAATCTACCGTAGCAGCACAGGGAGTTGCACACTTCTAAATCTGTTAAATCAGTGGGTTTACTGCCCCTTAAAATCTGTTGGCTTAGGTGATCACCCAGTTTTGCCTAGTGGTTGGGCAAGCTCTGCTTGTTATATTGATATCTTACTCCAACAACCCAATTTTTGAGAGAGAAAGAACATGTCCAAATTCTTCACAAGCTTATTCTACTGAGCAAAGTTTGAAGCCTTCCTCTAGCCCAATGAATGAGAAGTCCGGTAGTCATGAATAGGTCATTTTTGTGGGATTGTTTCTATCCATTCATGCAGAATGGTTCCCCTCCCCTAGCTGCCTTGCCATGCACAGCCATCCTTTTCCCACAAACATTCTCATTTCTATCATATTAATATTGAAACACTTTGGAGAGGGCCACTGTCCATTCCCATCTAAAAATAAGTTCAAATGGTTGCTGTTTAGGCTATTGGAGGAACTGTGAAACCAATATTCATTATGGACAGGCATCAGTAGCTTCCATGGAGTAAGCATATTAATTAGATGGTTGGATGGCTTGAATTGCATCAGGCTGAATTTTCCAGTGCCTTACTAAAGTACTGTTTATTAAAAGGAAATAATAATTTTGTAGTCTCTTCTTATCTTTGTATTATGACGCCTGTAAATAAATCCAGCCACCTTCTTCCTGACAGAATTTAAACATTTGGTATAAGTGCTCAACGGTGGCTGAGAGACGTTAAGCTGCAGTGGCTCAAATGGTTAAGACGCTGAACTGCAGGCTGTGGAAGATCTGTAGTTCAGCAGTTTGAGGCCCGAGTTGCCGCATGATGGAGTGAGCTCCCGTCTCTAGATCCAGCTCCTGCCAACCTAGCAGTTCGAAAGCAAGAAATTGCAAGTAGATAAATAGGTACCACTTCAGTGGGAAGGTAACAGCGTTCTGTGTGCCTTGGTGTTTAGTCATGCTGGCCTCATGACCACAGAAACGTCTTCGGACAGAGCTGGGCCAAAGGGTGGATTAGGGTGAGCATTCTTTTTCTCACCTCCACAGCACCTCCTTGTGATAGCTACACTGCCAAAATGTCCTTCTTCTTCTACACATTCTTATACCTGATTCCCATATAACCTATAGACCCAGGCTGCAAAGTATAAGTGCTCCCATTCATTCCCAAAAACCATTACATGGGGGGGGGGGGGTTCTTCCCAGCTTTTTGTTGTAACACAATATTTTTAAGTAATCGAGATGGACTTGGGTGGAAACTCTTCTCTAGAGGACAAATTGAAATTGAAAGTGTCCCCAGTGTTCAGTACAATTCTGTTAAACCTACATCAAGATCCTTTCCTGGGGCAAAAAGAACTGTATTTCTTTTTTCCTTAGTCTCTTGGGTAGCTGCTGGGAAAGGAAAGACTTCATTGCATTTCGGATGTCAAAATACTGGGACAATAAAAGACACACTCGCTTTTGCTAGACTGCATTTTCTGATTGATGGAAATAAGCACCTGCTTCGTCCTAATAACTTGTCCATGAATTACTGCTTCCCCACTGTTGCTGTCTAGGACATGCTTTTTTTATATGGGAAGAGCCAGTTGAGGCAATTCACTGCAAGCATAAATATCCTAACTAAAGAAAAAGAAGAGTCTTAAAATTTTCATATTTTGTTGTTGTACGTTATATAATAGAATACAGTGGTCCCTGCACATCTCCAAGTTCATGAATTGAATATATATATATAATTTCTTTTATCTTTTTCAGTTCCTGGCAAACCAAATGTGTTCCGTTATTAGATTATGAATTGAATCCAGCAAACTTTTCCACTAATTCTTGCCCAATACTCCTATTTGTATGGCCCCATTCCATGTGGCTTTTGTCCAAATGGTTCCAGTATCTCCAGCATAGCCTTTTTGGGTGGTCAAAGGAGACCCCCCTCCTTCATTTTCATCATTAGAAAAACTGGTCTTGCTATGGGGCTTATTCTCATGGTTCATTGTTTACAATGAATCTACACAGCAACAGCAAACCTCCTTGTACATGTCCTCCTTGGTCCAGAAAGTGGGAAGGGGGAATTATATACAAGATTCTAGCAACAAACTGACTTGACATCAGTAGATTTGCCCCCAACAGGTCCTGCCAGACCAACCTTATTTCCTTCTTTGATCGAGTGATAAGCATACTAGAATGCCATTGATGTTGTTTACCTGGATTTCAGTAAAGCTTTTGACAGGGTTCCCCATGATGTTCTGATGGCTAAACTAAAGGACTGTGGACTGCACTGTAGGATAATGAACATGCATACTGTATGAGGGATACACTTCTGGGTAGTAGTGTGTGTGAACAAGATCTTGGGGTATGGGTGGACTGAAAGTTAAATATGAGCAGCCAGTGTGATGTGGTGACAAAAAAGGCTAATGTGGTCTTGGGTTGTATCAACAGAGGAATTGCTCTCTTGAAGTATTTGAAGGGTTGTCACTTAGAGGAGAGCAGGGAGCTGTTCCCGTTGGCAGCAGAGGATAGGACTCACAATCATGGGTTTAAATGAAGGGCGGGGTTCGACATGCCTGAGGGACCGCCTTTCCCCAAATATACCACAGAGAGCACTGCGGTTGGGATCTCAGAACTGCCTGACCCTCCCAGGCCCCAAGGAGGCCAGGCTCACCACTACCAGGGTCAGGGCATTTTCAGTGGCGGCTCCATACTGGCAGAATGAGCTCCCGGAAGAGATCAGGGCCCTGCGAGATTTAGTACAGTTCCGCAGGGCCTGCAAGACGGAGCTCTTCCACCAGGCTTTCAACTAGGAGCCGCCCCCATGACTTCCACCAACAATCATGGCTATGGGCCCTGGTCTTAGCCTAACACCTGGCTTATGCCATCATGAGACCAGGAAGATCTTCGAATTTGAAAACTGTCTTGTTTTATAAATATTTTTGCACGCCATCGTGAGTAACTAAGAACTATTGCTAGCACCTTATGTTTTTATGATCTTATTGTATTGAATTGTGTTAAAAAAAATTTTTTTGGGGTGGTTTTAATGGTCCTTTGTACCGATTTATGTGAGCTGCCCTGAGCCCACTTGCGGGGAGGGCGAGATACAAGTCAAATAAATAAATAAAATAAGCAAAGACTGGACAAAAAAAGAGCTCAGGCTTTCAAGAGAAGAAATATGAGTGCTTCCCCTCCAATATGGGCCTTGTAGCAACAGAACCGGCTGGGTTTTTTTTCCCTTTACAAAGAGCAGGAAGGCAGTCAATAGGAACAGCAGGAGTAGATGAAACCTTCATTAGTCAGCTATTACTGCTCACAGGAGTGCTGATGGGATTAAAAAAAAAGCGTGAGTAACAGTGAGGTGTTCAGTGCCTAGGGTGAGTTTACTGGCTAGCAGATGTTTTCGCTACATTTCTGTGTTGTCCATACTCAATTAGGTTGTGTGAAACCTAAATTTTATTTTTATTTGTATGCAGTGTCTCATCCCCCTCCCCTTTACGGAAATCTCTTTGCAATGTCCCTCTGTTGAAACACCAGCCGTGATTTCATATCTGTTTGATAGGAAAAGCAAATAAATACATTGAAATGGAAAGTATACCTATTAGGCAAGTATGCTGAAAACAAAACGTATTTTAGTTGCCGGGGGGGGGGGATGATTCCAGTCTAGGAATGCCACCTTTCAAAAACCTACCTTTGGGTTAAAAAGTAAAATAGATCATGGGTTGGAATGGTAAATGACAAAATACAACTGTGATATAATGACTTAATCTCTGTATTAACAAAGCTTAGTGTAACTCCTTCAACTTTTCACAATCAACAAAAGTTTCTATTTACAAACATTCCACCAAACTTCTAAGGATGAACACATGCCAATATATAACATTAATGCAAACAGTCCTATTTTGTGTTTTTCTTTTTTTCGTTTCCGTGTTACAGTTTTACATAGCGCCTCCTGCAGTTTCCGTAACAGGCCGGCTTTGACCCCTTCATAAAGACAGATCCCGCAAAGAGTTATTTCTCCAGGTTTTAAGATTCTATTGTTATTCATTATATAGACTCCCAACTTACTGCTGAATACTGTCTTGTTTATTATCTGATGGTCTAGCAAACCAGATACTACTTGATGGTTTAATAGGACTACTTGATGGTGTATAGGACAGTTTGCACTGACTTATGGTCTTCTTTGGCTGGTTAAAATGTGCTCTGCATAGAGAAGATGAGATTGGATTTATACCCCACCCTTCACTCGGAGGCTCAGAGCAGCTTACGATGTCTCCTTTCCCTTCCCCTCCCTACAACAGTCACCCTGTGAAGTAGGTGGGGCTGAGAGAGCTCTCTCAAGAACTGCTCTTGAGAGAACAGCTCTGAGAGAACTGTGACTGACCCAAGGTCACGCCATCAGCTGCATGTGGAGGAATGGAGAATCAAACCTGGTTCTCCCAGATTAGCATCCACACCCTTAACCACTGCACCGAACTGGCAAACAGTACAGAAGCCTGCAGATCAACAGATCAAGCCTGCAGTACAGTACAGACCCTGCAGATCAACATTATTACTCCACTTTTCTCCCCAAAGCCGCTTACAAAAATACCAAAACATGTACATGAACAAATGAAGCTGCCTCATATTGAATCAGACTGGCGGTCTATCAAAATCAGTTCTGTATACTCAGAATGGCAGGAACTCTCCAAGGTCCTAGGTAGAGACTCCTTCCCATCACCTACTACCTGATCCCCTTCCCTTAACTGGATACACTAGGAACTGAACCTACAACCATCAGCCTTCTAAGCAGATGCTCTACCACTGAGCCAGAGCTCATCCCATAATATAGCTGATAGATCTGAAATAAACAAGTGTGGGGGACACTACAAAATACAGGAAAACACGTCCTTGATCCACTGTGCTAGGACTACAAACTAAGAGCCAAAAGCCAAAAGCCACATCCAGGCTTTAATACCTGCATGAAGAGGGAAACAGAAGCTTAGCCCAAACCATAAGCATCTGACAGATACCGTCCCAGAATTCCCCTCCCTATCACGTGCTTTGTTACTTCTATTCAAGTGAATGTAGCCTAGAAGTAACCGAACTTACAGCCCAGATGTGTCTGATGGTTTTAGGGTACTCAATAGCCTTCAATGGAGTTTAAAGTGTGGATGTTCAGTGCAGTTGATGGGGTTGAGGCAAATCAGCACAGTGAAATCGCCCATATTCAGCCCTCTCCGTTGACGCAATAGGCCAAGTAATTGCTTCAGCAGTACTATCCAGTGGGGCTGCTGGATAGCATTGCATAAGGGCAGGGTTGCTAGTCTACCGGCCTGTGACACTGCTGTGACTGCTGAAGGTTTTCCATTGTTCAGATCTAATTAGAGAACATTCTGATTCAAAATCAATTCATTCCCCTGCTAGTTAATAACTAATTCTCCTTCATTGTGAACCAAGCTATTACTCCTGCAGGTTAGGGCTTTATTTAAAGTTGCAATTATACCTGAGATCAGCCTTGGGCGGAGGCAAGCCACAATAGCCAGGCAGGCGTCTTTCTCCACTACAGCTCCTTTTGTTAGTAGCTTTTAAAAAAAAAAAAAAAAAGTTCTCGCTTCTGTTATCAAAGAGTTATCATGTGTGCACAGATGATGAATAATATTCACACATTACGATCCTTCAAAGGTGAAACATGGGAAGCAATCCTAAACAGGTCTACTGGGAAATAAATCCCATTTTTTATTCTTAGGATTGCAGCCATACTAACTAAAGCACCTATGAAAATGAAAACAAGTTGTTCCAGGCTTTGTGAAAATGTGACTTCCACCCCCCCCCCCAGCTTTTTTCTAGGGCTGTTGCCTAATTAAAGAAGGTTTATGTGCTCTTTTAAATGTTACAGGAGAACTGTGGGAAGCATGGATTCATTCCATGGCACTCGTGTAACATTGAAAGACATAGAATCATACAAATGGACCCACCCACTGGGTTGTGGGTCTTTAAATGTTGCACAGGAGTTGTGGGATGACCCCTGGGTAAAGTGCCTCCCCCAGCAATGATTAAAGAGTACCTTTAGCTGGTTATGTTATATGAGTTCCAATCAATTAATGGATTAAATTGGCACCAATTTATACATGGAAAAAAGCAGCGGCTGGGATCAAAACATTCCCACAAGTGGTTTGTATAAGCCCACCCCCCCGTGGTGTTTCTGACTTTCTTTCTTCAAATGGCAGGCCTCCAAGCTGTATCACAAACCACTTTTGAATCTTTTTTAGGGTTTCAGAAATAGTTTGCCAGGGGCCTCTTCTGAGACTGCACCAGCTGCTCATTTCTTTTGGGGACTTTTCCACCGGTTTTTGCTGTGAGGTGGTGGTTAAATGAAAGATAAGGAAATGCTACTGAAAAAAGAGTACCTGTAGCCTCCTACATACAGGGAATGTATATTGAAAGAAAATATTATTTGACCTTTGAACACTGATGGACAAACTAAGCAAGGCCCTGAGATATCTACAACTGGATCTCCCCATTATTTGTAAAGGCCCTGAGATATCTACAACTGGATCTCCCCATTATTTGTAAAGAGAACGTCGTCGTGTGAAACCCCAATTAGGATTAGGGTTGTGGTGCCACAGAGAAGGGAGGGATCCAACCCTTACCTTCACAGGTGGTTTTGGTGATGACTTCCCCCCGTCAGTAGGGTTGCCAAGTCTGGGTTGGGAAATACCTGGAGACTTTGGGGATGGATCCAGGAGAGGGCGGGGTTTGGGGAGGGGAGGGGTCTCAGCATGATACAATGCCAGAGAGTCCACCCTTCAACGCAGCCATTTTCTCCATGGGAGCGGATCTCTGTCAGCTGGAGATCTCCAGGCCCCACCTGGGGGCTGGCAACCCTACCCTCAGTGGGATTTAAAGGCAAAGAACTTGTGCCTTTGTGCCTAATAGCTGAGGGGGATCAGTTGGCAAAAACACATGGAAGGGAAGGCTTAACTCCCCTCTTTCTCCATACCACAGACTTGCATTGAATCAGGACCCTGCATGAGTGCTGTTTTCCTTTCACATATACGGAAGACATCCATTCATTGGTCTTACAATATCATATATACTTTGCTGCAGAGAGGATTCCAATCTGTGTGGCCTCAGAAGTTCCGTTGCTATAGAGCAGTACAGTATGATTGTAAAAAAATGTACTTCAGAGGTACAGAATTTCAAACTCTACCATTTATTCTACATATTAGACCAACCGATTTAAAGGATTTGTCATTCACGTATAGTGCAATCCTAAATAGACTTATGTTCTTTTAAATCTACTGAAGTAAATGCAATTAAATTAGAATAATTCTGCTTATGATGGTAATGATAGTTTGCAGTTTGAATTTGCACAGTAGAACCATTACCGTAACACCAGCAAATTGCAGTTTCTGCAGACATCCAATTCATTATACCACTTCCTAAGGAGGGAAAAAATCATTTTTCCCAGTAGAAATGTGTGACTAGAATATATTTTATATTTGCATCACTGTCAGAAATTTGACCATTTTAACAACTATTTAAATTCATTTCTATTGCTAGTTGATGCATCTCCTATCTATATATATAAAAGAAAGTCCCCTCACCGTAAAATCAACACCCAAACCCTGGTCCTAGAAACATGAAATTCAGGGAGAGCACTCCTACCATAACATAGACACTTGCTAAGAAGGGTTTTTTAGAAATTTGACCCCTAAGGGGGACAAAAGGGGTAAAATGTGCTCCCCCCTTTGCTTCCTATGTGGCTGCCAGGCTGCTGCCTCCTTGCACCCCCACTCTCTGATTGGTGAGCTGCAGAGCTCAGTGTTCCGAGGTAAAAAAAACAGTTACAGGAGATTGCAGAGAGTGAATAACAGTTGAGGAAATCAGGAATGACCAACCACTGTGAGGTGCAGCAAAGCTGCTGGCCCAGCCTCCCCATGGTTTCAAACATGCTCCCCCCACCTCCAACACCTGAGAGGTGGTTGTCTCTCAGGTGCAGCAGTGGGTGCAGAGTGCTTAAAACCATCAGGGAGCCGCCCCAGCAGTAACACCTTAGCAATTTTGCTAGCCCAGCCTCCACAATGGCTTGCAATATGCCACCTCTTCCCCCTTCTGTCAGGTGTAGGAGAGGGGGTGGGATACTTACAGCCATCAGGGAGGCTTGCTCAGCAGGATTGCCTTAGCACTGCTGCTGGCTCAGCCTTACCAATGCCTTTAAACACACTCCCCCCTAACACCAAAAAGGTGGGTGTCTGTCAGGTGTAGGAGCAGGGCCGGGGTACTGTAATCCATCAGGGAGGCTGCCCAAGCAGAAACACCTTAGCAATGCTGCTGGGCCAGCCTCCCCAGTGGCTTTAGACACACTCCCACCCACCCCTCCTCCACCTGACAGGCAGTTGTCTGTCAGGTGCAAGAGCAGGGGCAGAGCCCAAGCAGCATCTCCTTAGCAGTTCTGCTAACCCAACCTCCCCGATGTCTTCAGACATGCTACCCCTTCTACTCCTGACAGAAAACTGCCTGTCAAGGGTTGGAATGGGTGTGGAGTCCTTAAAGCCATCAGGGAGGCTTGCTTAGCAAGATTTCCTTAGCTCTGCTGCTGGTCCACCCTCCCTGATGCCTTTAAACACAATCCTTCCCCCCCCCTTACACCAGACAGGCAGGTGTTTGTCAGGTGTAGGAGCAGGGCTAGGGTACTTTAATCCATCAGGGAGGCCACTCCAACAGGATCACCATAGCAATGCTGCCGGGCCCAGCCTCCCCAGTGCCTTTAGCCACACTCCCACCCACTTTGGAAATATACCCCAAATTTGTAGAAAAGTGGTTTCCTGTATTAGCTTATTTAACTTCTCACAATGTGGGTTCTAGAAAATTGGTTCATATGAACTTGCTTAATATCTGATTGCTTGGATGTTGTTTTGAATACGTAGTTATGTCCCACTTCTTAAATGTAACAAAAATGAGAAGCATTTTTGAAAGAAAGAAAGGGAAGGGGAATACATGGGAATACTAAGACTAACCTAAAAAATTAAGGCAAGGAACATAATAAATGTAGTGTCTTATATATCATTCTTACTGTAAAACGATTAAAAATATTAATGGATGATATTGTATGCCTTATTTCCAAAGTAGAACTAAATTGAGCCTTATAATCTAAACATTTGGGTACATTATAGTCTATAATTATTATAGCAAAGATGTACTTTCACATTTCAATTCTCTTATTTAATTAGTCATTTCCTGTGTTTCTTTTTATCAAATTCCAGTCTAACTTTAAGAGGCTTGGGAGTTGCTACTTCTTTTTTGGTATCAGAACCTTCTGGGGAACTGCCCAAATTGCTTAAATTGTCCTCCGATTCGTGGTCACTTCTTTCCTCTTCTTTGCTGTCCTCTGTCGGCATTTAAAATGCTAATATAAACTTGTATGCGTATGACTTCTTGGAATATAGCATCTCACCTATCAACATTTCTACTTCGTACAGGGATATTTACAGAGCCAGATTTACACACAATCTAAGAAAGCTAGAGTTCAGGACCCATAAATGTTTTTTTTTTTTAATACTACATTTCATTATTCCAAGAATACACATTTTTGGTAATGCTGTGGAGCCTTAAACTTGGGATAGGTTAGGGCCTCAGCATGTCTTAATCCTGCCTTGGATATTAATGCACTAGAATGTACTCTGTTGTAGGACTGCCATTTGTCCAGCCCAGCTCCTGTTTCCTGCTGCCGTTCAGAGCAGTGATAGGCGATTAAAAAAAAAAAAAGGCTGCTGGGCCTATGGCATGAAGTCACTTCTGGGTTTTCCCTCTGTAGGAGTCACCAGAAACTATTGTTTTACCATACAGTTTCCAGAAGTTTCTAAAGAAGCACCGAAAGCACACACACCCCAGCCTCCTGTTGGTTTCTAGGCTGTGCCTGACAACCCTACTCTGTTGACAGCAAACACAGAGTAAAAAGGAACTTGAAGAACGGTTTTCATTTTCCTTGCTGGTTGTGCTCATTGTATGGTATTAATAGAGTAAGAAGGGGGGGAATCATTAAAATGTTGTTCTGTGATTTTAAAGGGTAACAAAAGAGGGGACGAATTCCTTACTTGCATGTTTATCACATTTTCAGCAATGTGAACAAAAACTGAAACGTTTGCAGTAAAAGGTCATTTCTCATCGCGTGTATACTTGTATCAAGAGGCAGGACAGTGTTAGCCATCTTTCTGTCCACAGCACCAGATGGCCTTCCACCCCTGCCGACTTATTAATTTTACCACATATGTGCAGGTTTGAAAAGTGGCCATCATTTGTACATGACAGCACTTTTAAAAATCTGTGCACATACACACGCACAGCACAGCTGGCTGTTACTTACCACTTTAGTGGATTCGTACCTGTTTACCGTGTTTCCCCGAAAATAAGACACTGTCTTATATACTTATTTTTTCTAAGAAGGCACACTAGGGCTTATTTTTAGGGGATGTCTTATTTTTATTAAGTATAATACAACAATCTACATTTATTCAAATACAGTTAAGTCATCTTCTTCTGGAACATCGTCATAACTCTCATCACTAGGTCTTATTATCGGGGTAGGGCTTATACCAAAAATGCACAGAAATCCTGCTAGGGCTTATTTTTTGGGTAGGTCTTATTTTCGGGGAAACAGGGTAATTATAGTCCTTCAGCTTTTCAGCTTCAACATGACTGATGCACGCTTTAAAGTATGAAAAGCCGTACACAGGGGGGAAAAATAGGAATTTGGAAGGGCAGCCTGCTTCAAAGCGAGACATGGGATTGTGACATTTCTTCCTCACAGGACCATTGTGCCTTTCTGCTTACCATACAGTTGTTAAAGCACACAGGCTCTGTCCGGTAGATGTCAACAACACTACTTAACGGCTTCCTCATGGCCAAACTAGATGTGATGCCATTTTAGAGGAGAATTTAGCCATTTAAAAATTGCCATGAGGGCCCAGCATGGTAGCAACAGTTGCTCTTCTGTCCCCCCCCCCCTCCGTGTCTTGAGCATCCAAGTCTGTGTGAAGCTCTGTGAGTCTGCCTGTGTGAAGCTCTGTGAGTCACCCTCAACATGCTTCCTGACTAAAAGACTGCAACCCCAGAGCTGTGATGCAGAGAGATGCAAGGCCAGGTTCCTCTGAGAGTAACATCATTCTCTTGAAACGGAGAACCAGGAATGATTCGATGTCCCAATCACATTCGAAGCAGAGGTGTGACCAAAATACCCTCGCCCTGCATCGGCTGCTCGGGAGGTAGCAAGGCCAAAACAGTGGAACCTGCAGAAACAGAGCAGGTGGTAGGGTTGCCATTGCCCCTGAAAGAGAAACATGCTGTTAGGGTTCCCACCCTCCAGGTGGGGCCTGGGGATCTCCCGCTTTTACGACTGATCCCCAGCTGACAGAGATCAGCTCCCCTCGAGAAAATGGCTGCTTTGAAGGGTGGGCTCTATGGCATTGTACTGTGCTGAGGCCCCTCCCCTCCCCAAACCCCACCCTCTCCTGGATCCACCCCCAAAGTCTCCAGGTATTTTCCAGCCCAGACCTGGCAACCCTACATGCTGTCTTTTTAATAGAGGCTCAATGTATGAAAATGGGCAGCATGGAGGTAAATAACACTTTGGTGTAGTGGTTAAGTGCGCGGACTCTAATCTGGGAAAACCGGGTTTGATTCCCCACTCCTCCACTTGCACCTGCTGATGTGACCTTGGGTCAACCACAAGCTCTAGCACAGCTGTCCTTGAAAAAAGAGCAGTTTGTGTCAGAGTTCTCTCAGCCCACCCACCTCACAGGGTGTCTGTTGTGGGGAGGGGAAGGGAAAGGAGTTTGTAAGCCGCTCTGAGACTCCAAGTGAAGGGCGGGGTATAAATCCAATCTCTTCTCTTCTTTCTCTTCTTCTAAGGGACAGGATGCTTTCCTGCGATTCTCCACCCATAGCTTGATGTGGTGCAGTCCATTCTATCAGATCTCTGACCCTTCATTCCCACTTCATTCTCTTGCACATGCAAAATCAGACCATATACTTTGCTTCTACAGTGTGTTCACATCAACTCTTCAATGCAGAATTAATTAATCCCATAGAAACATAATAAATCCCATATATTGTTTCACTTGTGCTGAAACTGTACTATCAGAACAGCACAGAAAATATTAGTCCTGATATCACCAAATTTCTGCCCATCCCCCCATTGTAAGTTAATACCAAGCTCTGTCATGCATTCAAGAATTGCTGGGGTAGTCAAGGCAGATTTGGCATTTTACATTAACTTCTACCCTGGCTTAATTAGATTGGCACTAATTACAGTTGTCATTTTTTCAGAAACCCGCTGAGCATGTCAGAAAGGTAAAGAGATGGAATTAGCAGGAAATATATTGGAAAGATTCATCTTCTTACATAGTTCAGAATTCCAGAGACATTTTTTGTAGCAACAGTTGTTACTAAAGCTTACTAAACTGCTAATTTTAACCAAAATCACAAATATTTTGATTTTTTTTTCTTTATTTGTAAGCGCAAAAGAACAGAAAGACAAGTAAAGAGCAGACAGGAACTATTTATCTATTTCCCAAATGTGCCCCCTATCCGCAGATTGGGGCCACACTTGCACTAAACAGATTTTTCTGCAAACTTGGGGGACCCCCTTCCCCCAAGTTTGCAAAAAAATCTGAAATTTACCAAAAAAGAACACACAGGGGGGGTTTAAATCTCCATAAAAGTAAAACAGTGTTATCTGTGCAAGTACAGAGAATGCTCTCTACTACCTACCTTCTGCATGGCAAAGCATCCTGGGGGCTGTGCAGGCTGGGGGCCCCACTGGGCCTGGAGGTGGCAACAAAGCAGCCCAGGGACCACGCTAGGCCCAGAGGTGGCAGTGAAGAAGCCTGCGGGCCACCACTGGGCCCAGAGGCGGCTGCAGGGGAGGACAGGGGTTGCACCAGGCCCAGAGGTGGTGACAAAGCAGTCCAGGGGGCATGCTAGGCCTGGTGGTAGCAGTCACATACTCAAGAGCCATGCTGGCCTTGGCAACAGTGGCCACACAACCTGGGAGCCATGCTGGGCCTGCCACTGGCAGCAGCGCAGCTCCTGAGTCATGCTGGGCTCAGTGAGAAAGTGGGGGAGGAGGGAATCTCACGAGCCCACACTTGTCAAATATAACAGACACATCTTGAATAGCTCTCCAGAAAAATTCAGTCTGGTTAGGAGTCAGCTGCTATGAGGTAAATGTTAATAGTGTATTGCCTAGGGCCAACTCCCAAGTTTCGAATTCATCTTTTGCTCTTTGGTTAATGTAGTTTGTCAGTTTTGCCATAACTGCATATTCTTGCATCTTATCTATCCAGTTCTCAAGAGCTGGGCAACTCTCAGTTTTCAACTTAGCTGCAAATACTACTTTTGCTGCAGTTAGCTTGTATCTGAATAGTTCATGCATTGTTCTATCTGCATTCAGTGCTAGTATTCCTAATTGCATTGTCTCTGGTGATATAGCAAATTTAATATTCAAGATTTTTTGAATTTCAGTATGGACTTCCATCCAGTATTTGCTAGTTGTTGGGGTTTTCTTTGCAAGACCACTGCGTATGGTAAAAGGTACCATCTATCTCTTTACACTTCCAACACAATCCCTTTTAGTTTTTATCTATCTTCTCAATGTCTTTTTGGGTAATGTACCAGCGATAAAAGATTTTATTCCAGTTCTCTCTAAGTGTTTGACTTGCTTTGAATTTTATATCTTTCATCCATAGCGTTTCCCATTGTTCTGTTTCTGTATCGTATTGTAAAAGGAGTTTGTAGATATGTCCTAAAAAATTATCTTTTTAATCAATTCAATGTTATCTTTTCAAATTGAGTCAAATTTCTTAGCGTATCTCCTTCTTGATGTGTATCTTCTTTAAGACTTGTTGAAAGTTGAAGATATGTTAACCATTGTATCTTTTTTCCTTCTTCATTACTTGCCAAGATTTAATTTCCCCATATTTATTTATTTTTATTTATTTTTTATTTATCCTTCAGCTTGATATACCGCCCTAACCCCCGTAGGGGTCTCTGGGCGGTTTACAGTTCTTGGGTGCTAATCACCTATATCGACCCTAACTACGGCCACACATTGGTACAAGGGGGGGGGAATTCCCTACCGACACCCTGGTGAAAGCATTCCTCGGCTCGCCTTCTTCTGGCTGCACGATGTCCGGTGCTCAGGCAGACGGGGTGTGTATGTAGGGAACGCCGGCGATGTCGTCCTCGGCCCGACCATGTCCTTTTTCGGCTCCGCGCGCCTCCGGATGACGTCACTCAGCCTCCGTCGACAGCAGCCGCCTTGTTCTTTCACTGCTGGCCACCAGGGATCAGCCAGGCTGATCATATCTTGAGATGTAATAAAGTCATTGTTTTTCCTCTCAGGTTTGTCATGATAAGCATGTAGTCGTGACATTAAAGGTGATATTGGGGGACTTATATTAAGTGACCACCAATTTTTCAGCAAGCTGTCTCTAATAACATGGCCAGTTTTCCCAGTTGTCATGATATAAAGATGTTTATGTAAGCCATCAGACAAATCTGTTGCTTCCAGTTTCATCAGTCTTTTATTCAGATTGTTAATCCAGTCAGAAATCCAAACCAGGAAGGCTGCTTGATTATACAACTTAATATTAAGTGCCACTAGACCTCCTTTTTTTTCCCCACGTTGTAAAACTTTAAATCTGACCCTTGATTTTTTGCCATTCCATATGAATGTGTTTATCTGTCTTTGCCAGTCTTTCAGTATCTTGTTGTGTATCTCGATCGGTAACATCTGGAATGGAAAGTTGATTTTTGGGAGAAATTCATTATTATTTTTTTGGCAGAGATTTTCCCAAGCCAAGACAAGTTTAAGTTAAACCATCTCTTCAAGTCTTCTTGCATTTTCTTCCAAACTATTTCATAGTTATCTTGAAAGAGTATTTCTTTTCCCCCAGGCACATTTATTCCAAAATATTTAACTGAGTTAGTAACCAAATCACAGCCAGTGACTGTTTTGATGTTACCTCCCTATTCTGATAAAAATTTGGAAATCATTTTAGTTTTTTTCTTATTGATTTTAAAGCCAGAAAAGGAACCAAACTTTTGTATATGATCCATAACAGACTGTATTGTGTTTTGTGGATTTAAAATTGTCAATACTACATCATCTGTGTAACTCTTTAAATTCTTCTCCGTCAATTCTTAGTCCCCTAAATGTTTTGATCCTGTCTGATTTTAGAAGCAAAAGTTTCCATTGCAAGATTAAATAATAATAATGGTGACAAGGGGCATCCTTGTCATGTCCCCTTCTCTATCTGGAAACATTCATCAGTCAACATGCCATTAATTAAAATTTTCGTCTTTTGTTTCATATAAATACCTTGGATCCAGCTCAGAAATCTAGGTCCACTGTTGATATGCTGTAATACTTTTATCATGAATGTCCAGGACCGATTGTCAAAAGCTTTTTCAGCATCTAAAAACATAAAGATCACTTTTTCTTCTTTATTTTACACCAATTATAATTTATTTTGCATCAATTATAAAATGAAGATTATCTTTCATGTATCTCTTTGGAACAAAACCTGTTTGATCTGGGTGAATTATTTTTGTTATGCATTTCTTAAGTCACTCTGCCATTATTGCAGCAAAAAGTTTATAATCCACATTTAATAATGATATATGTCTATACGATTCTGGTAAATCAAAGTTACATGTGTCTCTTGCCAGGTTTGTGGTATGGTTTTCTTTTCACTTATTTGGTCCATCATTTTTTGCAGTGGCAATAATAGTTCATCCTCCAGGAATTTATAGTACATTGCCGATAAACTGTCCATGCCTGGTGTTTTATCTTTTTTAAGTATCTTTATTGCTTGTGAGATCTCTTGTACTATAATGTTTTGATTCAAAATATCATTATCTTCTTTGGTAAATTTAGTTAAGGATGTGTCACCTCCCAAGGACACCTCCCAAGTTTCTCTATGTGACCTTTCATACAGTGCTACAGACCTTGACTAATAAGATTCCAAAAACAGCAACAGAAAACAAACAACAATTTCAGAAATGTAGTCTTAGTTTTAGACTTCCAGAAACTGTCATACCTTAGAGCAGCCACATCCTAATTTGGGACAAGGGAAAAAAACTGCCATTGTTGTTCCTCTCAGAGAATTTTGTGACATACCTAGAGCCTGTCAAGAGAGTTATTCACCTATATTTTTCTACAAATTATTCTTTTAAGAAGAAGCACTTCCCTTTTACTTTCTAACTGTTCAGTGGAAACACAACAGAAACACTGTAAATTTAAGTATTCGGTAGTAGATACCTATTAAATATCTTGCTTGTTCCAGATAGTCAAAATGTAACATAATGGACAAAATGAGACTGGACAGGCAGAAAATGCAGAAAGAATTAAATTTAGCTTCCTATTTTTCCCCATTGGGTAGCTAGTATGTAGGCAACCGTGAAATCCAATGCTACAGAAGGTCAAGGTCAAATGGGCATACTTTGTCTTCATTTCCTAAATGGATGATTTCAGGGTTATTAGAATTTATAGCTAGGGCCAGAAACAAAAAGAAAGGGTGAAGGCCAAACAGATCTTTATACTTCCTGGCATAAGCTGACAGCAGCTGGAAAAAGCTAATTCTGTTTGATTTATAATATTATAAATTTGTCAGGCACTTTACAGAATTTGGGCCAAAATCACATCGTCTAAGGCAACCCAAGGCTACAATCTCCAGATTTAGCAATGTTTTCATTGACATCAACAGGGTTATGCCGAGGTCAAAGGAGCCCTCAGACTGAAGTTCTCAAAAGCCAAGTATTCCAGTAACAATCGTATGAGTTATTTTATGTTTGGATAGAAAATGTGGAAGATTTGCACTGCCATCTAATTGTTCCCTTTGTGTTTTGTTTTGCAGTTTTTCCCATATGGAGATGCTTCAAAGTTTGCCCAGCATGCCTTTAGAACCTTCGATAAGAATGGTGACGGGACCATTGACTTCAGAGAGTTTATTTGTGCACTGTCGATCACCTCAAGGGGCAGCTTTGAACAGAAACTGAACTGGGCTTTCAATATGTATGACTTAGATGGAGATGGAAAAATCACCAGAGTAGAGATGCTGGAAATTATAGAGGTGAGGATTAACTTGGATTGTTATTGGATGGGTGTTCTTTAGAGCCAGGCCCATACATCCGGACATGCTATATTGTAAGCAAGGAAGAGAACACTGGATGGTGGGATTTCCACCTCTGGAAAATTCCTCAAGATTTGGGGGCAGTGCCTGGGGTGAGACTTGAGTTTCTCCCAGGCTATGGTGGTACCATAGAATCTACCCACCAAAGCTGCCACTTTCTAACAGGGAGCTGTAGTCTGGAGATCGGTTGCAATTCTGGGAGAACTCCAGGATGCACTTGGAGGTTGGTAACCCAGTTGGGTGGGGCTGTATTGACAGGAGACAATTTTGTCTTTAGTTCTGGGAAGGTGGCGTAACACCTTCTGATCAGTTTCCCCAATCAAAAATTACAACACCACCCCCCCCCCCAAAAAAAAACACCACTGCTTTAAGTCCTGGTAAGCAAAGGGGGGGAAAAAGGCAAGCACATTGCAGAAGGCTATGGGGGCGAGAGACCTTACAAGAAAACCATTCCATGCTGCTTATCCAAATCTGCCCTTCCTCTGCCACCACCAGCAGCATTTGAGGACCAAGCACCACATCCCAAGTTTTATTCAGAGATTTCCAATGCCAGTATTGGACCAATTCTGTAGAGGAGGAGTCCATCAGTGGTTACTAGCCATGGTAACTAAAGGGAACCTCCATATTCAGAGGCAGCAGACCTCTGAATACCAATGCTAGAAGGCAGCATCAGCCCTGGACTTTGTGTCCAGTTCATTGGCCCTTCAGGACAACTGTTTAGCCACTGTGTGGAGCAAGATGCTCAGCTGGATGCACCATAGGTCTGAGCCAGCAAGGGCTCTCTTATGTTCTTAACCAATATAGGCCCCTGCCACACAGCAGGGGAAAAGCCGCCAAAAAGCGTGGCTTTTTAAAGCCGCGCCAAAGTTGAAACGGCGCAGCGGGATCCCACGGATCCCCTGGCCGCGCCGCCTTTTCTCCCCGGCACGATCAGACGCCGGGGAGAAAACACAGATCTGACGGCGAGCCAGCGGAACTGCGCATGTCGGAGCATGCGCAGTTCGGCTAGGAGCCGGGGACGCGCCGGCGCAGGGATGCGCCGGCGATCAGACTCCCGGTTTGCGGCACACCTTTGAGATGAACCACCTCAGTAGGTGGTTCCAACTTGATGCGGTTTATCACGTGGATGGGCCAGTTCGGGGACGGAAGCACTACGCTTCCCAGATGTTGTGGTGTGATCGTGGCCATTTGATCCGCTCCCGAACCGTCCTGCTCCCGGCCCAAATCCCCTTAGTCTTTCAAAGAGGTGCATCCTGCAACATCAAACTGTCCTCACATTATAAAAGCTCATCTCGCACCATAGCAGGCATGCTGGTTCTACATCAAACAGATACGAATATCTCCAATAATTGAAACACATCCTCTTCTGTGAAAGAAGTAAACACTATAGCTAGTGTGCTTGCAAGATTACCACTAGCATATGGAAGTTCTGTAACAGCTTACGATGGCAGCTATGAAAACGTGATATCTTCATCCCTTAGCTGACACTTTGGACAATGCATTTTAAATGTTCCCTTAGAACATGCAAATACCCCTCCCATTGAAATCAAGTAAGACTACACAGCACTTAATATTTTGGCAGGATTGTGTGCTCAATAGAAGTTAAAAAAATCCCAAGTGACAGAGCTCATGGAATTCGTCTCTCTTTCTTTCTAGGCCATTTACAAAATGGTGGGCACTGTGATAATGATGAAAATGAATGAAGATGGCCTCACACCAGAGCAACGAGTAGACAAGATTTTCAGCAAGATGGACAAGAACAAAGACGACCAGATCACGCTGGACGAATTCAAAGAAGCTGCAAAGAGCGACCCTTCCATTGTATTACTCCTGCAATGTGACATTCAGAAATGAGCTCGTGTAAAAAAAATGCTTTCATGGACTGCACAGAAGTTTAAATGTTCCATTCAGTTTGCAGCTGTCTCCACACACACTCACATGAAACAAACAAAAAAACTGCTTGGACTACCTATCAATGGACTTGCTTCTTGTGTTTGAAACACTTGTGTGCATGAGAATGTCAATTGCTAAAGAATTTTAAAAGTATATATTATAAAAAAAATATTAAGCCACGATGTGATGTGTGCAACGCCATTTCATAAGCCCTCTTCCTCTGATGCCTGTGCAGCTGTGCGATGCTGCAGTGAATCAATACTATTTATTGTTCATGTTTTACTGATGCTAGCTGTTATGTCTCCTAAACTGGGTAATGTTAGTGACACTGAAACCCCCATGGTAGTGTAACTGTTCATTAGCAAAACATGTCACCATTATGCTGTATAGTAATATTGGACAGACAGAGGTGAAGCCCCTCAGTTCATGAGTCTGATCCAGATGTGCTTGTACCGTCAGTGAATATAAATGTATTTAATTTGCATGACTTCTAGGTTTTGCCTTAATTTTTACCTCATTTGCATCCTTTTTGATCAGAAATAAAAGAGCTATTTCAGAGGAATGAACTATAAAACAGACTTTTAAAAAAGGCTAACCCTGCTAAATTGTCCCCTTAATTGAAAGTTAAACATATAAATATATATAATATAAATATATATAAAACACACATTTAAAAATACTGTTTTATTGGAAGTTTAAACTGTTTTGTTGGGAGTTGTATTGATTTCTGCTTGAAATTTTCATAAGCTTCCAAAGAGGTTGAAATCTGTGTCCCAAAAATAAATTTATAACATTTGACATCTCATTTGTTTTATTTCACACAACTAGCACATTTGGTAACGGCATAAAAGGTGACCAAAGCTGTCAGAGAGAGGTGGGTACCCAAGAATTGTACTTTGACCCACATACTAAGTCTTGTGAGAAAACCTGCCCTCCCTTGCCACAAAGCATTCATGTCCCTCCAAAAAATAATAATAACCAGGAGCCCCTGTGGACCAGCCCTCAGCTATTCAATGTGGAAACGTCTCCTGAGAACACCAGTGGACATTTTTGGATCACTTATCAGCCTGTTTGCTGGACAAACATTCTCCATTCAGTCAATCTGTTCTTAGAATCATAGACTCATACAATTGGAAGGGGTCTCCAGGGTCATCTAGTCCAACCCCCTGCACAATGCAGGGAATTCACAAATATCTTCCTCCCACACCCCAGTGACCCCTGCTTCATGCTCAGAAGGTAGCAAAAAAACCTCTCCAGGATCCCTGGCCTGGAGAAAATTGCTTCCTGACCCCAAAGTGGCGGTTGGCATTTCCCTGAGAATATAAGAAAGGGCCACAAGAACTAAGCACTGATGCAACCCTTCTTGCCCTCCCTCTCATGATCTGCCTAAGTTCACACAATCAGCATTGTTGTCAGATGGCCATCTAGCCTCTGTTTGAAAACCTCCAGAGAGTCCACCACCTCCTGAGGAAGCCTCCTGAGGGGGCCCTGTGTGCGGGCAGGCGTCGCAGCTGCTGCCAAGAACAGCAAGGCGGCCATAACTTTTTAAAGAGCCCCTCCTAAGAGCTGGGGGAGCCAGAATGACCTCTCGCATGTGCAGAGGTGGAATTTTCCCCTACAAGTTCCCCTACGAATTCCAGGAGAGGTGGAATTTGCCCCTACGAGTCCAAGGCCACTACCCCAGGGCTCAGGGAGGCAGGAGAATGTTTCGCGCCTCCTGCGTGTGGGCGTCGCAGCTGCCAACGAGAACAGCTACAGCGGCCATAACTTTTTAAAGAGCCCCTCCCAAGAGCTGGGGGAGCCAGAATGACCTCTCGCCACTCAGGCATCACAAGCGAAAGGTGGAATTTGCCCCTACGAGTCCAAGGCCACCACCCCGGGGCTCAGGGAGGCAAGGGAACATTTCGTCCTGACCCTCCCCCCCGGCGCGGTTGTCGCAGCTTCTGCTGAGAACAGCGACGGTGGCCATAACATTTTAAAGAACCCCTCCTGAGAGCTGGGGGAGCCAGAATGACCTCTCGCGTGTGATCACACGAAAGAGGTGGAATTTGCCCCTACAAGTCCAAGGCGACCACCCCGGGGCTCAGGGAGGCAAGGGAATGTTTCGCCCCTCCCCTCCCCCCTGCGTGGGCATCACAGCTGCTGCTGAGAACAGCGGCGGCAGCCATAACTTTTTAAAGAGCCCCTCCCGAGAGCTGGGGAAGCCAGAATGACCTCTCGCGTGTGATCACACGCGAGAGGTGGAATTTGCCCCTACGAGTCCAAGGCAACCACCCCGGGGCTCAGGGAGGCAGGAGAACATTTCGGGGGGGCCCCGCGGGCGTCGCAGCTGCCGCCGAGAACAGCGGCGGTGACCATAACTTTTTAAGGAGCCCTGAAGGAAAGCTGGGGGAGCCAGAATGACCTCTCGCGCGAGAGGTGGAATTTGCCCCTACGAGTCCAAGGCTCAGGGAGGCGGGGAAATGTTTCGCCCCCCCCCCACCGTGTCCCAACTGATGGCTGGTGGGAGCAGGGGGCGGGGCTTATGTGCCCGCCCCCTGGGCTCCTGACTGGTGGAGCGATGCTCCGGTGCGCTCTGGCAGGAACTGAGGCCTGTTAAGAACAAAATAATTGAGTGGTTAAGTCCATCTAGTCCTGCTTCAAACACTATTGACAAGAATACTCTGAGAAGCTCCCTCACATAGTATGATTGTGACATCTATTATATATTTTTTCCTACAACTATTATTTGAGATATATCTTGAATATATATGATTGTTATTCAAGATATATCCTGAATGCCTCTAAATATGGAGATTCTATATGAGCTATTCAAGGTGATAACCATAGATAGACCTATTTTCCATTATTTGTACCAGAGTAAAATCTTGTTTGATCAGATTTTATGGTTCTATTCCAGAATTCTAAAGACCGAGCAAATTAATATACATTTGGATAGATGACAGACAGACAGACAGACAGACAGACAGATAGATACTTCTTTCTCTACATACGTTTATGGGTCCAGAAGCAAGCCATTACTTGAAGCATTAATAGACTGATTGCATACACTACTGGCAGATCAAGCATGTTGTTCCTATCTTCATGCACTGGGGGAGGAAGGCTAATAAAATAAGGTGAGCTGAGGAAGTATGAGACTTGTAAAGTAATGAATGCTACCTTCCCCCCTCCCCCCAAAAAAACAAACCCAGGCAGCCTGCACGGCTGGCAAAATGCCAGTGTGATATGATCTGGACCAGTAATGAAGTGAGATTCTGCAATGTGCATCAGCTGCAGTTTTGTAGTATTCAGGAACAGCCCACACAGAGTGCATTGCAGTAATCGCAACATGAGCATATATATCCAACCCTGTATCCAAGAAAACCTCCAGGATGTGAACCTAATACTTTCGGCAAAAGAAAATCCTTCAGACCCCTATAAAGCAGGGGTGTCAAATGTGCATACTGCGGGCCGCACAGGGCTCAAACCCAGCCCCCCAAGCAACTGGCTGGTTTGAAGGGTGGAGTCTATGGCATTGTACCTGTCTGAGGTCCCACCCCTCCTCAAGCCCCACACCCTCCAGGCTCCATCCCTCAAATCTCCAAGAATTTCCCACCTGGAGTTGACAACCCGATCAGGACTGGCCCCAATGAGTTTTCTCCCAAAAGCCAACATAGGCATGGAAAGGGCCTTTTACTCACCGAACCAAGCTTGGTTGCCTAGCAACAGGCACTGAGGAGAAAGTACAGTTGCCAGCTCTGATTAGGGAAATACCTGGAGATTTGGGGGGTGGATCCTGTGGAGGGCAGCATTTGGGGGGGGGATGGAAGGACTCAGCAGGGTATAATGCCATAGGGTCTACCCTCCAGAGCAGCCATTTTCTCCAGGGGAACTGATCTCTGTCATCTGGAGATCAATTGTAACAGCGGGGGATCTTCAGGTCCCACCTGGAGACTGGCAACACTGGGGAAAATTCAGCTGAAAAGCAGGGGGTTGAAGAGAATGGTTTGATGGTCACTGGCCCACCTCATTAGCCAGCCAGCCATGGTGGAGCCAAAAAGGAGAGAGAGCCATTTTCATTTTATTCTGACAGGAAAGTGGCCAAGTGGACGGGGGTGGGGGTTATGCTGAAAGTCCTTTGTCTTTTTACTGACAGAAGCAAGCTTGGTTGCCTACCAACAGCCACTGAGGGGAAAGTTATTCCCACACAGGAGCCAAGAGAAGTGTCTTCTTCCTCAGTAGAGAGAGCTGTCTGCCAGTGAATCTGACAGGGAACGAGCTGAAGTGAAAATGGGCGGGGAAGACCCAGCACCTGGCCAATGGCATGCAAGTACTCTTGAGTGGTGGCTGACAGCCCAATGGCTGATGGAACCACACTGCACAGCCAATGGGAGAACTGGAAACAGCCAATACACTAAGAGAATCTCTCCTTATATAAGCCTCCACCTGGGGGAGTGTCCATCCCCTTCGCCGGCTTCGTCCAGACTGAGGCTGAAACGCTGGCCACCAGCTCTGTGGGCGGGACTGAGACAATGCAGGGAGGCAATGCAGCCAGGGGATTGGCAGACCTTCCGAGTGGCAGCTGAGGGTGCCAAAGGCTGTGGGAGCGTGTGGAACGTTAACCCCAAAACAGGATTATATATAAGGAGAGATATCTCTGGTACCTCATGTTACATTTTATAGCACACATGGCCCGGCCCAAAAAAGTGACATACATGTCAGATCTGGCCCTCATAACAAATGAGTTCAACACCTCTGCTATAGAGAATCTAGAATAGAGAATCCAGTATAATTACCCCTGTAATCTTTGAGTTTGTTTCCCTACATCAATTCAAACAGAACAGTCCCAGCCACTTCATAAAGATGTTAAATGAATCTGGCCAGAAAACCAAACTTCACCCAGTACCAAAATATGCAAGTAGATAATAACTTATCCTCTCTGTCTGGGTCCAGCCAGTGAAAAATGAATGGAGCCACTCTGGTGCTAATCTGATGTCCCAGATGGTCCAGCAACATGTAATTAACAATCATACCAAGGCCAATGAGACCTTTGTGGACTGTCAGAGTAGTAGTTTTCTTGTCATTTTCTACACAAACATCATTATAATTATCAGACAAAAAACAGCAGGCCTGAAGTTTGTTTATATGGATATTTTTGTCCCCCTTTTCTCCTACCAAGCAAGACTCAAAGTGGCTTACAAAACAAACAGCACCAAAAAAATGAACAATTAAAAATTCATTTTCAGCCCTGCCCCCAGCCTGGTGGAACAAGCTACCAACTGAGATCAGGGCCCTGCAGGATCTATTGCAATTCCGCAGGGCCTGTAAGACAGAGCTGTTCCTCTGGGCTGTTAGTTGAGGCGGTGGGCATCCACGTTACAATAAAACACAGAAACAACAGCCAGGAAGTGGGACCGAACAGCTGCAGTCACTCATACGCAAACAAACAAAGCTTTCCTTTTACCAGGAGTTGCCGTGCAGTCTCTGTCCTTTGCCCTGTCCCAATATTGTGCATGAGGAACTGCTGAATGTTCCTTCACGTTGTCCTAATCGAGTAATATATCCTCTGACATGAACAGAACAAATTTTTTAAAATGGAAACTTTTCCTTTTACAGGGAAGCATGTCCAATTTCCATTTAACTGTATGTACACGTGTATGTATAAAGTTGCTATGTCTGAGTCCAAACCTCGGACTTTCTGCTTTCTCATCAGGATACATTCTCATCGGGATACATTTTTTATTTATTTTTATTCCTCAAATTTCTACTCTGCACTCCCGGCTGAGGAAGGCTCAGGGCAGCTTACATAAAATCAACATATAATTACAATAAAACAATCTAGACATTTTAAAAAGTATTAAGACCAATTAACAATAACATAATAAATGCTAGTATTGTTGTTATTAAATCAGTGATGGCTACCATATCAGCTCTCTCTTCCCATAACTGGCTCATAGATCTTCTTCAGATGTCTTTCAGGCAGCTGGCACTGGTTGTTAGTATCAGGGGTCGTTTCGTAGAAAAAGAGCTAGGGGAACTCATTGGCATAACTCATTAGCATACGCCACACCCCCTGACATCAGGGGCCCGGCGGTGGACCTGCAAGGCCGGCGGGAGTGCGAGGAAGCCTCGCCAAGGCCCTCCCTGGCCCCAGGCAGGCAGGGGTGGGGAGAGGCGGGGAGGAAGCAACTTACCCTCCCTCTTCTCCTGCCTCCTCCTGGCTGAATGAGGGCTGGAAGCGGGGCGGCCGGAAGCAGGGGGCGGGGCCTCTCCCGGGGGAACTGCGATCCCCCGCGTTCCCCCCCCGAAATGACCTCTGGTTAGTATGGATTCCAGAGGCAACAGGGCCTTCTGTCCTAGTTGTTAGTGGTGGCGGCGGCTCCAAAAGCCTGGCAGAAGAGCTCCCTTTTACAGGCCCTGCAGCACTGTAAGAGGTTCCGCAGGGCCCTGATCTCTTCTGGGAGCTCGTTCCAACAGGATGGAGCTGCCACTGAGAAAGCCCTCGCCCTGCTTATCGACAGCCTGGCCTCCTTAAGACTCATGAGGGCCAACTGGTTCTGGGGCCCTGAATGCAGTGCTCTCTGGGGAATATGTGGGGAAAGGTGGTCCCTCGGGTATGTAGGCCCCTGACCATAAAGGGCTTTAAAGGTAAGAACCAGCACCATGAAATGAATTCGTTATGCTATCGGCATACAATGTACTGTGAAAAATGTCTCTGTATGGGGCCCCCAATGTGATGCCCATGGGTGTCATGGCACCTACCGACACTTTTCCTGGTGCCCACCAAGAGTTTTTAGCAAGTGGGCAGGGATAGGTGGGGGTTTAGCCCAATAGGGCTTCTGACTGGCCACTGAACGTCTGATCGGCTGTGCAGATTTTTAAGAAGTTGCTTCAGCATCAGCTGCCAAGGATTCTCACTGTGTGACAGAAGGTCAGCTTGGGTATGCGAGAAAATATTTTTAGACAACATGTTCATTTTAAAAGGCACCCTGTTAGACAGAGCTTCTGCTTGAAATGTTGAAGAGGTAGGCGTGACCTCATTCCATGGAATTTTGTGGTTGGCTCTGCCTTCTATGGTAGCCATTTTGTGGTTGCCCCACTACCCCATGTCAGAATTCCAAAGGTACCTGCAGGCTCAAAAACGTTGGGGACCCCTGCCTTAGCCTGATTCATGACAGAATGAATTGTTCCAGCTTAAATTTACTGTGCTGTTTTAGAACTTCAAGCAGGGTTAAGCAGGAAAAATGAAAGCATGTAGAATTAGATTATTTTCTGTCTTTTAAACCTCATGTGAATATGTAGCTGGAATTACTTCCAGAAGCAGCAACTGAACTCAACCTTCAATGAACTCAACTGCCATTTAGAACAACTGCCATTCAGCTGAGTATCTTGTTCCTGTCTCTGTGCAGGAAAAGTACTTTTCAATGACCTTGATGTTCATGAATCTGGTAATTACCTTGGTAGAATGGAAACAAATTCAGGCAGATAAATACTTTGCTTCCAATAACAGAAGAATATCTTATTTCTTCTTTACCATGAATATTAGCTAGAACATACGTTAGAAACGCAACTTCTTCTAGAAAAATTCAAAGTTGGGAATCAAACCGACAAGTTTCTGATTAAACAACTCAACTATATGAAAGGACAGAGTTATTCCTCAGACACAGAAACATCCAAGGCTTTTCTAAAAAGTGGCTGAAATTTAAGTTGACAGAGCAAAGCTCCTTTAAGTTCCTAAGGGTCCAAAGTCAGCAATTTACTTCAAGTAAACTGAGAAGCACAGTTACAGTCTTCCCTTCAGCAGTATATTCTTTATCATATAAGCATTTCTCTTGCAGCACAGTGGATCACAGAAAAATGAAACCATGTACTTTCACATTGCTCCTCCCCATACACACAGCACATCCAAACAGTGTTTGGGGTTTTGTTTTTTATAATTGTGGTAACAATCTGCTTTGCTTCAGTTCCGTTTTTATATTTCTGATTGGTTCTCCATCCCAAATCCTATTTCATTGTTTACTGTGCCATCCTATTGACTCACTCTGTGTAATCCGCCTTGAGTCCCAGTGAGAAAGGTGGACTATAAACAATGTAAATAAATGAATAACCCTCTTTCTGGAAGGGGACATCAGAAATCAGGGCACCACTGAGCCTGTTCCTTCAAGCAGAGATTTTCTGTGCTGAGTACAGGTAAGCTGCACCTTGCCTTACAGTGGATTAGTTAGTTGATTTCAAGGTTTCCAGAGTTAATATACTCCTTCCCCCTTCAAAATAATACCTGATGAAATCCTCCTTTCTTTGAGCCTATTGATTGGAAGTGAAATGAGGCTTTCAGCTCTCTTCCAAAATGAGGAAATGCAAATAAGTATTTGGTAGGGATTTCCATGTAAAAAGCAGAGATAGATGCAGCAGAACGTGCTAGCTTTTTAGACAAAGAAAGTTTATTTTACTAATGAGGGAAGGGTTACTGGGAAATACTGCAAACAAAACAAAGGACTAACATCCTCTCTGAACCACATGTGCTAGCCCCAGGTGAGAGTTAGAACAAAGAGCAATAAACTTGCTAAGCATCCTCCCCTGGATATATAGGAAGGAATAAGAAGAATCCTCACATTTAACATTTTTATGCAAAATTATGAAAAGTATTTGGGACTCTGAAGCATATAAGAACAAAAATACAATACAACCTTTAAAAATTAGGGGAAAAACAGAAGGAAAGAGAAAGTGAGACCAAGAAAGATGCAAAGTTAAATCTCTATTATGATGCAAATGAAAAAGAAACATGGAAGGAATATGGCAATTTAGATGGGAAAATTACTAAGACTGTGGGAAAGATGAGAGTCAGGGGGGGGGACACTGCAACGAATAGCACTCCAGAACAAGGGAAGAAAAAGGTGGAATTTATCTAATTTAGGCAAGGTTCAGGCAGGTGGATAGTGAGTTAAGAAGAAAAACTATTGCTGAGGGGGGTTCCTCAGGGAAGTGAGAAGAACGTTATTATTCTTTCTAAACAAACACATGGGGAAACGTAAGAACATAAGAACATAAGAGACGCCAATGTTGGATCAGGCCAAAGGCCCATCCAGTCCAACACTCTGTGTCACACAGTGGCCAGAAATACCAGTGCCATCAGAAGGTCCAGCAGTGGGGCCAGGACATTAGAAGCCCTCCCACTGTTGACCCCCCCCCAAGCACCAAGAAGACAGAGCATCACTTGCCCCAGAGCCCCTAGCTATACCTTGTGGCTAATAGCCACTGATGGACCTCTGCTCCATATGCTTATCTAATTCCCTTTTGAAGCCGTCCATGCTTATAGCACCCACCACTTCCTGTGGCAGTGAATTCCATGTGTTAATCACTCTTTGGGTGAAGAAGTACTTCCTTTTATCCGTTCTAACCCGACCGCTCTGCAGTTTCATGGAGTGCCCACGAGTTCTTGTATTGTGAGAAAGGGAGAAAAGTACCTCTTTCTTTACCTGCTCTTTCCCATGCATAATCTTATAAACCTCGATCATGTCACCCCTCAGTCGTCATTTCTCCAAGCTAAAGAGCCCTAAGCGCTTTAACCTTTCCTCATAGGGAAAGTGTTCCAACCCTTTTATCATTCGAGTTGCCCTTTTCTGCACTTTTTCCAAAGCTATAATATCCTTTTTAAGGTGTGGTGCCCAGAACTGCACACAGTATTCCAAATGAGGTCTCACCATTGATTTATATAGGGGCATTATTATATTGGCTGATCTGTTTTCAATACCCTTCCTAATAATCCCCAGCATAGCATTGGCCTTCTTTATTGCAGTCACACACTGTCTCGACATTTTCAGTGAGTTATCCACTACAACTCCAAGATCTCTCTCTTGCTCAGTCTCTGCCAGTTCAGACCCCATCAATGTGTATTTATATTTAGGATTTTTGGCTCCAATGTGCATCACCTTGCACTTGGCCACATTGAACCCCATTTGCCATGTTGACGCCCACTCGCCCATCCTTGACAGATCCCCTTGGAGTGCCTCACAATCCTCACTGGTTTTCACCACCCTGAACAACTTTGTATCATCCGCAAATTTAGCCACTTCACTGCTTACTCCCATCTCCAAATCATTAATGAACAAGTTAAAAAGCAGTGGACCAAGTACTGATCCCTGCGGTACCCCACTGCTTACCACCCTCCACTGAGAAAATTGCCCACCTACACTCACTCTCTGTTTTCTATGAACTAGCCAGTTTTTGATCCATAAAAGGACTTGTCCTTCTATCCCATGATTTTTGAGCTTACTTAGGAGCCTTTGATGAGGAACTTTATCAAAAGCTTTCTGGAAGTCAAGGTAAATAATATCTATTGGATCCCCCTTGTCCACATGTTTGTTCACCCCCTCAAAGAACACTAACAGGTTAGTGAGACAAGATCTTCCCTTACAGAAACCGTGCTGAGTCTGCCTCAATAGGTTTTGTTCATCTATGTGCCTACTAATTCTTTCCTTAATAATGGTTTCCACCAATTTACCCGGTATCGACGTCAGACTGACTGGCCTGTAATTTCCCGGATCTCCTCTGGAACCCTTTTTAAAGATGGGAGTGACATTAGCTACCTTCCAATCCTCAGGAATGGAGGCAGATTTTAAGGAAAGATTACATATCTTTGTCAGGAGATCTACAAGTTCACATTTGAGTTCTTTCAGAACTCTCGGATGTATGCCATCTGGGCCTGGTGATTTTTCAGTTTTTAAGTTGTCTATCAGTTTTAGGACCTCCTCTCTCGTCACCTCAATCTGACTCAGGTCTTTCAACACCCCTCCTGAAATCAGTGGTTCTGGAGTGGGCAAGCACTTCTCATCTTCCACAGTGAAGACGGAGGCAAAAAATGCATTTAGCTTCTCAGCCATTTCCCTATCATCCTTCAATACTCCTTTTACCCCTTGGTCGTCCAAGGGCCCCACTGCCTCCCTGGCTGGTTTCCTGTTTCTAATGTATTTCAAGAAAGTTTTATTGTTGGTTTTTACGTTTTTTGCTATATGCTCCTCATATTCCCTTTTTGCCTGCCTGACCTCAGACTTGCATTTTATTTGCCATAGCCTGTGTTCCGTTTTATCAGCCTCACTGTGACTAGCTTTCCACTGCTTAAAGGAATTCTTTTTACTTTTTACAGCCTCCATTACTCTGTTTGTTAACCATGCAGGCTTTTTCCTATACCTTTTTGTGCCTTTCCTAACCTGCGGAATATATATTTTTTGAGCTTCTAGGATCGTAGTTTTAAATAGATCCCAAGCTTCCCCAATTGTTTTGACCCTTTCTACTTTTAACAAAAACAATTACAAATGAAACATGTTTGTGTCAGAGAAAGTGGTGGAGTATCTGCAGGTTCTCTCCCTGATGTCATGAAACAGTTAACCTGTTTGTCTATGCTAATAGGTAGTTGTTAGTTAGTTAGAACCTATGGGGCATCAAGTAGAGATTCCCGGGCTTTTTATCCTCCCATGTAACCCTACCTGTTCTTTAGTAAACTTTCTTGTAGCTAATTTACGTGTGTGTGCTGCATTATTGTTTTTATATGCTAACAGAAAGCTTTTAGGACTACTTCAACTTTTTCTCAACAGTAGAAGCAGCTAACAAAATACAATTGTCAAATTAATGAGCACCAGAGTAAGAAATGCATTGATATAATGTATATGGAATGGCAGTGTTTTATACAGAAGAGCAAGGAAATTCAAATTATGACAGATGTTAGCCTAGAGATATTTTTAGAGAGGTGAGAATGTATGATTTTGGCTGACATGTTCAGGGAATTAGATACAGATAGAACATTCCTTTTAGACTGCACATTTCATCCAAAAAAGTGGATTATTATTAAAACAATGGAAGTTCCAACAGTTCATAGACCTGATAACTGAAATTGTGCCAAAAGCATAACAGCTAAAGAAAGCCAGACCTGTGGAGAAGTAATTTAGGATTAATTTAAACTGTTATCAGGGGGGTAAAGTATCATTAGATATTTATGTGGCACCATGAATGCTTGCAACACTTAATAACAAAAAAACCCTGTATGTAATCTAAACTGTTAATGTTTTAATATTGTTATTATTTTTTGGCACTGTACTGTTGTTACCCACCTTGGGAAGTGACATGATTGAAAGTGCAAGACAAAATGTTTTAAGAAAAAGTGATTAAAATTCAGCTTAAAGAAGAAAGTAGGAGGGTATGTGTATGTTGGGAGGAGGAGGAGGTAACCTGCAAAAAAAACACATTCCATATCCAAACCTAGACTAAATTCCATTGCAAGATAAGGGTAAGTTCAAACCTGTGATTGGAGTCGGCATTTTTTTCTTTTTAAATTTTTTATAAATCTCATTAATCATTAATCTAATTAAGAACAATGCAATATCATGAGTGAATTACCACTGTAACAATCTATATCCAAAAAGGTAAGCCTTCTGTTACCAGCCATAGTCTCGCTAAAACCAATTCACAAAGACAAATATAAATAATAATATTAACAAAAACATAAATCCATAATTTATTGGAGTAGGCATTTGAAGGAAAAGATGACATTATTGCAGAGGTATATTGAGATGGAGTTCCAGCCAGGAATTTCTCTAGGGTGTGCCAGCCTGCGCTGGTGCACTGAATCCCCCCTCCCAACACATAAGAACATAAGAGATGCCAATGTTGGATCAGGCCAAAGGCCCATCCAGTCCAACACTCTGTATCACACAGTGGCCAGAAATACCAGTGCCATCAGGAGGTCCACCAGTGGGGCCAGGACATTAGAAGCCCTCCCACTGTTGACCCCCCCCCAAGCACCAAGATGACAGAGCATCACTTGCCCCAGAGCCCCTATCTATACCTTGTGGCTAATAGCTACTGATGGACCTCTGCTCCATATCTATATACTAATACCGAAGTACCCTCCTGGTGTGCAGATAGCTAAATCCGCACACCGGGGGCACCCAGGGGGGAGAGAGAGTTTTGGGCATACGTGGGGCGGTCCCCACATCTGCACAAAAATCAGAAACCCTGAAAAAAAATCGGGGGGGGGGATGTTTAAATCCCCCCGAAACTGGCAGAGCGTCCCCTGCGCATGTGCAGGGAATGCTCTGCGAAGTCCGATGCCGCTTGGGGGGGCGGGGAAAGAACAGTGAGGGGGGAAGGGGAAAAAACGGCGAGGGCCGAGCGGCAGGCCCTCGCTTCAGAGCGGGGGCGGGAGGGGGAAAAGGGCAGCGAGGGGGGAAAGAGCAGCTTCGGAGCCGGGGGGGGACAGACAAGGGGGGTACGAGCCGTTGCTGTTGGCAGCGGCGGCAGCAGGGGGAATGGGAGAAAGGGAGAAGCCTTGGAGGGCCGGTGGCTAGAGCCACGGATGTTGTTGCTGTCGGGGGGGGGGAAGCCCGGCAGCCTGGAGCCGCACAGGGCTCACTGCTGTTGCTGCTGGTGGTTGCGGTGGTGAGGGGGAGAATCCTTGGAGGGCCGGTGGCTAGAGCCACGGCTGTTGCTGCTGTCGGGTGTGGGGAGGAAGCCTGGCTCCTCCTCCGCATGGAGCTCCCCCCCGCAAGTATTGCGGGTTCTCTTTCTTGTGCTTATCTAATTCCCTTTTGAAGCCGTCCATGCTTGTAGCCGCCACCCTGTGGCAGTGAATTCCATGTGTTAATGACTCTTTGGGGGAAGAAGTACTTCCTTTTATCTGTTCTAACCCGACCGCTCAGCAATTTCATGGAGTGCCCACGAGTTCTTGTATTGTGAGAAAGGGAGAAAAGTACCTCTTTCTCTACCTGCTCTTTCCCATGCATAATCCCATGCATAATAACACAGAGCTTCCCCCCACCAGTGCAGGGGTGCGAGCTGCCTAACCTAGGCTGGCCCCACCCCCACAGCTGGGTCCTGTGAGCCCAATAAAGGGGGCGCTGGTGCCCATGCCCAGCAGTCCTTGACCCTGCTGCCCATGAGGTCTTCAAGGAGCTGCCGCCTGCTGCCTGGTCTGCATGAGTCACCCCATTGATTTTCTCCCCTCCATGTGAGCCTCTGAGGCCAGCGTTGCCAAGGGGGTGCAATCCAGGCTCTGGGGCTCTTGAGCAGGCAGCCAGGGGTGGAGAGAGCCCAGGCACATGTGCTCTCCTTCCTCCCTCCCCAGCGGCAATGTGGACTGGCATCCCTCCATGGGCCTCTGCAGCCAGACACAGTGTGTTGTGTGGGGCCCGGCAACAGGGGAGCCAGGGATGAAAGTGGGGGGGAGGCCATGTGTGCCCTCCTTTCTCCCCCTTGGTAATGTGGCCAAGTGCCCCTTGTGGGCTTCCCACAGGGGTGAGTGTGCATGCCAGGAATGGAGGTGGGAAGCAGGTGTTCTCTAAGCCCCTCCCCACTGCTGCATGGGCCAACTTGGCTTGGAGAAGGCATTTGTCTCTTTAAATCCCTTCTCCAAGCCAAACTGGCCTGCACAGCAGTGGCGGAGCTTGGAGAAGGGATTTAAAGAGAAAAAATGCCTTTGCCAAGCTGGCCAGTGCAGCAGCGGGGCGGGGGCGGGGGCTTGGGGAATGCATTTAAAGTTAAAGATAAATGTTTTCTCCAAGCCCACCCCCACGTGGGCTGGCTTGGTTTGGAAAAGGCATTTGTCTCTTTAAATCTCTTCTCCAAGGTGAGCTGGCCTGTGCAGCAGCGGGGGTGGGTGGGGGTGGGCTGGAGAACGCATTTAACTTTAAATGCGTTCTCCAAGCCCTGCCATTGCGCAGGCTGACTTGGCCTGATGAAGGGATTTAAAGAGACTTTTTTTGTTTCTTTCTCTTCCTTCCACTCCTCTCTCTACATCTATTTGCTTTCTTTCCACCTCTCTCTCTCTCTCTCTTTCTGTCTTTTGCTTTCTCTTTCTTTCTGTCTCTTTGTCTTTCTCTGTCTCTCTGTCTTTCTTTTCTTTGTCTTTCTCTCTCCATCTCTCTGTCTCTTTCTTTCTTCCTTCCTCTGTCTTTCTCTTTCTGTTTTAGTCTCTTTCTCTCTTTCTGTCTCTCTCCCCCTTTCTGTCTTTGTCTTTCTGGTAATTAAGGGAAGAGAGATTAAATTTCAAGTTTTTGTAATTTTTTTTTTTTATGTCGGCTCGCTAGCACCATTTTTAGCTCATTGGGTAAAATATTTGCTCATGGGACTGCACACCTTAGATGGAATACTGGTTTCAGGCATATAATAGTAAAGAGTCTCTCCACTCGGCCTTTCCCATCCTCAGTATCCTGTGCTGACCAAAATTTGATACTTTGGCATAGTAATCTTCTAGTAATGCTGACAGCTATTCCTGGGCTCAAAGTTGCTCTCCAGTGTGCTTCACCAATCACAGTCGGTGCAGGTATAGCTGAAGCTCAGAAAGTAGCAGTGAGGGCACAAAGTTCCAGATGTGGGGGGGAACAGTAATGGGGGGGGGTTTGTTTCCCAAAACCTCATTATAGGTAGAACTGAATTCTCAGCTCCACTGATGTTTAGGGCCAGCTCATAAGGAGTTCACCTAGTGCTGTCACTCCTCACCATAACTGCCTCCTTACCTTTCCCCCAAATGTATATGGCAGCAGCAATATGAAACCTGCTTTTCGAGGCTGCCTTTCACCCCGTCATTTGGAATGCTGAAGTAACTGAGGTACCACATCAGGGGTACCAACCACTGGAGTGCTTAGTATGGAAGTCCTATGGAAACTACATGTCCCATGATCCCTAGTGCTTAAGGATGCTGCATTTTCAGCACACCAAGATCCCACCCAGATCTTTTAGAGGGACTTCCTACAAAACACCTCCATTATTGCTGCTGCCACATAAATGTATGAGAAAGAAGGCAGCAGAGCAGGGCTCAGGGAATCACAGAAAGTTTAGTGGGTAGCAGTAAGGTTCTGCTGTACTCCTGAGATCATTGGGAGGGTAAAGTGCTTCATATTTTGGAGCAGCCTCAAAAGAAGTTCTTGTCCAATGTTTTGGACTAGGGTTCCCAAATCGGGCCGGGGGGTGGGGAATCCCCAGCTTTGATGGCCCGATTTTCAACGGGACGAAAATTGGGCCCGGGGGAAACCCCACCCCCGCGTGCGCGTCACCCGGAAGTGACGTCGCACGCTGGGGGCGGGGCCACACCATTTGAGGGGAAAACTCTTTGTTTTCCCCTCAAATGGCGTGGCCCCGCCCTCAGTGTGCGACGTCACTTCCGGGTGACGCGCACGCGGTGCGCTATGCATGCGCACATGCCTCAGACGCCGGCCGGGAGCCCCCTGCTCCCGGCCAAAAGTTATTTGGCAACCCTATTTTGGACAATAATTTTTATTAGCCAAACCCGTTCTGAATAAAGTCTAGTAACTTACCCTCACAGGCAGTTGCATTTGAGAGTGTTCAGATCAGTGGTCCCCGGCCACATTTATTTGCTTCCCTGGCATGAGGCCTGCCCCTCAGGGAAGCATGCATCTTGCCCATTCTCCTGGCGGTGATGGTTTCAACATGGGAATCACCTTCTGATCACAATCCCCACTTTCCCTTGCCCAGTTTCCTGAAACATAGGGCAGGTGCCACATTGGGAAATAGTGCTCAGAAGACATGTCTCCAGTGACATGTCAAAGACTTGTCAAAGAATCATATGTGGCTCCTGAGCCACTGAGTATCACTGCCATAGATGACTCAGAAAGCTATCATCCCACATCCCCCCCTCTGTGCTAATCACTGTCCGCTATCTAAAAAATGTGAAAGGATTAGATTTATTGAGTTTTGCCGTTCCTATAACCTTGGGCTGAACATTTCTATGTACCTTCTCATCATATGTTTCTCAAAAACGTATCCCCCCACTTACTTTTCTAACCATCTAAAAACAGGGTAAGTTTGAAACATCTCAGTGGTTACCCAAAGAAATCTTAAGACTGCTCACTTAATGAGTCTAAACCAGAATATAAGTTTACTCACTGGATACCTTTTGGCTGCATGATTTGGTACAGCTTTCCAGAAAGCTGCAGTTATATTTTAGCAAATCTCGTGCAGGAGAAGTTTAGTTTCAATATGGAAGCCAGCAAAAACAATTATAAAGGGACGTTTTAATACTGCAAGATCATTTAGGAATAAACAGAGAAGATTAAAGTATGTAGAGACCTTTAGGAGCTGGAAAAAGTACAAAGAATTTTAAAAATGAACTGTGAGATCTTGATAGATGGCAAATGGTAGGAGAAGCTAGAACAGAAAGAAAAAACAGGTTAGTTGCTACCATACAATGGGAGTGTAGGGAGAAAAGGCTAGAATGTAGATTGCTCATATACAAGAATCCTTTATGATATTCTGTGCTTTCAGAAAGAACATTATGCATCTGAAAACTGACATCAGCAGGGGCGGGCATGAACAGCAAAAACACGGTTTGGTTTGTGGTTCATGGTGTGCGTGGTTCGCGAACCATGGACCATCATGAGCCTTTTTGTGCTAGATGAACTAGTTCAGTTCCTGAAGTTCTTGACATGGTAGAACACACGCCCCATCCAGAGAGGGGTAGCCCAGTAGGGGGAGGTTGACCTTCAGGAAGGCCAACTCACCCACCCTGGCCAGGTACAGGTGGGGGCTGAGAATGTCTTCCAGATGGGAAAACACCCTCTGAGTCTGGACACTGTTGGGAGGGCAAGGGAGGTTCAGCCAGATGGCAGCCTTGCATTTCCAGTACTCCAGGGGATTGGTGGGAGCGAGCTCAGGGGACTCATCAAGGTACTCCCTCACCATCACCTCTGCTGAATCTTCCGCCATTGCACGTCTGGCAACCCCATTGCTGCTGACCTCCCATTTCACCACCGACAACCAGAAGAGAGGCTTCTCCCTTGTCGGACTCTTTTGAGGCAATCAGGAGGAGTGTGTGTGTCGGTCTGAGGGAAACAGACAAGTTCACTTGGGAAGTGAAGGGACACAACTCCTTGCCCTTACTGTGTACCATCACATCTGAGGAAAAGTTCAGAAAATAGAACTTAAAGTCTAAGTGCCAGCTCTAGCTGAATCCCGTTTATTCACAGTCTCCAGAACTGTTTAGGTTTTACAGAAGAGTCTGGACAGGAGGTTGAAAACTGTCAGTCTAGCCAAACAGAAAAAGGATTATCGCTCGTAGAAAGAGGAGGATATTTCTTAACCCAGTTATTCAGAGGGTTCAACTCAGAAGGGACCCCTGGTTTGTGTAAAAAGGGAAATGGTCTTAGACTCCTCATGAATAAAAAAGGGAAAGTTATAATCCTACAAGGGAAGTATTTAAATACAGGGAGAAAGTACTAACTGTACAGGAAACTAAGGTCCCAATCACACGCAGAATGAGCCACGTGATAGGCTAATCCGGGTGGATTTTAAGGGTGCAATCACACGGGAACATCTGGCAGGCGTCCCGCACCTGTCACCAACCCATTTTGCACCGCCAAAGAAGTGGAGTTAAAAAATACTGGGGAAAGTGCAGTATCAAACGGATTTGTGATGGGCCGCAGATGGATTTCCCCGTGTGATCGCTCCAGTGTGTTCCCATTGTGTCAGTGATCCCTTGTTGAAGCACACCGGAAACATGCAGTGAAGCAAAAAACCCCGATTCACCCGCCGTTGTCTGATCACACCGTGGTGGGTCAAATTACCACGGAGCAAATAGCCTCGCTTCCCCCCCCCCGGCGTTATCTGGCATGTGTGACCGCACTCTAAGATAGTTTTATGAAACTTTATTAAGACACATTGTTGCTGAAAGAAATCTCCAAGACAAACAAATCTCTCACAGTTAAGAACTGAGTCTCTAATATAAGCTTCCATTATACTCTGTTGCCTGTTCAAAATATTTGTACAAACAACCAAATTTACCTCAACTTCTCCTCCTCTTCCCTATTCCTAACTCAACTGTGCCTGTTCAATAAAACCAACCTTTCTGTTTGAACTTTACTCCGTGTCAAGTGCTATTTCCAAAGGGATTTATAAGAGGGCTCCTACTGAGTTACAATAAATCTCTGGCCTGGGCAGAAGCCAAATAACTTCTCTATCACAGGGCGGGACACACAGAAAGTTATAATTCTATCATTCAAATATGTGATGAAGAGGCTGCTCAGTCAGAGTGAGGAACAGTGTTTTGGTGGGAAAATCTGCCTCACAGAGAAGAAGAGGCAGGGGTCCGTCATAGCCAGCACCCAGTCCAGCCCTAAATCATGGGGACGACTTGCCCTAGGCTGGCCTCATGGGTGCAGAGCACGTTGGTGGTGCCCTGGAAAGGCTTGAGACATGCACCATTTTGGAGAGGGTCATGCAGCCATTGGCACTATTGCTGAGCTCCTCTTCCCCGTGCAGGATGGTCATGGAGGTGACATCCTACACCACACTCTTCTGCTTCACCAAATGTGCAATCATGGCACAAGTGGAGTTCAAGCAGATCGGTAAATCCAGGATGAGCCAGTGTCCAGGCTCCTCCCCTGCCTCTTGTGCAGCAGATGGGCAGACTAGATGATGCATGGTAAGTGGGTGACCAGCACCAGATCCCTAGCAAGGCCTGCATCCCAGGTGGCCTTAAAAGTGCTCCCCAGCCTCAGAGCATTCTTTACCACCAGCCGAAGCATGTGCGCCAGGCAGACTACGTCATTGAGGTGTGCACCCTTCGCTGCTGCCAGAATGTTAGTGCCGGCATCTGTAACCATGTAGCCACAGTGTTGCTGCCGCACACCCACTCCCACTAATCTTACCACAGCAGTGATGTTTTGTGATGTGTGGTCTGCATCCAATCCCTGCACATGTAGCAGAACAACTATGTAGCAATGGAACTGCCCCCTTCTGGGGCCTGGGCTGTACCCCAATAGTCCAGACAGGTAGCAGTGCTGCTGGCTCCTCCAGAGTTATGCTGTGGAGTGCATGGTTCTGCCTTGCGATCTGAAGAGCTCACCCTTGACAGAGCAGTGCATGGTGGGCAAGATTTATCAGCTCATGGTCCTCCATGAGGGGATGGAGTACCAGGGAGCCAGATGTTGCAGCAGCTGGCGAAAGGCTATGTCCTCCACAAGGAAGAGTTGGCCATCCACAGCAATAATCTTGCTGACAAGGCAAGTGACTGCTTCCTGGGCCCTCCATGTAGCCCTTCTGGACGGCACTGTCAGCGTCCCAGGACTGGAGAGGGTGGGAGGAGGGAGAGCTGCTTCCTGGCACTAGACTGGGAGGGGCCACGGAGGGGTGTACTGGAGACAGGAGCAGCAACAGGGAGTTGTGTGGAAGGGAAGGATGCTCCAGAGGAAGTAAACCTCTGAAACCCAGTGCTAGGAGGCATTATCTTGTTTGTAGGCCGCTATGTGAAACAAGATGTGGGACCAGATGGACCATTGGCCTGGTGCAGCAGGACTCTTATATTCTTAAGAAACTGGCCTGCTCAGACCCCTGATGTGAAGGAGAATGAGATGCACACCCTATGCAAGCTCTCCCATGCAGCAGAGGGAGGAGGTAAAATCCCTTTGTCTTTGGCTGTGGAACTCAGGGTAAGAGCCTGATGAGCAGTTCCCTGTACACCTAGGTGATCAGAAAGTACAAATCCCAGAAGTCAGCAGTTTCATGGTGGGGAGAGGGGAAGAACTCCTAATGAGAATTCTCCTCATATGTTCCCTTATAGACCTTCACAAACTGTCAAGGAGCATTTTCTACCTAATGTAATGTTTGTCTTTACATTACCTACAAATAATGGGTTGTCTCCAGTGGATTTTCATAAGCAGGAAGGGACTTTCTCACCCCCACTATCTTGGTGCAGCTCAAAGTGCTCCCCAAAATGCTGGTTCTGGGGGACACCGGACACCCCAGGAGTAGCTTGAGAGTGAATCTGAGATGGAAGAGGGATGCAACAAACATCTGTTCGTGGAAATCTACCACTGGATCCAACCCAATAAATGGAAATAAGTGAACTTGACTAGAAAGCATTCCAGATTGGCAAAGAGGGCACACAGATGGAACACAGGAAGGACAACGCATTAAGATCATCTGATACTGATTTCAATTAGATTTATAAGCTCCAGTTTGTTGTTCAATAGATTTTATTAGAAGAACTCACTGGAGAGAAACAGAACCTGTGCAATTAATTTTAAAAGAACAAATTCTGACTAAAAGGAATCAGAAAGTATTGCTAGAATTTATATTATGCTATGGCTTTAGTAAGAGAGACTTTAAAATATCACTGAAATGAAAGTGTATAACTGGAATGCTCTTTTCAACTTGTATGAGTGTGTACTTGTATCTAGTCTTAAAATGCCCACCAGGCGCCTAGTAATAAAAACTGAACTTAATAAAATTACAAATTAAAACAACAATAATTTAAAACACACAAAAACATCAGTTACATTAAATCTAACTCTCACAGTCAGTCAATTGAGTTCAAAGGCCTTTTTAAACATGTCCAGCTTAGTTCAGAAGGTCTCTAAGGTCAGCAACCACTCACTTCCAGAGTTTGTTTACAGCAACTGAAAAAGCCCTCCTTCCCATGGGTCCTGACTCCTGACCAACCTCACTTCAAATTAGGTTGGTTTCCACAGGAAAGCACCACCTCTGGACATTAAAAGCTTTTGGCTGGTTGCTACATAACAGTATGAAGAAGTGACAGATGTATTAAGTACCATCAGTATACCTGTAGGAGCTAAGATACACGTGGCTAGAGTCCAGAAAAGCTGATCAGTATGGGATATTGCGTATACCACAGAAAAGAGTGGCCATTTATTAAATATTGCAGGAATCGTAGGCAAGAATTTATTCATTTGATATTATAGGTGTTAAAAACCTCTTCCATTATTAAATAATATCTCAGAATGGTTATTATATAAAATTTATTTATTGTCTACTATCTGGTATTTTGTAATACCTTTGGAACAATAAAAGCAGCATGTCTCTTGCTTCCACGAATAATAAATTTCTGTTCATTTCTTTTTACAAACAAAACAGCTGCACTAGTGCAAAACTTTGAACATGTGTTAAGTTGACAATTATGTGCAGTACACAATTAAGGTACTCATTCTTCATCTTCATCTTCTTCACCTCTAGGACGGAAATTCAGTGTGTTTTGTCCTCTCTCGGGGTCTTGCATTCGGAGGATGCGAATAAAGCGACTGGTAGGCAAGGAACTATTATAAAACAGAACAAAGGTAATCAAATCATGGTTTCTCCTTGAGCAACTCCTACCCTTCAACCATGCTAGTTCTCCATTTCCGATCTAACTAGACTGATAATGACACTTTAAACTGATGAGCAAATCCTCACTAAATGGTACAGACATTACTTTAATTGAGATTTTCTTATTAAACTTTTTAGTTGCTTTGATAAGGAATGTTGCTTGCAGCCACAAAACAATCCCTGACTGGAAAAGTTGGTGAAGTGATGGGGCACAGTGCGGCATAAAACGGCTATCATCTGTTGAGCTTTTTCATGTTCCAATTTCTTATTTCTGCACGAGTGAATTTACAGGCTTGTCACAAGCTAATAGCAGAATAATGGTGACAATGTACACTTTCCAGCTGCAGGCACCAAAAGTTTATGGGTGCTGTCTCATGGCTCCTATGGCATTCAGAGTTTTGGAGGAAATGCCATAGGGAGCTTCTGCAATCTCCTTCCTTGGAGTTCACACCAAAAGGCTGCAGAAACTTGCTTTAAATACAGCAGGAGCTGATACTGTGCAAGTATACTTGGCATCTGCCAATTGGAATGGAAACTATTTTTTTAAAAAAAGGATGTGGGGGATTGTAAGCTTCATCAGAGAAGGAGAATGGACTAGGAGTTCTTCTATTCCAAACCTAAAATTGACTGTACATGCATACTACTTCAGATCCCTTGTAAGAGTTTCAAAAATACTACAGTGATTTTAGTACATACATCTGACTGGACAGGAAGCCAAGATACAAATGTTGTAAATAAATAAATTTTAGTAGATTACTAACGAGAATTTACAGACCTCAACCTCTAGGACTATCAGATAGACTTCTGCTGCATCACCTCGAAAATGGGGTTACACTTACCTGTAACCATGGTTTATCAAGTGGTCTTCTGCACAGGCACGCATGGGAACTGAGTGAGCATGGGCCAGCTGCAGAAAAGATTTCCACGCTTTCTAATAGACTAGGAGCGCCCCTCCTCTCTCTGGTGCTTTCCCACCCAAACAATCACATGACAGAAGGAGGGGAACGACTCTCTCAGTTCTCTCCATGGCACCGCCAGAGACTCTAAGATGCCAAGGTTTCCAGAGAGCTCACAGTGGGGCAGGAGGGAGGGATGTGTGCCTGCACAGAAGACCACTCAATGAACAATGGTTACAGGTAAGTGCAACCCCATTTTCATAAGAACATATAAGAACATAAGAGACGCCAATGTTGGATCAGGCCAAAGGCCCATCCAGTCCAACACTCTGTGTCACACAGTGGCCAGAAATACCAGTGCCATCAGGAGGTCCAGCAGTGGGGCCAGGACATTAGAAGCTCTCCCACTGTTGACCCCCCCCCCAAGCACCAAGAAGACAGAGCATCACTTGCCCCAGAACCCCTAGCTATACCTTGTGGCTAATAGCCACTGATGGACCTCTGCTCCATATGCTTATCTAATTCCCTTTTGAAGCCGTCCATGCTTGTAGCACCCACCACTTCCTGTGGCAGTGAATTCCATGTGTTAATCACTCTTTGGGTGAAGAAGTACTTCCTTTTATCCGTTCTAACCCGACCGCTCTGCAGTTTCATGGAGTGCCCACGAGTTCTTGTATTGTGAGAAAGGGAGAAAAGTACCTCTTTCTTTACCTGCTCTTTCCCATGCATAATCTTATAAACCTCGATCATGTCACCCCTCAGTCGTCTTTTCTCCAAGCTAAAGAGCCCTAAGCGCTTTAACCTTTCCTCATAGGGAAAGTGTTCCAACCCTTTTATCATTCGAGTTGCCCTTTTCTGCACTTTTTCCAAAGCTATAATATCCTTTTTAAGGTGTGGTGCCCAGAACTGCACACAGTATTCCAAATGAGGTCTCACCATTGATTTATATAGGGGCATTATTATATTGGCTGATCTGTTTTCAATACCCTTCCTAATAATCCCCAGCATAGCATTGGCCTTCTTTATTGCAGTCACACACTGTCTCGACATTTTCAGTGAGTTATCCACTACAACTCCAAGATCTCTCTCTTGCTCAGTCTCTGCCAGTTCAGACCCCATCAATGTGTATTTATATTTAGGATTTTTGGCTCCAATGTGCATCACCTTGCACTTGGCCACATTGAACCCCATTTGCCATGTTGACGCCCACTCGCCCATCCTTGACAGATCCCCTTGGAGTGCCTCACAATCCTCACTGGTTTTCACCACCCTGAACAACTTTGTATCATCCGCAAATTTAGCCACTTCACTGCTTACTCCCATCTCCAAATCATTAATGAACAAGTTAAAAAGCAGTGGACCAAGTACTGATCCCTGCGGTACCCCACTGCTTACCATGGCTTCTGTGCCACATGGGGAGAATAGCAAGTTCACTGAGTGAGGGAGGTGGGTGTGAATCTCTCAAAGGAAGGGACCACAGAGGACCACTTTCTTAATGGGTGCTTAGCGTCACAGAATGACTTTCACCCATAACTGTCTTATAACAGAGCAGCCAGCTCTGTACAAGTGTCCCAACTGAACTACATGCAGGGACATGGCAAAGAAAAAACGGCACTCTGTTGAAGAGAGCCCTGACACATAAAGTAGCATTGAACAGCTATGCACTCAACACAGAATGTAGGGTCCTCTGCCGATCCAGAAGGATGGGTTGCTTGAGGACAATGACCATGTGTGACATGAGGAGTGAGAGACAATTCCTGGCAGGGGATCCCTTGTGAAACTTCATGAATGGAGGGGGCATAAGTTAGAACCCTCAATATCTCCAGACCACAGTTGGAATGGCTGCATACTAAAAAAAACCCATTCTAAATGAAGCACCATGGAAGTGGAAAAATAAAACAAGGGATAATACCCCTGATTTGTAGCATCATCAGAACTCCAACAAGGGAGAAGACGATCCAGGTAGTCAGTTGTGTTGGTCTGAAGCAGTAGAACAAATTTAGAGTCCAGTGGCACTTTTAAGACCAACAAAGATTTATTCAAGGTATGAGCTTTCGTGTGCAAAACACACTTTTTCAAATACAGTGGAATGGGAAGGTAAGATGCAAACTTATAGATGGGCTATAGACGGAGAAGAAGGTTAAAGTGTATTTGCTGCAATCCTTGGCCAAAACAGAATCAACAGTTTAATTTGTTTAATTTTTCTATGGCTTGATTATAAGGAATACGTTGGAATTCAATACTCCACTGGTCTAAATATCTAATCTAATAGATTTTCTATATCTGTTTTCTATATTTTGTGAATGGAAGCTCAGAGGCAGATTTTCCCTCCAGAGCTCTCTACATATGAGCATATACATTCCCGCTACTGCTGTAGACCAGAGAACACTGGAGTACAATATATCATATTACATGGGGGTGGCAGGAGCAAACTTGGATCTAGGACCCTATTTGATACTTCCTTTTTAAAATTAAAGTTGCGTTCAAAGAAAAAGATTTCTACAGCCTCAATTTAATTTTCTATACCCCTTCATTTCCCTGATTCAGTATTCCCACTGACATTATTAAACTTCATCCAGCAAGCGTTTACACGCTGCAAGCTTTTAAGAGGCAAATTTAAATTATATCATGTTTCTGGGTTTTCCAGTTAAAAACCAGTGTGTTCAGCAGTATAGAAGATGTGTACAGTGGGACACAGAAGGGGAAAAACACTACTAAAATCCTAGGCAGTACACATGAAAAGAACTGCTGCTGACATCTCACAGTTACTTGCTTCAAGCCAGAAAAACAGATGAACAAATTACCTCATATTCTGTGGCGTGAGCAAAATAAATTGACGATAACGTTGAGAATCTGCCATCTTAAGCATCATGTCCATTGCAATTCTTCTGTTAATCATATCCTATACGATACAAGGAAAATTATGAAGCATCTCATCATATAAACAAATTTAATTCAAGTTTAAATACATAACATGTTGTAGCACAGAGCTGAGATCCAAAGACCAAAGCAAAGAACACAGGTGTGGGGGATCCAATGGTGCAGGGCAGGGGGAATGCAATGTCTCTGGATTCCCTTCGATGTAGTGATGGACCACCATGAGAGCCATGAGTGAATCTCCTGAAATCTTCAGCCATGGTGGGGAAGGCTCCAATTGCTTGGACCAGCACCATAGGAGGAGGGTTAAACCCATTTCCATGCATAGTTTTCCCTCCTGCTCCCAAGCTATTAGCTCTGCTGGGCAACATACATGCCTACATTTAGTATGTATGGATGTGGGGTTGTGTGTTTAATAGGATGTTTATGAGCTTGAAGGGAGAGTACAGATGAAAGATGCTGCCACTCATCCCAAGGATTTCAGTTTCATGAACAGGTGCTGACGTCTCAGGAAGCTGCCACAGCCAAGGTAGACGGCAACTCTCCAGGATGGCAGACTAGTATAACTTATAAACAATCTTTAGTTCCAGGGGAAAGGCAACTTTTCTGAAGGTAAGCAAGTACAGGTTGGGAATACTCGGCAGAGCAGACCTCTTGTAACTCTATATATTTCACCCTGAGTTTTGTGATGGAAGAAAAGTGGCATATCAATTTCTAGACTAAGCATCAGAATGAGCACATTAAAACTGTACCATAAAGACATCAAATTCATCCAAACATCTGAAAGGAGATTCAGCAATTGACCACAGGGAAAGGATGAAGCACACAGTAGAGAAGGAACGTTCACCCCCCGATAAAGACTTCATGTCATCTAGAGCGGCCTTGTTTCCCTCTCCAGGTTGAACCTTCAGTTTTATAAAGAAAGAGAAGTATTATTATTATTAGAAACTAGCTGAAAAAATACATATTCCCAAAAAAGAGACTATTTCTCTAGCATAGCAGTGTGTATTCACATTGTGAGGGAATCTGTTGTTCATGCAGTGGAAGGGATCCTGTGTTTGGTGACTCCTTCTATGTATTCCACTTTATGTACTGAAGAGGGATCCTCTCCCCATTTCAAATGTATACTGGCTGGGGAAAAATGGCTCTATTTGTTTAGAAACACACACACAGAATGGACTTCACGGGAGCAGAAGGTAAAAGAAGTTTTTAACTGTTAAGGAACACTGACTATGAGCTACCGAGTTGCATGGAAGTCCAACATAGCCACATTTAAGTTCAAAAGGGGCAAATTCTCAAATATGGTGATTAGTTAAAAAGAAACTGAAAAGAGTTGGGAAGGTCAAATATCTTCAGGATGCCTCTTTGCTAAAGGGACAATTTTACTGAGGATGCTTTGGCTTGAACTAAACAATCATTGGAAGGCACTTTCTAGACCAGAAATTATTATCAGTGAAATATCATTTGGCGTGTGATTGCATCTTTGGAGGCCTCATTTTTACTTTAGTGGTTTCACTTTGGAACAATTCTTTTCTGGTCCATTCTGTATCCATGTTGCATAATTGTCTAATTGTATTATATTATGATATAAGCCAACTTGTTCCTCATTGTGTTTGACCTCTGAAGAATGTCTATACAGGCTGAAATGCGTCCGGTCAAGTCCACTGGTTCTCGTTAGATTTTGGCATTTTTACATGAGGTGTGATTGGGCCCTTATATGTTTTTTAATTCTTTGCTAATAAATACATGTATCTTTTTATATTATACACATTAAGGTTTTTATCTGTTTGACTTACCTCTTTAGGTTCTTGATCCTAGGTTTCAGGGTTAAGTCCCTCCCCCTTTTTTGTCCCTAGTTTAACTATTTTTGACACAGGTTTTGCAGAGTTTTTCATTTATTGTTTCCTTATTGTATACCTCACTATTTTGTTTTTGAAAACGTTGACTCAGCATGCAGTTTGGGCTGGATGACGGGGTCTCTTTTCCATATGATTCATGGTGGACTCAGCACCACCACTGCAGCACTTATGTGTTGGAGATCCTAATAAGCCTATTTTATATCTCAACAGAGGTGGACATGATTTGTGTATGGAAGATATTCTTCCTTCTTGGAGGGTTAGAATAACTTTCCATAAGGCCTGCCTTCAAATGTGGTCAGGAGTAATCAATCTCAGGATGTGGGTCATCCAGAGAGCACGATTATCACAAGTAATCATAATGAGGGACATTAATTTATTCATAGATATGTAACAAATACTTCAAAAGACGGCTATGTTTGAATGAAAACAGTGTTCACACTTCATTTCATGGTGTCCTGAAGTATAAGCCATTAATGACATATATGGATACAATTTATGTTAACTAAATTGTATGGCAGAGTTACACACAGGAAGCATATAATAATATAAAATATGTAACCAAGCAGATACAATGGTTATGCAGACAGATGGGGCAATTATCTAAAATACTAATATCTAAATTTTCAATCCATTCAATTGCAGCTGGGGAGAGTACAAAGATCTCTGTCGCATCCCCCTGGAAAGCACGATGCTCACATTCCTGTGACAGATGGAAAATAGTTTGGCAGGCTGCACCACAATCGCATTCGGGTCCTAGTATTTTGCCCCATTTAAACAGCAGGTCTGCACAACTGCCAAAGCCTGTTCGTATTCTAGCTATCTTCCATACTTTACATGGCAAGTCAAATCCTACAGGCCTCTTTTGTTGGTGATAGTTATGAATATTGGGTGGAACTGATTTCATCCATCTTTGCAACCATTCATTCTCTAGATTGAAATAATTAAACTAGTGATAGAGGAGTGATGCTCCTGAAAACATTCTGAAAATGAATGATATTTTCACAGTGAGAGTGTTTGCTGAATTGCAAATAGTGCAGGCAAATAACAGAAACACAGACAGCCTCACAGAAATTAGGAATCCCCATTCTACCATGGAAGCTTTCTGAGTGTCTCCTTGGGCCAGTTACATACTTTTCAGCCTAACCTACTTTCCATGCTTATTGCTACAAGAATAAAATGGAAAGAAGAATGATGTAAACTGCTTTGGGTGCCCACTGGGGGGGAAAGGCAGGATATAAATGAAACAAGTAAGTAAATGAAGAAATGAATGAATGAATAAAGAAAGCAGAATCACTACAGCCTGAACAGCTATAAAACCCCAGTGTCCGAAGGAAGTGGTGTGCCTGTCATTTACAGTCCAGTAAGGAACATATTTTTGTAAAATTAATTGAGTGCGGCTAGAGTCTCTCTTGAGAGTGTGAGGACACCTGCAGGTTATAACCATCATGACAATTTTCCAAGTTAAGAAAATGACATGAGCAATTCAAGAACTCAACTAAATCCTGAGCTGTATGAAAACCTGAAATCAAAGAAATACATTCCAGTACTAATTTAAAAATGGTTCAATTAATACAGTTGTTTAATAGGACATTCCTCATTTACCAGCAAGAAAAAAAAAGTTCATCAAGAGGCAGAATATACTAGCCATTGTCTTGGAAAAAACATTTTGGTCAGTCAAAGTTTAAAAAGCTACTACCCATGTAAACTAGAGAAGGTAGTTTCAGACCTATTTATCCCAATGGGACTAAACCAGCTAAAATAAAAATAACTGAACTGGGTTAAGCTTGTCCTACTTTGTTACAATATAACAGCACTGTAGCTGCTTGCGCTTTTAAGTTGAGCATTTGAGAATGCAAACACAGATGTGGAGAGTATCTCAATAAAAGTCAGTATCTGTTCTCTCCTTAAAACAGCTCAGACAAAGCAGGATAGACTAGCCCTAAGAAGCAGTTGGCTAACATCTGTCAGTCATGTGGGGCAGGGGCACCATAAAACTCTCTGTGATTGGTGAAATCTCTCCTAGATGCTTATCTTGCTTCCATTTAATGTCTGAGCACCTGTAATTATGGAAAGCCTAGCAGCATCCTGAGAACTGGGCCCTCCATATGACTGGGTATTCACTCTTGCTGCTCTTCCACTACACCATTTCACTGCCAGGCTTGGTTCATTGTAGGAACTGGAAAAAAACTTTGAACAGCAACCAAAGAAGAAGATAAATCATTGCAAATTAATCCATAATGAAAATATAAAGTTACTTACTGTAATTGAGAGTTTTTCATTTTTGTGGTCAAACTCAATTTTTCCAGAAAATGACCTCTGACTTAACAAAGAATTAAAGTAGTATTTGCACCGCATAGTTAGGAACCTTCAGAATGAAAACAACAAACAAAACACCCACTGAAAATATATATTACAAAGGGATGTTGGGGGGGGGGTTCCACTTCCAAAACAGGTATACAGAATGCATTTCCATTTTTCAGTTTTACTATTCAAGGGATCATCTACTTGCTTTGAGTAGTTAAAAATTATGTGTTAATATGAGTCAATTACTAATTTAAAATATAATGAAATTCCAGTTCGATAAAGTGCTACAATTTCCTGAAAAACCAAGTACCTTGGAGGCAAAGTAGGGTATTACACACATTCTAAGAATTTATAATTATATTCCAAATTGGTACTTCTGGGACAATTCAGTACAACTGTACAGTATTTTGCAAGCATTATTCCACTCCCCAGGTGTATACTGTGGGAACAATGGTAAGCAGTTCTGCTATGCCCCATTTTATTCAATGGGCCTTACTCCCAAGGAAGTGTTCTGAAGGTTGCTGTGTCTCTGACAGGCTCTGCGTGCAGCAGTCATATTGCAGATATGGGGCGAAGACGGGGAGAAAATATACCCTAGGAGCTCTATTTCAAAATAAATGTCATAAGGTCCCAATGATAAACAGAATTGCCCTAATTGCTCTCCACATCACAATACCTCCAAAGTAAGGCAATTTTCAACTCTTAGTTAGACCTGTTTGGTATACATTTAAAAATTAAATACTACAGCTTGGTGCAGAAATAACACAGTCTATTTAGCTCACTGGAAGCATGACACAAAATAGTGTTCCAAGTCACTACTTACTAGATTAATTGTGCAATCCCAGACAGAGTTGCACCCTTCTAAATTTACAGAGGGGAATCGGCTTAGAGTGCAACTCTGCCTAGGATTGCAGAGTAGGTGTTACTACTTTACTTATAAATTTGTAGTTTACGGAATTCTCCTGTGTTGTCCCACTGATATTTTCTTATTGTGAATCCCCCCCCCCCCGCATAAGAATTAAAGCAACCATTGAGGGGACCCCAGAGAATACTGAAGAATGTATCGATTTATTATTGTATTACTCTGTTCCTTTCTCAAATTTTAAAGTGAGGCAACACCTAGACCTCAGAGTCTGCAAACCTTACACAAGGGGATCTGATTTGTGTAAACTACAATTAGAGTCAATGCAGATGTAGAGCTTATACCATGGCTATAATTAACCATAGAAGGAAAGTAGACATTCTTATAGGAGAGGGGACAAAGGAAGGGAACACACTGTTGTGTTGATTATTAGCTTCTAAAATTATAGCAAATGGCAGATATCCACAATTTGTGAATGGACTGAGTAGCCAAACTTTTTTTTTATTATTTATACTTTGCCATCTGCAAAGTCTAATCTTACCACAATGTTACCTGTATTTTATATTTATAACTTGCTTTTCTCCCCAATGGGGACACATATTGGTTTACAACATTGTTCTTCCCACCTCCATTTTATCTCCACAACAAAACCCCTGTGAGGTGCACCTGACCCAGGTATACCTGACTTGTATGGTTCCATAGCAGGAGGGGAGATTCAAACCTGGGTCTCTCGGGTTCCCCATGTCCCCAGCCATCCCTGCTGCTGAAACAGCAATGCTCCCCCTTCTGGGCCCAACTTAGGTGGCAGCGCTAGAGGAGGGTGGGGAGGGGGCATGGAGTCATAGCTGCACCCCAGGTGCTGAAGCAGCAGTGCTATAAGGGGGCAAAAGCCCGAGTTGTCATAGGAGCAGCCCAGTGAGTGGAGGAAAGGAAGAGCAACAGAGAAGGGGTGGGAAGGAGACAGAAAGGGGAAGAGTGACAGAGAAGGGATGCAGCAGAGCTGAGGAAGCAAAGGCAAAGGGTATGGGACGTCCCCTCTCAGCAAGTTTCTTCCATGGCTCCACTTGTATGTGTGTGTATATACACAGACCTATACATACAAGCAGGGGGCCTGGAAAGACTTGT
>NW_015174275.1:1645068-1672645 GCF_001447785.1 Gekko japonicus
TGAAAGCCCGTTGGTCTCTACTGTTTTCCTGCTTCTGTCTTCCCTTTCCACACGACAGCCAACCATGGCAGACTGGTAATTTGAACTTGGGTCTCCCAGACCATAATGTGAACCTCTAACTGCTACACCACACTGACTTTCACAGGGTGATTGCCATTAAATAGCAGCCAAGCAGCCAGGAGGCCGAGGTCAGACGTACCTTTAGATCCGACTCAGCTGTGAATGCCTGGTGGATCTAAAGGACACGATCAGACAGCAATATCTGGGAAAGGTCCTGCAGCCACTGGCACCCTGTGCTGCCCTGCCACGGAAGCGGAATTAAAGGACACCAGGGAAAGTCCAGTCCTAAATGCTTGCAGATGGGCCATGGATGGACTTTCCCGTCTGATCGCTCAAGCACGCACTCAAACAGTTGGGATGGTCTGCTCATTCCATCCCGACTCGGTGCTTCCCCCCCCCTTGCTTAGCAGTATGTGCATAACTGTATACTCCATGGGGAACCCTCCATGCGGAGATGCGATTCCTCATTTATGTGCATGGGAGACAAAAGGCAACCCCCCCCATTCACCTGCACATGCGATCTGATCATGCAGTGACGGGCTGAGCCCGCAGCTACAAAGGATGGGTGCTCGTGCAACGCCATGTCAATTTCCTCCAGGTGAAATAGGCTTCCTTCCCCTCTGCACCAAATGGCACATCTGACAGTGGCCTCAGTCATGGAACTCAGGTGGTCACAAGTCACCCAGTGGCTGTCGCTGGGCATGGCCCCAATGGGTCCTTCCTCAAAGGCCAAAACAGCCCCAGGAAGAATCTTGCCCCCTTCCCCCTTTTACTGACAGAAACCAAACTTGGGCTGTGATCACACACACTAAATAATCCACTTTCAATGCACTTTCCAACTGGATTTTTCCAGTTCACACAACAAAAAGTTAATAACTGGGTCGGTGGGAGAGCCAGGCTGATGAGTGGTTTACACAGAGGCAGTTGGCGAAGGTGTCTGGCTTCTCTTTCCCTTCCCTGCTCTGCTCCCCTGCCACTGCTATGGTGGTCACAATGAGGGTAGAAGCTCCCAACTCCTCCTCCCCATCCTCTTCCTTGCCTGCCAGCCTGCTGCCCTGGCATCTGAGGGGTGGCTGGGGGGCCAACCCCCACTCCCCCAAGGAAACTCAAGACAGGGAAACTGCCCCATTCTGACTGCCTATCTGTGACTTCCCCTCCTCCAAAGTCTCCCTTCACACACCACAGAGGATGAATGCCACTAGGTGATGGACAGGTGTTATTTGCGTTCGCTCCCCCCAGTGCTTCAGGCCACTTTGCTGCTTCACCAGTGGTGGGTCCCTCAAGCACCCAGCCGCATTGCCTCCATAAAAGTGGTGGCAACAGCTCCCCCAAATGCCCAGTGGTCAGTGTTCCCTCTAAGCTGAGTTAGTGTGAGCTAGCTCACAGTTTTTTAGCCTCCGGCTCACACATTTTTGTCTTAGCTCAGGGAGGATGGCTCCAGAGCAAACTAATTGATGCAGCAGCCAAATCGCTCGCTCACAACTTTAATTCCAGTGGCTCACAAAGTAGAATTTTTGCTCACAAGACTCCACAGCTTAGGGGGAACATTGCCAGTGGTGATGCCTCTGCCGCCCAGGTGCTTCAACAGCATTAGCTTTCTTGCCTGAGCACCTCAATGGCAGTGGAGGTAGAGACTCACTTGCTCGGCTGCCTACTTTGCCTTCTCAATGGCAGTGGCAGTTTCCTTGCCTGCCAGGCATAGCGGCACTTTGTCTGCTCTTGCTCAGTCAACGCTCTTGTACTGGAGGGATTTAAATTCTTCTCCTTTGTTTAAAGTTTTTTTTCCTCCAAGACTGAGGGGTCCCCCAAGTTTGTGGGAAAATCTTATTTCTGTGTAAAAGGCTCTGATCCACATATCCATAGAAATGGGCACACCTGACTATTAAAATACAAGATGATAATCACACCCACCTTCTAAATTGTATAAATGTGTTGTATCTCTGATCCATCACTTCAGCCAATAGTTTAATGAATTTCTTCAAGTTCTTGACTTCACCCTCTGCGCTGTGATATTTTTCTTTTGCCTCCTGAAATTGCCTGGTTGGCAATAAAAGGGATGATGAAAAATGGGATTTAGTGGAAGATAATGTCTGAGAATTTAGAACTAGCCCATTTTAACAAACTTTTTTGTTTAACAAACTTGGTTGCAAAACAAAATGCTACATCTGTTAAAATTTTCTGTGGCATAGGAATGATTTATGGCAAAAATCTGCTAATAACCTTCTGTCGCTTAATAAACTAAAAGATCTGTATCAGAAGCAACAAAACAAAATGAAATCACCCATAGTATACCTGAACAAAATTGTACATAGGCTGTACTACAAGAATGTGCCTTGAGCCACAATTCCACTTTCAATGAAATTTATAGTCTAGCCCCTTTTCATATCAAAAATGCTACTGGCAGAGTAGCATCAGGCAAAACTGCAGTTTCTCTGAATGAGGTATATGGGGAAAACATTTAGATTTGTCAGGCACTATGTAACACATTGAGACACACTATGGAACACACTGAGACAACACAATACAAAGGAGACGAGCACAACTGATTTTATAGCAGAAAGACTGCATAAAAGTCTGACTTCTGAAGGAAAAACGACAGGAACTAGGGAACACCCAATTCAAGATAACTAACTCATTGCAAATTCTGGTGTAAATATTACAGATCCAGGTCCATGTAGTAGTGATTGGGTAGAATTTTACAACAGGCATACAAATGATAAACACGTAGACCAAGCAATCAAAGAAAAACACCACACAAACTGTCATTTAGAGACAGACAGATATGCTGAGATCCACAACTTGGAATGCTTGGCACTAAAAGAAAACACAGACATACGAGGCATATCTGAACCATGGCACAGAGTAATGGTTATCTTTGGATCTAAACTCTACATAAAGGTGAGGGAAGGGCATACTGAAGATGGTGTTGCAATAGTTGTGGTTAAGGGGTCACAGCTTCCAATAAACTGGAAAATTTAATAAACTTTTCTCCCTCTCTCACATAAAAATAGAAATCAAAGCTATCCAATGAAGCTGATGGGCCATAGGTTCAGAACAAACAAAAGGAAATATGACTTCACTCAATGAGTAGTTAAAATACTGGAATTCACTGATAGTGGACATAGCCATGAGAATAGAGTTTTAGCCATGGTGACTGGTCAAAGGCAACAGACCTCTGAATGTCAGTGCTAGGAGGTAGCATCAGGGGAATGCCTTGGCCTCCAAACCCTGTTTGTTGGTCTTCCAGGGGAACTGATGGGCTACTGGGTGGGACAGTACATGGGACTAGATGGATCACTGAGCTGATTCAGCATGGGCGACTGAGCTGATCCTATGTTCTTAGATGGACCACTGATTTAGTCCAGGACTGATTTTCTTATGTCATACGGAGTAAGGGAGGGAAATATGTTTCACCAATTTCGTCTCCAAAAAGGGAAGCATCTTTCATCCCAACCATTATAGTTGACAATGAAATTTCAGCTACACTGAAATACACTAAAACTGTAGCAGTATTCAGAACTGATAAGACTTTCAAGGTCCCAAACAAAAACCAAACAGAAACGCAATACCCTTCCACACATACCCACAAAGGAAACAAGGAACAAGTAAATTTACCTTATTATTTCTTCTCTATCTCCAGTACGCTCTCTTTCTGAATTTATCTCCTCTCTTAAGTGATCCATTTCTGTATCAAGACTCTTAACAGTTCTGTTTACTTCTAGTCTCTCTGGGTGGATTTCGGAAGCCTTTGCAATCATTTCCTAAACAGCATGTTAAAATATGCCAAAATTATCTTCATGAATGCTTTGCAATATTTTTGAATGAGAAAGGGAAGACAGCAAATATAGAAAGCCCTACTTAATGTTATTTATGCAGTCTCATTCCTGACAGACATAGTAAGAACTATTTTGGGGTGGGGGTTGTAAAATGCTTAAACAGCTATCAACAACCACTTTTAAGGTGTCATTGGTGGAAGCAAGGAAGAGGCCCTCTCCATAAAAGGGCAAGTCTTCAATTTTAGACTTGACATCAGGTTGAAGGGAGGTTGACCGCAGCCAAGCATGGCGATGAAGAGCGATGGAAGAAACTAAATTCTTGGAGGAGCATGTCCCAGCGTGGCGTATTGAGTTTATTTGAAAATTGCGCAGATCTCAGAAAGTGCAGCAGAAAGAGCAGGTTGAGCATCCTCTGGGACCGCTTCCAAGACGGGTCGGACAGCTGAGGCAACATTGAAAGCATAGGCAGCCAGATAGGAGAGATAGGTATTGATGTGTGCATTCACAGAAGAGACAGCGTAGATTTTCTTAGCAAGGGTGTCAATCTTACACCCTTCCCAATCTGGAGGAAGTAACTGGCGTGGGTGTTTCGATTTTGAAGAAGAGTGAACAATCATCGAATTTGGTGGGGGATGATTGAATAAGAATTTACCCAAAGATTCCTGAACCTTATACAGCCCATTGTAGCATTTGGACACAGGAGGAACAGAAGCACGGCGATCCCAGGACTCCTTTAAAACTGAGAAATGTACAGGAAGAAAGGGAAGTATGGTAAATGGAGGCAGCTTGGCTTGCACCAACTTATGGACCACATCAGTAACTGTGGGCGTATCTGTAGCACCCTGCACCTGGACAGCAGTAGTCAACCTGGTGATGAGTTCTAAGTAAGCCCTTGGACCCTCAGTAGGATGGAGGGACTCTGTACGCATGAGATAATCATCTTGAGGGGTTACATCGACTTCCACGCCACCCGAACTGGAGTGAACAGAATCGGAACAAACAGGTGGCTTAACTGTAACTGATTATCTTCGAGTGGTCACCTGTGCAGTACCACACATGGGTTGGGTGCCTGCGCACGACCTTGACCAGAGAAACTTCTAGAGCTTTGCCTCAGAAAGCTTTTGGCAGGCTCTCTTCCTGCCCTGGGGAGCAGGCACGTACTGCGCATGCCTGGAGCGGGGAAGAGATCCGCCTCCCACTCAGTTCCTTCGATCACTACCGGTAAGTCCCATCAAGCCAAAGAAAGGTGAATAGGAGATGCCAGCAGTGGGGAAGGCTGGGTGGGATTGTGGTACTGCACAGATGACCACTTGAAGATCATCAGTTACAGGTAAGCAACCTGTTTATCTTCGTCGTGATCTCTGCGCAGTCCCACACATGGGTGATTACAAGAGCTGAACCAGTTGGAGGGAGCTGGCAGCTGCAAGAGACACAAAGAATACTGGTTAGGACGGGAATCTCTGGAGACAGAACAGCGCTCTTGGACCAAAGTTGAAGCATGGTGGGAAGGCAGAGAGAGCCATGGCTAGGGCCATTGACCTGGTGTGAGGCAGTCAGTCTGAGAAGAGAACTGGCGTCAACACAGGCAGGTTATTGTCAGACTTTGGGACCACAGTAGATGCCGGGCAAGCGACTGGGGTCGATGTTGAGAGATCTGAAATTATAATGGGTTTAAGTGCAGGAGCCATAGCCAAATTCGTTTTTTAAAAATTTCAAGGTCGAAGCTTCCGTGGTCTCCATATTCTTCGACTTATTCAGTATCTTTGGCGGCTTAGATGGAACCGCCACATCAGAGGGCTTCTGAGCAGGCACTGAAGAGGAATGAGAGGCTGCCAAAGCCATTCCCAGACGAAGTGCCACTTCTAAAAACACTGCTTTGAAGCACGCCACTCGATTGCATTGGGCCTGTTTAGTAAACTTAGCACAATGAGGGCAGGTGTCAACCTGGTGCTGTTCTCCAAGACAAATTAGACAGAAATCGTGCCCATCATTAGAGGGGAGCTTTGCAGGACAGTGACGACACTCCTTAAAGAAGAGAGTGCAGCTCATGCGCACACCTTCTCAACCAAGGGGGGGAGAGGAAGGGGTGGGGAAAAAGAGAGAAATCGAAGAAAAAGCACTAAAGGGTTTCTTTAGTATAAAGATTAAGAAAGAGGAATCTGAAGACAAAAAAGGTAGAGAAAGTTAAAGACGAAGTAAGGGACTTAGTTGAGGCGAAGCAAGGAGACAATGAAGAGAGGTGTGAACACAAGGGTGGTCGAAGAAGAACTGAGTGGGAGGAAGCTCTCTTCCCAGCTCCAGGCATCCACTTCCAGAGTGGGAAGAGAGCCCACCAAAAAGATTCTGAGGCAAGCTCTAGATAGAAGTTCCTCCGGTGAGATTGTGCGCAGGTGCCCAACCCATGTGTGGGACTGCACAGAGACGACGAAGAATATTACAATATTCAATGTGCTAATTCAAGTCATATTTTAAAATCGCCATTTGGTTTATAGAAATGTAAAGAGATGAGTAAATGGAAGTAAGTACAAGAGAATGCTTCCAAATGCATTCTTGGGACTTAGTGGGTATCCCAAAATCAAAGACAGAACTTATAATCATATCAAATACCATTAATTCTCTCTCTTTTGCAGCTAGATGATTTTTAAGTTTTTTCATGGATTCCAAATGCTCTTTCTTTTTTCCTTCATAGTGCCGCAAGTGATTTTTACTGTTTTCCAATGCGTCATCTGCTTGACTGAGTCCATCCTGTTAACCACAAATTAATATGTGTGTCAATTGGTTACAATAGTGACATTAAGTCATTACCACTCCATTCAACCTATTAATTTATCTTATAAATGAAATAAAAAAGGGAAACAATGGACATACAGATCACATTCTTATATTTACTAAGAAATTAAACAAACAGTACTAGAAAAATAACATTATTATATTTGTTTCAGAGAGAGCAAAATAATCCAGATCATATCAGTTTCATTAAACTCTGTTGCAAGGTTCATATCACAAAAAATGCAAATCAGGTATCCCTAGAGACAAGCAAATGGTTACCTTACATGATTAGTGCTGAAAGGGTGGTTTTTGCCCAGCAATGGAAAGAAAAAAAATATCCCTGAACTATAAGACTGGTTGTCAAAAATAAAGGAGATCTATACTCTAGTGAAATTAACAGCTTATCAGAAAAACAGAGATTCAGATAGAGTAGACCCTTTATGGTCAAGAGCAATACAAAGAATGGAACCAGCAATTGTGTAACTGAAAACAGTATTTATTTATTTATACCCTAGCCTACCCCAGGAATGGGCTGAGGGTGGCTCACAACATAAAACCAACAAACAACAAAAACAATAAAACAATAAACAGCAACAGCAGGTAAGACCAAAACCCATGCCTCATATCGAGCAGAAATAATTACCCCAAGAAATTCCAGTGCCCACGTAATATCCAGAACAGCAAGGGCACTGGGAAAGGGGTCATGGGCAGGGCCACGGACAGTGGGGCCAAATTGGCTGAACACTCGCCTTGAGGAACAGCTCCATTTTACAAGCCCTGTGGAACTGTGATCTCAAATGGGAGCATGTTCTACCAGGCCAGGGCAAGGGCCAAAAAAGCCCTGGTTGAACCTAAGCAGATGGCCCTCGGGCCGGGGACCACCAGGAGATGTTGATCAGAATAGTGTAGAGCTCTCCGGGGCTCATATGGGGAGAGGCAGTCAAGCAAGTATGATGGTCCCATGCAGGGGTCGTTTCGTAGAAAAAGAGCTAGGGGAGCTCATTAGCATAACTCATTAGCATATGCCACACCCCCTGACATCAGGGGCCCGGTGGTGGACCTGCAAGGCCAGCGGGAGTGCGAGAAAGCCCTGCCAAGGCCCTCCCTGGCCCCAGGCAGGCAGGGGTGGGGAGAGGCGCGGAGGAAGCAACTTACCCTCCCTCTTCTCCTGCCTCCTCCTGGCTGAATGAGGGCCAGAAGCGGGGCGGCTGGAAGCAGGGGCAGGGCTTCATCGTGTGCCCCGCCCCCCGCCCCTCACCCGGGGGAACTGTGTTCCCCCACGATCCCCCCCGAAATGACCTCTGGTCCCATGCCACATACGGCTGCGAGGGTCAAAACCATAAACTTGAACCAGATCCAGTATTCAATTGACAGCCAGTGCAGTTGGCGCAACACCAGCTGAATGTGCGCCCACACAGGCATTGCCATCAGCAGTCATGCTGCTGCATTCTGCAGTAGCAGCAATTTCTAGATCAGGCTCAAGGGTAGCCCTGAGTAGAGCAAGTTACAGTAATTTAGCCTGGAAGTGATCATTGCATGGATCACTGTAGCTAAGTCTCAGGGGGCAAGATAGGGAACCAGTTACCTGATCAGCTGAATGTGATAAAAGGCTGATCTGGCAACTGAAGTGACCTGGACCTCCATAGTAAGTGAAAAATCCAGCATCACCCTGAGACTCCTTACCCACAGCGCTGGCACCAATGGCGCCCCACTGAAGACCAAGAGCCTGATTCCCAATCCCAACCCCCCACGACTCAGGTACAGGACCTCCATCTTCATTGGATTCAACTTCGTCTGACTCTGCTGCAACTATCCAGCCACAGCCCCTAACACCTGGTCCAAAATATCTGGTGCGGAGTCCTGCTGGCCATCCATCAGTAGATAGAGCTGGGTGTCATCAGCATATTAATGATAGCCCAACCCAAACCACCAGATCAACTGGGCGAGGGGGTGCATATACACGTTAAATAACATTTGAGAGAGGATCACCACCCTGCGGTACCACACATTCAAGCGAATATCGCAGGGACATCCTCTCCCCACCCTCTGTCTCTGACGGAGAAGGAGGAAAGCCACTGTAAAGCAGTCCCCTGCATCCCAATGTCAGCAAGGCAGTTGGTCATTAGACCATAGTCAACCATGTCAAATGCTGCTGTCAGATCTAAAAGTAATAGCAGTGCTGACCCACTTTGATCCAGATGCCTCACGGATGACCAACGCAGTCTCCTCCCCACGGCCAGAGAGGAAGCCAGACTGGAAGGGTCAGTCACTGGTGAAGGGTTTTCTATGTCCACGGTGGCAGGACAAAAGGGGGTTTAGATTGGCAATGTATCTTGTGAACTTTTTGTATTTTTTTTGATATATCTGTAATTAGTTTATTTTAATAAAATTGTGAACCTTGACTGGGCCTGCTTCTTCTTCTACTTGATGAATTTTGTCTTTAATTGCTGCTAATTTATCTTCTGCTTCATGTAGACTATGTTTCCCTTCCTCCATTTTCTTCTTCCGCTGAAGAATATCCTCCTTAACAGTTTCCGTCTTCTTCTTGACCTCTTCAACTTCAGTTTCCTGTTAAAATTTTAGAATTTCAAGGGCAAACAGGTTATTCTTTTAAACCTATTGTAAATTTTTGGTCATAAAATTAGCCTTGGATGGATCCAAGTCAACCCCAAGTTCAACTAAATTGTGTTGGAAGCATGCTGCCAGAATACCTGGAAAATGCTAAACTTACTGCTGCATTCCCCACAAACCGCAAAAGAATTTATTCACTAGCCCACCATTGAAACAATTTATCATTTTTTTTTTATTAAACCAGGCAAAGGAATCACCATACTGGGCCAACTTCATTATAACTGCAAGTGCATCTAACTATTTATGCAAATATTTTCAATTCAAAACAATTTAATATTTTCTAAATTTCAACTTAGTAAAGCTTCAGAATTACTTTTAATTAACTAAACAATGTTTAAAATTAAAATTCTTCTGGTGAGTTAAAAAAAATTAATACCCACAGAATTCTTATTAACTGCCATTATAAAAATTACTTCCCCCCATTCCATTTAGAAAAGTGCAACAACGATTCTTACCAAGGCAGATATGATGCCTGATTGTTGTTCTTCTATGTTTTCAAGATCTGTAATTTCTTGACTTGTTTTTCTCATTGCTACCTGAAATAACCATGAAAATACATAAGTTATTGCTAGCAACATTATTAGTAAGGGAGAGGAAGAGACATTCAACAAAGACGTTAAATTAAGGAGATTAAATATGGATAAAAAGCCTTAAACCCAGGGTGTCAAACCTACGGCCCATAGCCCAGGCCTTTAATCCAGTCCAGGAGAGGGGCTCTCTTCTCTTTCCCCTCCCCTGCCCATCCTCAATGTTCTGAGCTTGAGCTGCCTCAGAATATAAAGAGCAGAGGGGCAGGGCTGCCTCTGAGAGCAGGAAGCAGAGGGCAGGGCTGCCTCTGAGAACAGGAAGCAGAGGGCAGGGCTGCCAACCTTCCCAGCCACCGCTCCCGGCCTTCGTAGGTCCTCCTCACAGGTTACATACATTTTATTTTTAAAATATGCACATTTGCTTTTTATTAACATTAAACGAGACTGCCAAAAATAAAAACAAAAGGGGTAAAAACAGATATTGATAATGATATTTATTTGTCCAATTATATTTATTTGTTTGCTAATGATATTTATTTATCTGAGAGAGAAAGAGAGAGAGAGGTGAAAAGAAAGAAGGAAAGAGGTGGAAAGAAAGAGAGAGAGAGAGAAACAAAGAAAGCTCAGTGAAACAGGATCTTCATGTTTCTGTCCCCACTGCATAGCTCCATATACTCCTGAAGCAAATTTCCCACTGCAAACACAGGAGGCAACCTTGGAATAATTCTAATTCCAGTTTCTTGCCCAGTGTTCTGCTTCCTGGTCACTAAGACAGGAAAAAACAAGAAAGAAGCAAAGAGCTCATGGCAAAAAGATTGCAGAAGAAAACAAAATTGGCTATGAAAGGGTTAGCTGAATCAGCTCCAGCCATCTTGCATCTTCACTTTCCCTATTCCTTCCCAGGAAATCTGGACAAAAACTGCTTGCATATTTTCCCTTATATCACTACAATAAAAAGGGCAAGAGACATTTTTTAAAAAGGGAAATATATGCTGGAAATGCCAAATTTGTTTTCTTCTGGTGGGGCATGACATATTTCAGGGAGGCCATTGCATCCTTTAATGAGTTTTAAGTACTGAGTTAAATACTTTCTAGACTGTATATTACTGCTGCTGAATTATTTAATGCTCTTATCTTGTTCCACTGGGTATTATCATCTGATTTATATATAGTGCAGGGATATATGCTATATTTTCTAGAATTTTATGGTATTTTATTCCAGACTGTAAATGGCCTTAACAACTATTTGGCTCTGAATGCAGAATAAAATGTTTTAAATAAATAGAGATGTGTACTTGATGGATTAGTAATAGTCATATTTAATTATTCTACTGTGTAATCTCTGTTCAGATGCAAGAATTGTAGCCCAGACGTGCTGCCTCACTCGCAGGTAGCCCCAATAAGCAGGGCACCCCACTCCTGACCTGAACCAGAGAACCAAAAAGCCAGGCCAAAGAGGGCTGTCTTGACCTGGGCCACAGAGTTAGCCAAAGCTCTGCAAATAGGGTTCTAATTTCAGGTTGCACAAGGCAGACCTCCAAGGAAATCTCCAATCGCCCCTCCACGCAGTGGAGGTTTGCATATAGAATAACAATGAGTTTCTTAAGGTAAAGTATCTACATTTTCAAAGCCATTCAGAAGACACCTGGCGAACCTTTCTCTGTCTCCATATACCTGTGTGATCCCCTTTTTGTGATACCTATGTCCATGTGGAAATCCTTTGTCTCCACCCCTGTCCTTCCCGCCCCCTCCCTCAGGATGCAGAGGCAGTTTGATCAAAATGATTAAATCATTAATCCTTCCTGACACCAAACAGAGAGCCATTTCCCCCTTTTGCCTAAGCCTGGGAACCCATTCAACCTACCCTGTAGTCTCATTAACAGTCATTAACAGTCATTAAGAACTGGCTTGGGGGACCGCCCCTCAAAGTCCTACAAAGATAGAGTCCAAGCCCCACCTGAGTGTGCACTCTGAGGTACCTGTTACTGAGTACACCCCCAAAGTCTCTTCTTTGGGCTTCCTTCTCCTTAGTGTGGAACGCTGGCCGTTTGTGCTATCTTCTTCACGGACGTCTGCACATCTGGACAGGTAGTATAACCCCTGTAACTGCTCCTGAATGTCTCTTTCATCACCTCTTTATTTCTTAGTTCTTGATTGCATGCTTACTTTATTTTTGATTGCCTTAGTGTGATTGTAATCAGGGAAATCCTTTAATAAAACTGTTAACACTCTTTAAATCTGGAGTCTTCCTACCAAACTGGACCTTGGTAGATATAGGTGTGTGATCCCCTGTACCCTTCTGGCCTCCCCCAACAATGAAACAGGCCACTTGTGGTAACAGTATCATGGAGTAAACATCAAGGCTAAACTTTCCATCTTAGCAGGGTCAAGGATTTATGAGGATTACAGAAGGACTGAGTCAGTGAGCTTTTCAATTTTCACATCAAAATTTGCCCATTTTAGGAGGTGAACAAAAATATGCAATTAAAACACAGAAGCAGCAACAGGAGGGGGTTTCAAAAAAAGGGGGGGGGGAAAGAAGCGGCAACAGGAGCTTTCATGGCTGTTCTGTGGTCTCCAAGACTTGAAAACTTAGATGTGCCAAAAATCCACACACCAAAAAAATCTTGTTTATCCTATCTGCAAACTAAATGAAGCAACAAGCTTAAATTTAGCATTAATAATTTGCAAATACATTTTGCAAGAGTATTTATGTAATCTGAGTTTCATAAAATGTAAATTATAAGAACATAAAAGAAGAATAAAACACAGTTGAGAAATACAGAACAGGTCCAAGGCAGAACAGGTCTAAGGTAGGGTGTTTCCAAGAATAAAAAGTAAGAATTGAAAATACTGAAACACTGTTCAAAAATAGGGGGTCCCATACACTAAAACAAAGATAGCATAGGATAAGATTTGTTAACCAGCATACATAGGAATGGGAGGTTGCCGGTTAACCAAATATGCTGGTTAAAAAAGTTTTTACGTTGTGGCAAGAGAGCAGCAACATTGACTTGGTTGGTACCTGCAGCCCACTCCAATGCTGCTGCACTCTTGCCACCTCCCCACATGATTCACTCACAGGCTTGCGCTGGCCGATTAACTCACAGGCACATGCTGACCGAATGACTCACAGGCACATGCTGACCGAATGACTCACAGGCACAAGTCAGTCAACTTACAGGCACACTGGTCATGTCATGCACTCATGTGACTGCTATGGCCCTAGCCCAGAGGTGCTGAGAGGGCAGCAGTGCCAAGCAGGTGATGCATGAGAGACTTGGGCAGGTCTGAGTGCCAGTTAACCAAGCTTTTACCGTATAATCATTATGAAAGTATCGCTCAGTATAAACTGATCTTTCATGCAGGAAATCAAACTGGCATACTTTACCTATGTTGCTCCCCCCATCTTTGATCCTGGCCCAGTTTCTCAAAATACCACATGTAATTTCTTCTCAATCCTATTTATTCTTCTTTTCCTTCCACTTTATCTCTAGTTGGAGGTAGATGGACCCAACACAGTCAGGAACTTGGAAACCTATTTGTACCTTTCTTAGGGTGCAATGCATACTTCCCTGGATGTAAGCCTCACTGAATTCATGAGGACTTACTTCTGAATTAACATGCATAAGATTGGGCAGCAAAAGGGTCATGAGAACACCTGAAGAAATCTGGAGAACTATTTATGGGCCCAGATGTACAAAAGTGTTTCCATCCTCCCTTTAAGCAAGCATCATGCCCCATTAACTCTCTCTCAAAATAGGACATGTGAAAACTTTTAAAACTCATAGAATCCAGAAGAAAAACAAAACTATTTTAAAGATGCTGTATTATGCAACATACAACAGGCCAATTGCAATTATTTTCTAATACAACAGTTTCTTCCTAAACATGTCTTACCTGTATTTGTTTTTGATGCTGTTGGTGACTATTAAGGTGGTGTTGATTTGTTCTTATCTCATCCTTAATAGAACATATTCGTTGTTGACAAGAAGAAAGCTGACCTTTTTTTAATTCAACTTCTTTCTCCAAGTGACTTAAAAGAAACAAAGCAAAAACAGGTCATAGAATCATAGAGTTGGAGGGGACCTTCAGGTCATCTAGTCCAACCCCCTGCCCAAGGCAGGAAATTGGCAACTACCCTCCACACACCCCAGTGACCCCTGCTCCATGCCAAGAAGATGACAAAAAAAAAAAAAAACCTCCAGGATCCCTGGCCAAGCTGGCCTGGAGAAAATTGCTTCCTGACTCCAAAGTGGCAATCAGCATTTCCCTGGGCATGTAAGAAAGAGCCACGAGAACTAAGCACTGAGGCAACCCTTCCTGCCCTCCCTCTCATGATCTGCCTAAGTTTATAGAATCAGCACTGCTTTCAGGTGGCCATCTAACCTTTCTTTAAAAACCTCCAAGGAAAGAGAGCCCACCAACCTCCTGAGGAAGCCTGTTCCACTTCTGTCAGGAAGTTTTTCCTAATGTTTAGCCGAAAACTCTTTTGATTTAGTTTCAACCCGTTGGTTCTGGTCTGATCTTCTGGGGCAACAAAAAACAACTCCGTACCATCCTCTCTATGATAGTCTTTCAAGTACTTGAAGATAGTTATCATATCACCTCTCAGTCGTCTCCTCTCCAGGCTAAAAATACCCAGCTCCTTCAACCTTTCCTCATAAGACTTGGTCTCCAGACTCCTCACCATCTTCACTGCCCTCCTCTGGACATGTTCCAGCTTGTCTTTATCCTTCTTAAATTGTAGTACCCAAAACTGAACACAATACTCTAGGTGAGCTCAAACCAGAACAAAGTGATACCATCTCGTGATCTGGACACTATACTTCTGTTGATACAGTCCAAAATCGCATTTGCCTTTTTAGCTATCACATCACACTGCTGACTCATGTTCAGTGCATGGTCTACTAAGACCCCTAGATCCAAGACAAGTCTTCCCCAACCTATAATTATGCATTTGATTTTTCCTACCTAAATGCAGAACTTTACATTTATCCCTGTTTAAATTCATTAAATTTCTTTTAGCTCAGTTTTCCAGCTTGTCAAGATTATCCTGTATCCTGACTCTGTCATCTACCATATTTGTTACTCCTCCCAATTTAGTATCATCTGCAAATTTAATAAGCATTCCCTTTATCCCTTCATCCAAACCATTTATAAAGATGTTGAACAAAACAGGTCCCAGAACAGATCCTTGAGGCACTCCACTTGTCACTCCTCTCCAAGAAGATGTGGAACCATTCACAAGCACTCTTTGGGTATGATCTGTCAACCAGTTACAGATCCATCTAACAGTCATAGGATTCAAACCACATTTTTCCAATTTGTCAACAAGTATATTATGTGGAACCTTATCAAAAGCTTTACTAAAAGCAAGATAAACTATGTCTACAGCATTCCCCTGATCCAGCAAGGTAGTAACTTTCTCAAAAAAAGAGATAAGGTTAGTCTGATATGACTTGTTCTTGAGAAACCAATGCTAGCTCTTAGTAATTACAGCTCAAGGACTGTTTATTTGTTCTAAAACTTTCCCAGGTATAGATGTCAAGCTGAAGGATTGGTAGTTACCCGGATCCTCCTTTCCCCCTTTCTTGAGGATGGGGACAACATCTGCCCGCCTCCAATCTTCTGGCACCTCACCTGTTCTCCAAGAATTCTCAAAAATAATGGACAGAGGCTTGGAATTTACATCCACAAGTTTTTTTAGTACCCTTGGATGCAATTCATCTGGCCCTGAGGACTTAGTTTCATTTAAAGAAACTAGGTGTTTATGTACTACCCTGATGCCAATCCTATGCTGCAGCTTCCTTCCCTCACGATGTGTTCTGTTTTTGCTATGTTGAGCACCGTTTGCATCACAAGAGAAGACTGAGGAAAAGTAGAAAATAAGCAGTTCTGCCCTCTCTTCCATCACCTGTTACAATTTTACTTTCTTGTCTCCGCAATGGGCCTACCATGTCCTTGCTCTTTTTCTCACTTTGAACATAACAAAAGAACACTTTTTTGTTGTTTTTAGCATCATACTGAGCTTTCACTTTATTAACACTCTCCCTACAAGCACTGGTAATTTGTTTATATTCATCCTTGGTTATAGGGCCCTGCTTCTATTTCCTAAATGAGTCTTTTTTATTACTCAAATCTTTAGAAAGCTGTTTTTGGAGTCACCATGACTTCTTTAGGTTCCTCCCATTTTTCCTTCTCATAGGAATGGTTTGTGATTGTGCCTTCAATATTTCGATTTTAGGAAACTCTCACTCCTCTTGAACTCCCTTCTCCTTAAGTATTTCTGACCATGGGATTCTACCCAGCATAACTTTACATTTGTTAAAATTTGCTTTCCTGAAGTCCAACGTATATGTACAGCTTTTCCCATATCCAGGACTGTTAATTCCAAAATTACATGGTCACTACTACCCAGGGTGCTCACTACTTTCACCTTGTCAACTACTTCTTTCCTGTTGGTGAGAATCAAGCCAAAGAAGCAGATCCCCTTATTTCCTTCTCCACATTCTGGAAAATGAAGCTGTCAGCAAGACAAGTCAGGAATTTATTTGACCTTTCATTTTGAGTGGATTTCCAACCAATATCTGGGTAACTGAAATCTCCCATGACCAAACAGCAATTCAGGAACAGAAGAACAGACTGCTTACCTGGAACAGATGCTCTTTGGGTGGTCATCTGTGCAGTGATGCATACAGGAATCTTTGATCCTGCACACAGCATCAGACGGAATTTTCTGAAGCTATGCTGAAAGCAATTTTGGCAGTAGATGTGCCCACACCAATGCTGCAGATACCAATGTGAATGCCTCAAGTGGGCAGGGCTCAATGTCCTACTCAGTTCTTCCCAGAACTATGCAGGCAAGTTACTGGTGTGTGTGTGTTGTGTGACTACTCAGAAGACCACTCAAAGAACATCTGTTTCAGGTAAGCACTTATTCTTCTTCATGGTGTCTGTGCATTCCCATGTAAAGGAAGACCAGTTCGCTGACTTACCTAGGTTGGGAACAGATCAAGTTATGCCATCAAACAAATAGGCTTTTAAGCACCTCTCTTCCAAATGCAACATTTTCTTCACCTTCATGAAGGCTGGGACCATGTGCTCTGTCATTACATGACATGGCAAGTGTCTTATCTGGTAACACAGTGTGATGGTTGTAGAAATACAATGCCTAAGATGCTGGGAAGAGACCGCAGGTTCCTTACAAGGACACTTGTAATATAGGAAAAGGTTTGGTTCTTGTCTGAGAACCTAAACGGAAGGCAAAGGACCTGCACATGTCCTAAAGGTATCTAAAGTGTATCAGTATTCTGTGTATGTTAAGTCATGCTGTAGATCTGAGGCATCTAACTGACAGGAGCTGACAGCTCTAAGTGTCATAAGAGCTGGCTCTGACTGGTTCTAGCTGGCTACTGCTAGACCTAATTAGCACTGAGTCACAGTGACTCAGCACTGGCTGTGATTGGCCAGTGGTTGTATATATTCAGTGCTGTACAGAACTGTTCATTCCTTCTTGGAATGCGAGCGCAGCGGAGCATTACGTCACTCTGTGTAAAGATTTGGTGAGAGGCTTGTATAATAAACTGTATATTATTTGTACATAAGCCTGAGAGACTCCAGTCTTTATTGGATACCATTGCACCCATGTTTGGTCTGCTGTGGGCCGACACCGCGTAATATTGACAAAGTGGAGTTGGAAAGACCACAGGCAATATATTAACTACAGTGGAAAGAAGAGACTACCCTTTGGGAGAAATGTGATATCTGGTTGAAGTACTACTTAATCTCCCTGAAATAATAAGGTTGGTCAGAATGGAGTACACAAAATTCACTTCCTCTTCTTGTGGAAGCAAACAGTTACAAGAAAAGCCATCTTAACTGTCAAAAATATCAGGTAGCATCTGGCCAGTGGCTGGGTACATAGATTACATGAATGAGGTATATAGGATATGATGACAGCAGACAGATCAGTTAGCTAAAAAACTATTTTATTGGTGTCTGCATAAGCTCACAGTTCCCTATAAGTAGGTAGTCTGGGGATAATACTGCTAAGTAATTTCTTAGGGAGGAGGCAGCTGGACCTTGAAAGTGTAAGTGTAGAAGATATTTTAAGACTACCAAAATCAAGCAATATATATGGCCCCAGTTCTTGGAAGCAGCAAATCTGCAAAAGCCACTTAAGCAGAGTATGAGCACCGTATGAATGGCTTCCTAACATTGTGAAGGGCCCAAGTCTGACTGTTGTGGAAATTTATTCTCTATGATGTGAGGCAGAGCCTTTCAATATAGGATAGTACATCCTAAGAAAGTATATAGCTGGTCAGGTATTCAGATCTTCCCACAACTAACTGTAGAAGCCTCATAAACCATGGCTGATGTGACCTGAGCGTCCTCAGACATGAGGAGCTGCTTCAGTGCACCTGCTTTATGGACCTCTGGAAATGGAGACACAAGTCCTGTGTTCTTTCTCCTGACCGAGGAGGCAATGATCATGTCCATCACTGCTGGGTAGTTTTCCCCAACACCTAGAGTAATACTTGGAAGTCACACAGACAGCAATAAGGCATGAAACGACAAAAACACACAATCCGGAGATGATAGGGTAGAAAGATTGAGACAAAAAGAAAGAAGGCTAGAATAAGAGGCCTAGCTTGTTTATTTTTACAAAGAAAATTCTTTGTGATGTGTCTGTTGCAGTGGTCAATGAACAACAGAGGCCCAATGCGAACTACTCTAGAAAACTCCAACCAATACGTTGTGCAGGCTCAAGCAATCCTATATATCTGAATGCACAAAGACCCCAGAGAAGAATTGAACTGAACCAGTCAAAAGAATTCTGGACCATTTCAGAGAGAATGCTAATAAGTACTTGACACTAACCTTATATCTGCTTCTACATCTCTACTGAGGAACCTGGGCCTGGTATAATCAGAAGAATAATAGCGATTGTAAAACACCTGATCCCCATCAGCAGTGAAAGCTTCTCTACAATTTTTCGGAGGCCTTTGCATCACCATTAGTTCACGAGCTTTCACATTATTCTAAGGAGTAAAACAAAGAAACAAACTAAACAATAGTATCTTTTCTGGTAGTGTAGTACTTAGCACAGATAGGGAAAAAAGAGATTAAAATAGGAATTTATCCTCTATAATTAAATTAGTGAGGCTTAAGGCCCTTCCTCTCATGCCCTGGGCGACTGCACCTGAAAACATCCTGATGAGAGAAGATGGCCACATTGCAATATTCTCCTGTAGGTCTACATCCATCTTTCTGGAAGAACCCAATTGCAGGCAGAATTTTCTCTCTCTTGAAATTGTGGTTATATTTGGTTTTCACAAAGACAGCAAGTGGGATTACTACAGACAGGGAATCTTGCTCACCAATAAAATCAGACTTCAGTCTCTGCCTTACTCTAATACATAGAGGCTATCAAGCATGTTGCTTACAACAAAACCAATATGTCAAGCTGACAAACATCTGATGTTGCAAATCTGTTGTCTGCTACTGGTAATAAAGCAATATTGTCTAGTAATTGGTCTAACATTTTTAAAGTCTTGCTGCCAGAAACACTAATTTTTTGCATGTATTAGAACTGCAGGAGTTAAATCTTACTTTGATTAGAAGGATTGTTTCTATACCCCGCATGTCAATCAAACAGTTGGCAACCACAGCATTATCAAACTCTAGTGCTGTCAACACTGAAGGGTAGTCAGGATGATCAACTGCTCTACAACAACAAAAAAGAAGAGCTAAAGCAGAAGTGATCATTTGTTAATCAGTGAAAGTACACCTGAAATTACAAGAGAGAAGACACCGTTACAGAACATTTCAGATACATTCTCAGAATATCAAAATTATTATATTTGTAAGATCAAGTATTAACTTATAGTAGTGAACTCAAAGATGACAATTTCCAAAAATGCAGCAGCGTTTATGTGCTGCATTGTAGAGATTACCAAAGTTTATATCACTGTATGCCAATCAGAGCTGTAGCCAGGAAATGTTTCAGTGGGGGTGCCGGCACACCACGGGGTGGTAATTAAATTTAAATTAAAAGAGTAGTAGCAGCCCCTAGCAGCTGCTGTAAGCTGTAGCTTCTTACCCTGCCGGCTTTAGGCTGGTACGGCTGAAGTTCTTCCTCCCCTCCACATGACGCCAGCAGTGAGCGCCTCCTCAGCCACCAAGGCGTGCCGTTATGCCCTGCCTGCTTGCTGAGGAAGGAAGGGAGGAGGGCTGGAAGGGAGGAAGCTTTGGAGTCAGAGCTCCTTGATTTCTGATCCTGTACGTCCTTCACTTTCAATCTCCCTAAAGTGTAGAACAAGCAGAGAGCAGGGGCGAACCCCCCCCCCCAAAAAAAGACCACTTATCCTGTACGGTTCGGTTTTTTTTTTTTTTAAAGGTAATCATGCTTTGGGTTGGCATGATAAACTTAATTTTAAACTAGACCGGGGTGGGGGGGGGGTTGCGATAGGGGTGCCCCTGATGTGATATGGGGCACCGCCTGCTGCGCCCCCCATTGGCTACGGCCCTGATGACAATTAACTCCCACCTTCATCAAAAACTTGAAGTAACCAGAAGGAAGTCACCTATCTGATGAAGTCATCTCCAGAAGTCAAATTACAACCCAGTACTATAAAAAAGCAGGTTTGTCGCTTGAGAGCACTGCTGAATCATGGTTTATGGTTGGAGGCTCTGGTCTTCTCCATGGCATGTAGAACCTTTTATCATCTTCCAGTTACAGCCATTTCTTAAAAATTGTGACCTAGGCACAGTGATCCATACTGTGATCACATGTTAGGTTACTGTAATGCACATTATGTGGAGCTGCCTTTGAAAACACTCTGGAAACCTCAGCTGGTTCAAAATGTGGAATAACTCATGTGCTGAAAGATCTGCACTGGCGGCCTATTTGTTTCCAGACAAGATTCAAAGAGCTGGTTCCTACTTTTAAGGCCCTAAACAGCTTAGGGCCAGGGTACATGAAGGACTGCCTCCTCCTGTACTGTCCAGCCCACAGACCCTGCTCTCTGTACCCTTTCAACTAGAGACAGGGCTTTTTCAGTGGAGGCACTTTGCTTGTTAAATGCCCTTCTGGGACTGACAGGTCAAAAGCCTGCCCTTTTCTGCCAACTACCAACTCCATTTAAATCCTGGTTGGAGGAAGTATAGTCTGTTGCTGCTGGTCTCCCTTGGAATGAGTTCAGCTGCATAGCCTTTTGGACAACAGACTGGCCATTTGAAGGCTGTTGCACAGTATAAGTCCCATATGGAGCATAGCATGGTACAGACTAAGGATGCTCAGAAGTAAGGTACTGACTGACCTCCCGCCATACTGAATGGCGCAGCAAGATGGGATGCAAGTATTGGTCATCTTGTAGCATCTTTTATCAATCTTTTCTCAGATGGCTTTTTTAAGAGCAGTGTTACCACTGCCTCCTTTATACCTTCTGGGTAGACCCCCCCAAATCGAGGGACAGGTTGATAATGTCCACCAGGAGGCCCTGTATTCCCACACCGCTGGCTTTCACCAGCCATGAGGGACACGGGTCTAAGAGGCAGGTGGTTGGCCTAACAGCACCCAGAATCTTGTCGACATTGGCCTGGTTGTGTTTCTAAGGGGAGGACATTTCATGCCTAAAGTTAGATGCAGAGAGTTTTGAATCACTGCTCTGAGCAGGATCAAAGCCCATCAGTATGATTTACAGAATCTCAAAGTAGCCTATAGATTATTTATCAAATGATTGTTTTTTTAAAAAAACCTATATATTTGAAAAAAAATGCACTCAGTCCCCTATTACAGTACTAGACTACTGTATACTAATCAAAGACATATACAAATTAAGTTGTATACCAAATGTCAGCACATACTTACTTTTGCCTTACATCATAAATATTATTCCGAAAAGTACTAACAATGATTTGAGGTCGAGAGCCAGGTGGACAGAACTCTGACATCAATGTCTGTAATATTCTTTCATCGCTATGATTATCACAGCAAAATGCCCAAACCAAGCCTTTCAAACACGCCTCAACAGCCAGAGCAAGTTCAGCATCTTTCAGATGAATAAAAGCACCTAAATGTAAGAATAAAGTCTCAGCACTGTACACAATGATTGTCAGCATTTCACGATTCACTATATTCAACAGCAAAGAGCATGGCCATCTGAAAGAAGTATAATTTAATCAAAGTAGGGTCTCTACATACTCAGCAAACCCTTTAAGTTTGCAGAAAAATATGATTTTGTAAATTGCCCAAAAGAAATAGGTCAGTTCCCCTGAGGTGGCTGGATGAGGCCTGCATAGGCTCAAGTAAACACAAAATGTAGAGCACAGATGAGATTCGGGTCAAGAGGGGAAAGGGGGGTGACCAGGAAATCAGCCTCCTCATCCTGAAAATGTATGGAATCCTGTGTGCCTAAGGAATTTCCGAATTGTTTTCCTCTGCCAGTAATGCTAGCCTGTAGATCAGGGGTGTCAAACATATGGTCCGCGGACCAGAACTGGTCCCTGCAGGGCTCCTATCCAGCCCATGAGCACAGCCCTTTCAACTGGCCCCTGCAGAGCTCCTATCCAGCATGCTTCCTGTTCCTGCTTCCTACACTGCACCTTGCTTTTGCCCAGCTCACTCCTCTCCAGCTTCCTGCTTCCAGAGGAGAGAAAGAAAGCCAAGCCTCCTTTCTCTCGATTGGCTGAGGGCTCCTCCTCCTCCTTTGGGGGAGAGGGAAAGAGAGAGAGAAAGAAACAGACAGACAGACAGACCCATGGCACCTCTAAGAAGACCAACAACATTTTATTCCAGGTATAAGCTTTTGTGTGCGTGCACGCTTCTTCAGAGGTGGTACTTGAAGAGTACCTTTTCCTCAGTCTATATAAACTTGCATTAGGGTTTTTTCCCCTTCTAATCTAAGAGGCCTCTACTGAGTCAAGAACACTAGTTGCATCAGGACCAAAACAGCATAATTTAGATGCTCCTGAGCAGCAGACTAAGAAATACACATGCACACGTCAAAGCCAAACCTATATTTGCTATTTCTGATTTAGTCCGAGACATTTTAGGGCTGCAATGCAACACTCCTAATCCAAGTGAACAAAATGTTCGCAATTTGTTTACAATGAAGACTTTAACAGATTACCTAGGGGTCCGATTGGTTTGTATTTAAACTTCCCCTGCTGACAAGCCCTTTCAATTGCCTCACAAAGGACTGGCATATGTTGCCCAAATCTTTTCAGCCTGTTGGTCTTACTCTCCTTCAAGTCTCTCAGCTGTTTTTGCTGAAAACTCAAGGCTGCCATCAGTTCACGTTCTTCCTTCCTAAATAAGAAAACAAACAACTAAAATGTTATGCATTATTCTAGCATTTGCACTGTTTCTACAAGACTGTAGGTCAGCTTTCTCACACAATCTCTAATTAACTATGTCAGATAGAACTGCCTTAGCAGACTTTGGTACACATAACCATGGACTGGCCATGACTGACAAAATACCCTTTGAGTTGGTACCTAGCCCCCCACTTCTCTTGTGTCAGTACTTTTACTGGCCCTGCTTTTAAAAACTCTACTTATTTGTCAAGAGGGGTATATTCTACCCTTGTAGAAATAACAGCTAATAATCTAAATGCCATCTGCCTCCTTCCCATACCACCCCAGGCAAAGATTTTCCCCACACACATCTTTTATGCTACTGGAGAATATCCCAGAGGGCAAGACACGGGAGTTACTTTTGGGGCTGGGGGGTAACATGTTGACCAAAGCTCAAGAATTAAAAATCCAATATGCAAATTTGGGAATCAGTCACAACGGCATTGGTTGTCCTTACTCAAGTCCAGCTAACTCTTCTCTGTATGTATGCACATCACGCTGATACCGGTCCATTTCTTGACTAAGTAATTCATCTTGATCACGAAATGACTTCAACTTCTCTTTCAATTGCTCAGTTTTTCTTTGTCTTTCCAACTCTTCAGGCGCCGACATCTGGTGAGCACTGTAACATTACATACATTATTTTACTCAAGAAGAAATTTGGAAAAGGTTTGGTTTATCTCTACAGCACTTCCTACAGTCTTCCTTTTGGGTGGTTTCTAGGAACACAGTTTTATGATAGAGAAATGCAAGATGCCTTTATTAACACACAAGGAGCCCCTGATCTCAGAGAAAACATTCTTTCCTGGGAGAACAGCCATAAATGAGAGGAGATGGGTTTCCTTTATGGAGACAAATACACAGGATTCAGATGACCATTGGCATCTGTTGGATGCAGATGACTTGCCAAGAAAGGGCAAGCTAGACAACTATTGAGGTATCCCGATTCCCGAGTTGGGCCATAAAGATTTTGGGACATGCAGCTTGATTTGATGGGGGGAAAGTTTACAGTGCTAAACATTGGGAACAACTCCCATATGCATGAGAGGTTAAAGTAAAACCCTCCCAGCAAGGACAGGAAAGGTTAAAAGGTCATGACAGGTTATACACTACATTTAATGGATCTAAAATAACATAACTGGACACAAAATGACAAAGTTATTACCTTATATAACATTTAAATTTAAAATTGAAATGTTTTCAAACATATCCATCTGATATTCTACTACAAGATAACAGAATTTGCAGAACAATAATTTTATCTTCAACACCCTGACTCAATTATCTTAGTAATCTGACTTTTGACAAAGCATCAGAATAAACTGTTGTTGCACATTTTGTATAAATATAGTAAGGTGGTAGGTGCCTTATCCTGACACATCATACCAGCCCTCAATGACAACAGGCTTGACCAGATCCAACATGTGTAGCCTGCTTATGTAGAGCTGAAATCTTAGAGCTAAGCCATTCTTCACTTCCAATATATAGGACCTTTTCCACACACCAGGGTTACTTTTGATTTTCATGGAAATCGATCCACCAGCACTGGAATTGGTTTAGCCAGGTTCTTCCACACACTTGCCCTCCCTGTGCATTTTTACAGTTGTACACTCAGTTTATTTTCTTCTTCATGTGGCTTAAATAAAGGTTTTCAAGGGAGGGTGCTATCATCATCCATGTTATTACTGGTGGCATCAAAGCACCCTCTTAATTTTAAAAAGAACAGCTTGAAAATATTGCTATAACACTGTAGTGCTGTAAAGATAGGTTAAGCAGGTTCTCTTAATTTCCAACTGTCTTTCTTTTTTTTAAAAAGTAAGTCTCTACCCACGTCCCTTACCAAGACATGGCCTTTTCCTTATATCTCCATGAGGGAGGACAATAGAAGCTTACTTTTTTTAAATGAAAGCTGGGAATTCAGAGACTCTGCTTCAACTATCATTATAGCACCACAATATTATATCAATATTTTAGGTCCTTATTTAAAAAATTGAGATCACTGTCTTGTGGGGGAAGAGGAGTGGTTTAAAAATGACAGCAGTCCAATCATTGAAAGTGGGCTGTAGGTGAGTGGAAGTGGGCAGGATAAACTAATAGAAACATTACACACTAGGAAAAAGCCTACTCAAAATCAGTGTGCTAAAAACCCAATGTGAAAACTAAAATGCGTGTGGAAATCAGAGGATAAATCAAGCAGTATGGGTCAAGAAACAATGAAAAAACCCCAAGTGGAAAAGTCCCAATTTTGACCATCTGAACCAACACACAAACACATCCCTTGCTGCAGTAAGCCAAAATAAAAGGTTCAAACATTCAATTCTTTTGCCTGTTTTCCTGTGTGGGCTCATTCCTGATGATGCAGGAATATGCATCCTTACTTCAACGAAGCTTTGAACAAAATACAAGAGCTTCCTTATAAAGCATTAGTATGAGTCAGCTATTTAGACAGAAAACAGTACCTGCTTTTTAGTTCTTCAATTCGTTTGCAGAGTTGCTCATGGTCTCTTATCAAGCGTTTCATTTCAGCCTGGCACCTATTATATGCAGCCTGAATGACAAAAGCAGGCACATATTGTCAACAGATTGGAGTAATCTTAAAAGACAAGACTAACACAGATATTTAAAAAGTGGACCTGTACTGGCACAAAGGTTGATGTCCTGTATTTATTTTAATGGGCATGGGGAGAGATTTGTAGCAGCTTCATTACAGCTGAAATTACAGCTGGCAGTCGATTATGGTTTAGTTTTACTATTCATATCTCTCTCAATCAGGCTATACACACCATGTTGTGAATGAATTTACACACTGACTTCAAAGAATCTCCATATAGAATGCAAGATCCAGTCTAAGTCAACATACACATAGTATAACTGCTCTCAGCACTTCACATTTAGAAGACTGTCCATCCACAGACCTCAGTATCATTGTATGCTTTTCTTTTTTTCTGCACGTCCGTTTTCAAAGTAGCACATGTTGGCTGTAATGTCTCAGCTTCTTCCAAGATCTTGTCAAGATTTTCTTGCATACCTTTATGCTTTCGTTCCGCTTCATTTACTTTAACCTAAAAAACACACAAGTGCCATAAAAAGTCAAACTGACTTTCTTTCAAGGCAGCTGATTATTCTGGATTTTAATAACCTATTCTGTAGAGTTTTAGATAGTAATCAGATAGACAAACAGACCAGCAAACAATCTGGTGGATGTTCTGGCCTTAGAGCCATCATCAGCACCTGACATTTTGGAATGCACGGTAAAAAAGAAATATAAATCGACTTTGAAAATTAATTAAAAATTAAGTTAAAAGGACAGTGCAAAAATACACAGTGCAAAAATATACAGGCCATATTGGAAACAAATGTATACCTGCCATTCTTCCACTTTCTGAACAAATTTTTCAGTGCTTGCATCCTGAACGCCAATTCTGTCTGTGATTGGTTTTATTTCACTTTCTCTTTCTCTCACCTATAAAGTATAAGAATTATACTGCTACTATGATCACTGTACTGACCTTCCATTATATTAAGTAAAAGATAATAGAACATCCAATTACCATTGCCCAAGCGATCTGATGCCCCAGCTCCTTCAGCCTATTTTCCATTTGACTCACGTTAGCCATATTTTTATAACGTTCTCCTTTCTCCGAATACTGTTTCCTAAGCTCTTCAAGAAACTTTTAAAAAGGAAATATGTACTGATAAGTGGAGAGGGCAGTTATATTAGTATTAGGATAATTTCTGAATATTTCCTAGCAACAAAATTATCTTGCCAGCTCAGTGTCTTGATAAGATGTTAACCATACAACACTTTACAAGAAATAAAACTACTTCAATAAGAAATGGTTTATTGATAAAATAGTTGAAAAGAGTTTAATTGTAACTTTATTTTAAAAAGAGGGGGGAAAGGCACATTTTCATTGTGAGCATTAAGCCCAACAACAGGAAACTGGTAGATTATGTAGGTCTCCCAGTCTCATTTACAAGGCCACAACAAATGTGAAAGACCTGGTCAGAAAATAATTTGAGCTGCAGCACAACTACTGCAGCCATTCATCAGCTCTACATTGCAGTTACAGGCCACTGTAAGTTTTCCCTACCTCTTCTCCTTGTTCCACCTGATCACGTGTTCTCGTTTTGGTTTCCATGATGTATGAATAGTCTTCCTTCATCTGCTCCAACTGCGTAGCTTTCATAAAAAACTAACTCAAGAAACATTGTGTTGGTTTTAAACACTGTTTTCAGTTAACAAAAAGGTACAAACTCTAGGCATAACCCTGGCCCACACACAGAAGGAATTCCCTCCCTTCTCCCCACTATGCACAAGGGTTATGTATATGGAAGCAGCTGCAGGGAACACTAGGGAATCAGTTATATGTGAGCCACCAGGTTCCCCTCGCCATGTGTTCTCCTGGATCCTGAGTAACTTGAGCACTGTCTAGAAAAGGAACACTGAAT
>NW_015174275.1:1672704-1789597 GCF_001447785.1 Gekko japonicus
AAGAGAAGGACTGTGTCCTGTATTTTACAAATTGCTCAGTCTGATTACCTTGTACTTGTCGCCTTCGTTTTTCGATTGCAGAAACTGTTTACTCATCTCCTGGGTAAGTACAGACACAGGATTATCCACCTGCAATAACAAACTTATGTTAATATTTTTTAAAGGTTACCTGTAGAAGAAGAAGAAGAGATTGGATTTATACCCCGCCCTTCACTTGGAGTCTCAGAGCGGCTTACAAACTCCTTTCCCTTCCCCTCTCCACAACAGACACCCTGTGAGGTAGGTGGGGCTGAGAGAGCTCTGACAGACTGCTCTTTTTCAAGGACAGCTGTGCCAGAGCTTGTGACTGACCCAAGGTCACATCAGCAGGTGCAAGTGGAGGAGTGGGGAATCAAACCCGGTTCTCCCAGATTAGAGTCCACACACTTAACCACTACACCAAACTGGCTCTCCAAGTTAATACTGTAAAGTTAATATGTTCATTAACTTTTGGGGAATGTCACCCAATGTTACCATGCAGGATGAATCATTCCTACAGCTGCTGGAGTAGAAAGTATCTTGAGGTTATGCAACAGGCAACTAATTTTTAGTGAAACAATACATTTCCACAAACAAGCTTGCAAAAACCTTATCTTCATGCACTATTATTAATTTATTTTCAACCTTCAGAGATACTAATAATCTGGTCCTTACAGCAGGAAACCAGAAGATCTTTTAGATGTTAGGGGACTTGATAAAATTTAAGCAGTAGTTTCACATAGGCGGATAACCCAGAGAATTGCACAAACTGCATACTCAGCAGGGCTTTCGACATTTGTTTTTAAACACCATCCCCTTGTGATACACGAGAAGTTGCTTCTGAGGACCAAGAACTTTAAAGAAAGAAAAGAATTTTAAAAAGAAATAAAATAATTTTAAAAACCAGCCATTCTGCCTAACCATTAAAACAACAACAATTAAATAACATGTGCATCATATTATACCAAGTACAATTAAAACATTTCTTTGGTTACCTGGATGTTAAAGTGATCCAGAATTGCAGTAAGTTCTTCCTTCTTAGAAGAAATTAATGCACCTGAACATTAAAAATAATACAAAAACTATCAGAAAACTAAACACAAAAACATTCCTGAGTATATAATACGGTCTTTCTTGCTTTCTCAGGAGAGAGCAATTTCTCTCAGTTTCCCTTCCTCACTGCAGCACACTGAGTGGGAAGTGAATGGACTGCTGGAGGGAGGGGAAAACAGGAAAGATGTATGGTTCTTACACCAGTAAGCAAATAAATAAATAAAAGTATATAATTGGAAAGTTGTAAATATGAAGATCCTAGACAAAAACAAATTACATTATATTTTAATGCAGAGCACAGCTTCTCACACTGTGTTCCTTAAGAAAAAGTTGTCTGAGCATGCCCAAGTGATATTTTTGGTGGCGGCTCCTACCTGGTGGAAGAGATCCGGGCCCTGCGGGACCTCTCTCAGTTCCGCAGGGCCTGCAAGACGGAGCTCTTCCGCCAGGCCTTTGAGTAGGAGCCGCCACCACCATTATTCCATCTTCATCCCCTATGCACTGCGTTTGAACATCATGACTGCCTGGCCCCCATCGGGGGAGCGAGGCGCCTGGACACGGTTTTAGTTGACAAGACCTTAGAAAGTACTTGTAGGAGTTAAGAGCTATCCATCTCGGCCCAATTTGTTTGTAAATTTTTATTCTGTTTTATTGTAATTTATTGTTCTAATTATGTATTATTGTTTTAACCTTGGCACATGGTGCCCTTGTGAGCCGCCCTGAGCCTTCGGGGTAGGGCGAGATATAAATTCAAATATAAATAAATAAATAAATTTAGATAAATCAGGTAATAAAATCAGACCAAATGTCCTCTTATGAAGGAATCTACTATGCCCAAGTGAACGTTGTATAACATAGTCTGAATCCTAGGAACATACCAACACCAGCTGACACTCCCTGAGCACCCCTGACAAATCTGCTGCCAGCACCAATCATTACACTGGTGAACAACAATGCTTTCACATTAGCCAAACATGGAAGAAAATGACATGAAGGCATGGTAGAAATGTCAAGTGATGTCATTCATGCCCGCCCAAATTCAAGGAATAAACATGCTGCCAGGGAATTCACTGTACTTTCTTTGTAAGAGGTCTCCAAGACCCACGGGTAGGAGGCCAGCAACTGAAGCATGCAGGCAGCGGCTCTCCAAAATCCTGCAAGCAACCCTCTGCCAGAGAAGAAGCCAATGCTAACCAGGAAAGAAGGATGGACATCCATCCCAATCACAGCAGCCAGCCAGCTCCTTAGACCTTGTGGGTAACAGGATCCCAGTATGTAAACCTTCAAGCCCACCAGAGGGATTCACCTTCTGCTATGGAAACAATGATTCCCACAGTGTTCAGAATATTCAACAGAAAACATGTATTATCGGGGGGGGGGAGCTTTTTGTGAGGGAAGCAATGGGAGCCATGTGAACAAGGAAATGTAACAACTGCAATGGCAGGCAGGCCTGTGAGTTGCCAGATAACTCAATGTAAAAGGTGCAGCGGAACAGGAGCTCAGCCAAAGTGATGATTCTCAGCTGTGACATAAACCCTCTCCTCTCCCTGAACACACATTTTTAGCTCATCCTTCCCTCCAAGTTCAGGGCAATACACATGGTCCTCCATTCCTTCCTATGATTCCAATCCCTGTGAGGGAGGTTAGGCTAAAAGATAACTAAATGACCCCAAGTTGCCTAGTGAGGTTTTCCCCAGTCCCAATCTGGCATGCTGAAAACTACATGACACTGGCTGTCAACAAGTGTGGTGGGGACAGCTTCCAGACAGCTATCATAACAGGCATAGGTGAAACAGTTATACCTTCATTCAGCGGAATCATTTCTGGAGTGGGTTCTGACACCATCACAGAGGAACAGGACTATCTACCTACTTTTGCTCTTGTACTTTTTGAAAGCTGAATAATAGACCTTAATGTGATTGTAATGGAACAGTTTCTAATACCTGTTTTGTGGGCATAACAATCCACCCCTACAAGAAATGAGAATGAACCCTAATGGAGCATAGGATTGCTCATCAGCTCTGCTCCTTCCCTAGCACATCACACACACACACCCATCACTGGAGATGGCTGGGTGGCCAAATGCATGTTGCTATAATTTCCTGTATTTCATGGGCCATTGGCCTTGCTGTTTGCTTTTTTAAAAGCCTCCTACATAAAATGATTACATCATGAGGATTCACTCATAGCATCTGAAGTAGGCTCTCATCCATAAAAGCTTATGATGGAATAGAATTCACTTTGTCTTTAATGTGCTGGAAGACTCCTCTTTATTTTCTGCTGATTCTACAAATGAAAAGTGTGCTATGGCAAAAATGATAAACACAAATGGGAGAAATATGAGGCATGCTATAATACTCTCAAAACGTATTGAAAACAGACCAGCGGTGGGCAAGGAATAGCTTGCACCTTGTACTTATAATACTATATTTTTAAATAGCCTTATGTCATACTGAGTTTTGAATACATTTTAAATAAAATATCACCTAACCTGTGCTGCTTTTCAGTTTGTAACTACGATGTCCTTCCAAGCTTATGTGCTGATTTACGGTAATTGTGTCACCATACAATTCTGGTTTAAATGCATCTTCGCCTCTGTTTCGCAGAGTTATTGAAACATCTGCAGAACTGAAGAACAATTTGAGTTAGTATCTAAGCAAAGTGAATTAACCTTCACATTTAGGAAATCATCTTGCAATCATGAGTTATCACATTCTGGTTAGACAGCCAATGACAACTACTTAAACATTAACCTGAACATTTATTTTTACCCAAAAACATGTCAGATTGTAGAACAAATGCAACTCAAGGATACAGGTAGACAAGCAACACACTGGGTAAGCACTCAGTGCATTAGTTTGGAGAAGCTTGGTTCCAAACTTAAAACCCTAAAATGAAGTTAGCCAAGACTTTCTTAGCAGAGCACGCATGCTGATGTAAATCAAGTTTCATATAAGCAACGTGCAAGTCTCCTCACTAAAACATGTTAATCTATATATTTATTTCTGAAGTTGGCCCCAGAGTGCAGATCAAAAAAGCTGCAGAGAAAGGTAAGACAAAGGTGGATGGGAAGTGAAGGAGCAGAAAAAGGGTGGGAGAGAAGAAAAGGGAAGAGGCTGCAAGGGGGAGGGAAAGCTGAAAGTAGGGCAGAAAAAGGGAGGGGCAGAAGGAAAGGGGAGAAGCTGCCAGGGGAAGGAAAGAGGAAACAGCATGGGGAAGGGGGAGGGGTAAGATTTACCCTGCTAGTCCTAGCAGTTCTGCTGTTTGCCTTTACACCTAATGCTGAACCCAGAATGCAGATCAAAATATCTGCGCAATCAGACTATGTATTAAGGTGGAGTTTCCCCCGAAACTGAAAAGTTTTAAGAAAATGGGAAAGTGCCTCCAGTATGCTTTCTCCTCAAAATCCAGACCTTATCTCATCTGGCCAGTGCTGGCTGTAGTGTAAAGGCTGGATCAGGAAGCCCATCTTGACACCTGCTGTTCTAAACCTCCCCTGCTACCAACAAGGTAATGGGACAGGCTGGCCTTGACTGCTTTGCACTGCCTGCTTATCTGTCTTCAGATCCAATTCAAGAGGCTAATTCTGACTTTTAAAGGCCATCTTTACCTGGAATCCACATACTTGGAAGGGCCACTTCATCCTGTATATACCCATGTAGCAATCCCACCCTACCCAGCAAGGCATCTGGCTGTCCCTTCTCTGGCCAGTATGCACTCACTTGCTGACCAGACTCAGGCATTTCTGGTCACTGCTCCACTAATTTGAATGGCCTCCTGCAGGTGGTGAGGCAAGCTTCAAAAAAAAGCTGCAAAACTGAAAAGGAAAAGCTGCAAAACTGAATTATTTAGGAGGGCATTCTGTATAGACTGAACAGTTATTCTCGGTACACTGACTATTACAGGAGTGGGATTTTTATATTCATTGTTTTTTTAAAGGAAGGTTATCATGATTATACCGATTTGATTATTGGAAGAAACTAGGGATAAAATATATTTTAAATAAATAAATACTACTTCACTTACTTTTGCCCATCTTTAACAAACACTTTTAAAGACGATCCTCGGTTTGTCACTATAGCTTTTCCACCAAGCCCTACAATAAGGGCAGTTAACACAGCACTCTTCCCACCTGAAGAAAGCAGCATATGGATTATTCATATTTGGAAAGCTAATTTTAATTCTGTTTCAAAACCATGTAAAGTCCCTCCCAGGACAATATTGCATTAAAAAAGATACCCTTTCTTAAACCATAAGGTTTACTAAGCAAGCTCCTCTCAGCATACAGAGTAGGGGCGTGCAGGGAGGAAAAAAGGTATTTTTCTGATTCGGCTATATTGGAGCTGAAAAATATTGGAATTCCCAGTTTCCAAATACTGGTATGGTATTTAGATCTGTGTTGGGGGAGGTTCTGAAACTTTTCTGGCTAGGTTATTACCTATAGGGAATCTTTCAGAGGGGCTGGGCGAGTGTTTTTAAAGGTCCTGGCACCAAAATGGCATGGCAGCTGCTGGTGCCTGCCTTTTAAATACCCCCAAACTTCAAATGAACTGGACTATGGGGTGCCCCCAGCTATCCTCCATTGTTTCCTATGGAGGGAACAAAAAACCCACAAAAAATGTAAAACCCAAGGGTGTACGAATGCTATTGAAGCTATTGCTAAGCCAAACCAATGTAATACCCAAGAATCTGAAACTATGTAAATCCAAGAATCTGAATCACTGTAAAACATCTGCATTTGAACCAACATAAAATGCACAAATCTCAATCTATGTAAAACAGAAAAATCTCAAAATAAAACACAAGCATCCACCCATGGACCCAACACAAACCAACTCCAGCAATAGAACAAACTTTAAAAACCAACATAAACACTTTAAAGTGACAGAATCTTATCTACCTGGCAAGCTGATACCAAGCCCCAGTGGAAAAGAGGAAAAAACAGTCCTGGGACCCTAGAAACTTTGGCTCCTGATATTCCCAGTTAATGCTGAATATTTCCAGGATTTTTAGGGACCCATTTTTCAGTATCCTGAAAAATCCTGGATCTATTTGAAAAATACCAACAACATACTTTTCCGATATATTTTTAGCTACATTGTACCCAAACGCACATCTCTAATACAAAGGCCTTGAAAACCTGTAGAGCTAGTGCCAGTCATAGAAGCCAGTATTGAGCTATATGGACCGATGATCTGATATTTTATAAGACAGCATCATATGTTCAACATTTTGTATTTTAGTAAAACTTTCCCACAAGACATTGTCAATGGTAGCCCCAAGTTTCTACCATTAGCATTCTATGTAGAGCAGTTTTCAAACAAGCAATCCCACAAGCCAAGAATTTACCTTAATTACTTGAACATTAGTCTGATAAATTGCGTTTATTTGAAAGGATCTCAGATTGTAGAACAAATGCAACTCAAATCCAGGGTATAGGTACACAAGTAATACACTGAATAAGCATTCAGCGTATTAGGGTGGAGGAGCCTCAGAAAACACAGCAGTGACACAAAATAAAATTATTGGGGAATTTCAAGGGGAGACTAACAGGAAATTGCTGAACTGGAATTTATTTTAAGGTTTGATAAGCCAGGGGAACAAGAGGTCTGATAATCTTCTCAGTCTCTAACAGGTGTTAAATTGGGCTTGATCACACTGCTTATCTGTACACTTTTCAGGTTTGCTTAAAAAAACAGGCCTTTTAACCCACTGTAAACCATTTCCCCCTCACTGTACATATGAAAAACTCACATTGACTAAAAATTCACATCACTGCTTCTGATAGGTTATGCCACAATATATTTGTTCATTTTTAACATATCACAGGACTTTCGTTTTTACTGCAACAGAATAATATGGCTGTTTCAATGGAATCAGGATGCTCTTGACAGGACTTCTCGTATAAAGAGACTAGTAGTCAAAGCCTGTCTCAAACCACTACCCGCCTTGCTCAATGCAAGGATTCATCACTGCACTGAAGTTGTAAATTTTTGAGTACCACTTTGTTTTTGTGGGAAATTAATGTAATGGTCTTAACTAAAGAAGGGTACACTCCTATCTGGGATGATTGTCCTCTTCCATTGAGTTTGCAGCTTCGGGATAGATGAATATGGGGCAGTGAGGGAGTGTACCCTTCCAGATCAGCCAAATCCACCCTGGTGATCAATAGGGTCACAGCCAGATCACCCTCACATTCAATATATGGTCTAATAATTGCTGCAATCTTTGATGTCTTTTTTTTGGGAACTGAAATGCAGACTGAGCATTTCCAGTCTGTGGGCCACTGTTCTGTTTTCCATATCTGTTGGTTTGTTATTCCATAATCTTTTAAAGATTTTGAGGGACTGTTTTTGTAGCCTGAAACAGCTCAACTGATATTCCAGGTTTTCCTGGTGATTTGTTTCTTCCAGTTGCTTTGAGTACAGTTTCACATCACTTTCTAAAACTGAACATTTTCTACTGAAACAGTATTCTTGGAAGAATCTGTCATCCTTTCATCTCTTTTGTATAGTTGTTCAGTGTACTGTTTCCATCTTTTCTTTATTTTTTCCTGATCAAATAATGTATTTCTATGTTGATCTTTCAGCATTCTTAGCCATGGTTTGAATTTCCCTTTGATTTCCTGCATCTCGTAGAACAAATCTCCTGTTGTTCTATTTTTGTTGTTCTTTTCTATTACTTTGCACCGATTATTATAATAGTTCCTTTTTTCTCTGGGTGCAACAGCTGAAAAGCTGCATTTAGAATTCTGATTCTATTCTGTCATGTTTTACTTTTGCTTCTTGTCTATGTTCCACAATTTTAAGAGTTACATCTGCCATCCATCAAGGCTTTTAATTTCTTTTGGTTACAGGAATAGTCTTCATGTATTCTTCAGAGATAACTTCTGAGGTTTCAACCCACAGTTCATCCTCCTTTCCTGGCAAACAATAGGCATTCAATGAAACTGACTTGATCTTCGCCATTCTCATTTCAGTCTGATAGGAGAACTCCAGAAGATAGTAAGGAACAGAAAGACAGCACTAGGAAACAACAGCTATTTCAGAGTATAGCAGGCTCACCACAGCAGGAGTTAGAAACCCCTAAAAATGGTGGGGGTGGGAGGGGGAAGCAAAGTAGTTCCAAGCCATTCTGCTACATATATGTGCTGGACGATACCAGAGATAACAGTCACCATGTTTTTAGAACAAGTAAGGTAAGCTGGATATCATCCGTCATCCAGCTATGGATGGATGGAGTAGCACATTGACTCTGGATAGGTAAGTGGAGGTTGGGGATACAGCAATGATGGTGAGTAATGAATTCATTGTGCCAGTGTTTGGGAGACTGTTGCAGGGGACTGAGAAATTAGGAAATGAGGTTGGATACTTTTCTGGAGAGTGCTTGCAAATAGCCTAGGCAATCCGGAGTATTGAGAACTGCACATAGGTTGCCAAGCAGGCATGTCCCTGGCTACTTCATCCACAAGAGTAGCCAGCCCATTATATTATAACAGCACACACTGTGTTATTTTGCCAGCACTCAGACAAGGTAAACACAGGCCCCGGTCACACGGGCAGGAAACTGCAGAGGAGAAGCGTGGCTGTTTGCCCTGGGGCAAACTACTGCGCAGTTACGTGATCAGACCTCCTGTGGAGGTCCTGTGGAGGTACCGTGGAGGTTCCATGGCAACGGAGAGGTGCCGATCACAGGACAAGCCGGCGCACAACGAAGAAGCGTGTGCCGCGGCAAACTGTTTTTTATTTTTGTGTACATGACAAATGCGCATGCTCCGTTGGGTGCGCATGCGCATCCACAGAGACTTGGACAAAAAATAAACACCTTATTTGCAAGGGGACATGGGCGGGTGCCGGATGCCACCGGAAATGCGATCAGACGCCCGCCCTTGCCCCGCAGTTTCCGGAAACTAGTACCTCCAAGGTACTAGTTTTTTGCCACGCAGTTTCGGCTGGAAGCCTCGGTTGAGCCACGGGAGTGCTACGCTTCCCAGATGTGCTGGTGAGATCGCGCCCGGAAACTCCGTTTGTTTTTCCGTCTCACTTGTGTGGCTTCTGTTACGTGTGACCACAGCCACAGACAGCATCCAAGGACTCTGGGAGGATGCAGGCAAACCAATAAAGGACAAATAGAAAGCTAAACCATGATTTGACTGCACACAATTTGAGATTTCAAATTAAAGTGGGTTGTCTCATATCTCCGTGGCTGGGGATAGAGGGTCTGTGGCATGTGGAGTCCCTCAGGGGGCTATCCTCTTCCCAATGTTATTTAATATCTACATGTATCCTCTCACCCAGTTGGTGTGGAGTTTCAGGCTAGGATGCCATCAGTACACTATTTTACACTGATGGCACCCAGCCATAACTGTTGATGAATGGACGGACATTGCCCCAAGAAATCTGGCAGGGAAGGTCAATATTACAATATTACATTTCAGGTTTGCTCAAAAAACTGCCTTCACAAAATATTTTTTGTGGTGCAATGGGAGAAGCAAAGCCAACTGAAACTGGATCCAGCAAAGACAGAGGTTCTCTGGCTAGGTGGGAGAGATTCAGGTTTGGGACGCCAACTTCTGGCTCTTGACCATGAGCCTTTAACAGCGGCACAGTCAGTCAAAAGCTTGGGTGTACTTCTAGATACCCCCTTATCAATTGAGACCCAGATCATGAATGCTGCCAGACTGGCGTTTTTCCAGCTGCGCCAGGTCAGGCAACTGCCCTCCTACTTGTCTTGCCCTGACCTAGCCACAGTAATCCATGCAACAGTCAACTCTAGGCTTGATTACTGTAACTCGCTCTACACAGGGGTGCCCTTGAAGCTGATCTGGAAGTTACAACTTGTCCAGAATGCAGCAGCCCGGGTCATTACAGGGACACCGCTCACAGCACATATTCAACCTGTACTTTGCCAGCTGCACCGACTCCAGGTTGAGTACCAGGTTAGGTTCAAGGTTTTGGTCTTGACCTTCAAAGCCCTACAACAGTCAGGGACCAACGTACCTGCAGGACTGTCTCTCCCAGTATGTCCCCTGGAGAGCATTATGCTCAGGAGAACAACATCTACTGTAAGTCCTTGGCCCAAGGAGCATCTAGCTGTCCTCAGTCAGAGCTAGGGCCTCCTCAGTCCTGGCTCCAACTTGGTGGAACTCTCTGTCAGACAACATCAGGGCCCTGAGAGACCTGTTCCAATTCCACAGGGCCTGTAAGGCAGAGATGTTCCGCCAAGCATATGGCTGAGGATAGCAATTTTTTTTTAACAGCAATCGATCTATCAGTTAGCTCTTCAATCTCCTCCCCCCACATCAATACTTATGGGGGTCAAAATTTCTATTGTGGCATCATGTAGGTTTCTGATTTTATGACTATGATTTGTACATTGGATCGTTTAATAGTCTCTTATGTCAGATTGCTATACACCACTCTGAGTCCGCTCTGCAGGGAGGGAGGTATAGAAATGCAATGAAATAAATAAATAAATAAATAATTCAGTGTGTCATCTGAACTGAGCCATATCTTTGGCCAGGTTTTTGGTCAGATATTTGTCTTATAGGTTTTTTTTAACTGAATTAGGAAAAATATTATCTGGCAGCCTATAGCAGGACATTCTCAGTTGTATTACCTGCCCATAATCACTCACCAAGCCTCTTCTCTTGTAAACCCCCGGAAACTGTTATCTTTAAAACTCTGTTAGTTTTGATGTTTTAGTCATGTTTCTGATCTGCGGTTTTATTTTATTAAATATCACTTATAAATATCATTTATAAATGATATAAGTGAATACGAAAAGTACTAGGTCCCAGATGAAAGGCTGGCATATGAACGAACAGAAACCTTGAGAGGGAAACAAAAATTCTTGCACACTGGGACATTCCTATTCTGAGCTACTCAGAAATTCCCCAGGCAATCCACAACAGCAAATCCAAACAATAAAACAAATTGTGTTAAAAGGAAATGATTACAAACAATAATCACTTAGAGACTAACTTTCTTGCTAACTGATAAAGAGCCAATAGCATAAAATCCAATTTTGCTTTAAATAAATTGATTAAAACTTACTCCCATTGTTTCCAACAATAAAATTCACATTGGAGCCAAACTTGAATGGACCCAGCATTGCATGGCACATGAAGTTCTTCAGCTGGATACTTTCAATTATTCCGACTTCTCCTGATGCCTACAGGTATTACAAACATGGGTAAGGACTCAAAAGTTTACCACTAACCTTGTGTACATAGGCAGGGAAAAGCTGCAGATCACCACAACACTTGTTAACTTGTTAAGTCTGTTAATGCTCAGAGAACATAGATGATCACACTGGCATGAGCATTCAAGATAGATTTAATAAACTTTTGAAGAGGTAGAAGCTGCATATGGGTCCAGAAAGTTGACATGTGAGAGAGACAGAATGTGCAAGTGTACTTATAGCAATGTTTCCTCTAAGCTGAGTTAGTGTGAGCTAGCTCACAGTTTTTTAGCCTCCAGCTCACAGATTTTTGTCTTAGCTCAGGAAGGATGGGGCTCCAGAGCAAACTAATTTATGCAGTAGCCAAATCACTTGCTTACAACTTTAAGGCCAGTAGCTCACAAAGTAGAATTTTTCTCACAAGACTCCGCAGCTTAGAGGGAGCATTGGCTGGGAGACTGACTCTTTAGACCAGATTGCCCCCAACAATTAACTTTCAAAGTAAAATATAGGCTGCTTCCAAATTTCGCAGGATTTTTCCATCTGGTTTGTTGCACATATCATTGCAGAAAAAGGATAGATAAAAATTCAAACCCCAATGATTTTGATAAAATTTTATTTTATTTTACAAAACCTCTTTAAAGCAGAAATGCACAAAGGTGTGGAGATGCAGCACCTCAAGCACACAGATACACAAAGTGGAGAAATCTGAGTGAGCTGTAAGCAAACTGTATTGGCTGGGGATAGGCAACATGACATCTAATAGGTGGAAACCTACAATGATATACCTGGATAGCCCCGGCTAGCACAATCTTGTCAGGCTAGCCCAATCTCAGAAGCTAAGCAGGGTCAGCCCTGGCTAGTTTTTGGATAGGAGACCTCCTAGGAATACCAGGTTTGTGAGTCAGTGGCAAGCAATGGCAAACCACCTCTGAATGTCTCTTGCCTTGAAAACCCCTCAGAGTCGCGATAAATCAGCTGCAACTTGGAAGGCACTTTCCACCACCAATTATAACTAGGGGAATATAAAGACAGATAACTGCCTGTTATGTAACTACATGAAGGTAAACATAAAGTTGAGAGGAAGGCAGGAAGGAAGGAAGGGAGGGATGGCAGTTCTGTATTAAGACTTGAATGGGTGGAGTATAGCAAGGCCACTATCTCACTATCCCACAGTGCCCACAATCAACTAAAAACTACAGAACTTTCTATTATACTACACTAATTAAGAGCAACAAAGGGGTACATACTTTACTCACACATATATGTAGGAAATGGGGTAGAAGTACCCGCCCAAAAAACACTCTCCCACTTCTACAACTGTCAAACACTTACCTAAGACAGCCCACCTCATTATGGAGCTAAAAGGTTTCATGATATCAACTACATAATACTTCAAGCAGAACGATGATAACACTGAACAGAAACGGGGCTTTTTCACTCCAAATGCTTAGAAAAATGGTGGTAGAAGAGTAGGCTGCTTCATTTAATAATTCAGGTATTTGGGAACTAGCCAGCTCAAGCAGGTTTCTAAAGAGATGGCACACAGTTTCTAAATAAATAATCAATATATTTCTGTTTACCCTAGCTTTCAACTAAAGGGTTTCATTTTTCTGAGCCATTTTTATGGTCTGCATCTAGACTGAGGAAAGTTTTATGGATATCACTTTGGGATGCTGAAATGTGGTTTACGCTAGGCTTATACCCTTGGGTTGTTTTCATGTTTATAATTCTTATGTTCTTGATTTTTTAAAATTGTTTTATTTTGTGAGGTACCACAGCATATCTCTGGGAAAGCAGGATATAAATTACAGTAATATTTTAACTGCTAAAATTTCTTTAACTGTTTCAGCTGTGTACACACAAAAAACAGTGTTCTTGAAAACAGGGGTGGTGGAGCCTGCATGCGAACTAATGTGGCTGGAGCCACATGCTCAATCCCACCTCTGCTCTCTGCACTTGCATAATTTGTGAGGAGCTCCTGAGCAAGCCAACTTCAACCTCCAAATAATTTCAACACCTGATACAGAAATATAGCCATTGGTGGGAGCTATTGTAATAGCTTTGGGCTAGAATGTACAGGTTTCATGTGTCATCAGATTTCATGCTGCTTTTGAACAAAATAAGCTAGCTATGAACCCTCAAATAATTAGAATATTAAAGCTGAACTCACATATTGTCTCCTGTTCTGGACTGTCTGTCTGTAAGCTCTTTAATACATTAAAACGATGTTTAAAAACAAGGAGTTAATTAGTTCCCCACATAAATATCAGTAACATTTAAACCTGATCATTACTTTCATTTTAACAACAATACTGAAAATATGTTGTAACGCTTATTGCTTACCAACTGTGAATTAGAACTGCTATCATTTGTCATTTGCGAAAAGTCCTCTTCATTGGTGTCATCATCAGAGTCTTCTCGGAATTCTTGTCTAGGTCTTTTATGGGACCCTGGTGACGAAAAACCTCCCTCTTTTCTCTTAGCCATCACTGCTGAAGAGATATAAAATTCAGAACACAACCAAAAGGTGGGCATGATCCCACCAAAGTTTTAAGAGATCTTTATTTCAGTGCAAGAAATGAAAGTATAAGGTTAACTCCTCTACTAATAAAGTTGCCAATGCCAACACGTTTGGAGAAGAGTGTCCTGTCCTTTTAATAGAGGGTTAATGTGTGGGAATGAGGTAAATAAAGTTCTATTAAGCCATTACTAAAGGGACAGGACTTTTTTTCCTCTAGGAAGATGGCAACCATAACCACTAAAATCAAATTGCATTTATAGTGCTTGACTCTGGCTACACTGTTCTTGGAACACTTAAAGATCACAGATAGCATTCTAAGTATTTTTAAATTATTTGATTTGTTCCACAGTTGTATTTACAAAGAAGCAGTAATACTGCTGCCAGTGGTAATATCTAATCTTAGCTTAGCTTAGCTTTGCTCTTCTTGTAGCCCGTTAAAGTCAGGGAATGTTCAGAGGCACAAGTCTTTGGGTGCAAACGAAAGTGCCCTTCACTTTTAATCTTATAACAAGCTGCAGCATGATATAGCTATTTTTTTTTTATTTAAGCCTCCCCTTCTATTGTGCATCGCCCCCCCCCCCAAAAAAAACACCAACAACCTGTAAGCCAGTTTGGGTCCTTCAGGGAGAAAAGTGGAAAATAAGTATTATAAAGAAGCTTAGGCGGGTTTTTTTTTAAAAAGACATCAAATATCTGGGTTAAAATCAATCCAAAGTCTCTCAACAAGCATCAAATTGCAAGCTTAAACTGTATGAGAGAGACAAGACAAATTGAGACAATGTGCATTTATTTAAAGATGCCTCAAGTGCCACATCCTTTTAAGTCCATTGAAGGGAGCATGCTTAGAATGGTGTAAGTCTGCTTAGAGGCACTACTATGTAGGTACTTAACACATTATACAAGTTACCACAAGTCTTTGCTGGGGGGGGAAGTGATAGTGTGTAATGTTTTGCCATGTAAATATTTTGCTTTTTTATTTCTGCAAATTAATGTGAGATTTTATATGTATGTTTGCTGTACTTTAAAATGCAGGCTATAAGGTAAGAAAGGGAGGGCTGGATGAGTGAAATGTGTTATGACTGGATGGTAGCTATATCCTAGGTGGTGGAGTTGACTGGTTTGTGGAGAAAAGAAAGAGAGGGACAGGAGAGTTAGAGGAAGTGTCAGATGCTTTAGACGGAGGCTGTGGTCACATGGCAGGGTTAGCACGGTCTGGCCCCGTCTCAAATTTCTCCATTATTTTTTGTAACAGAGAAATTTGATCAGACATCCCACCCTTAACCCACTTCACCTTGCACTCACCCCGTGGAGAACTGATCAGGTGGCAGTTGCAGAGTGACAGCTATTATTTGTCCTTTGGGTATGCGCATAAGCACTTATGGGAAGCTACTGCTTCAAACTCCTGGCAGCTGGTGGTTACTGGGATTGCAGAACGAGGCTGCTGGGATTTGTAGTGTGACTGTGAGTGCAGTGTTTTTTAAACTCTTCTTTTTAAAAATTAATTGTTTCAAAGCTGGGGGGGGGGAGAGAGAGAAGCCTCATCCTGTGTGCTGACATTTTTATTAAAAGCTTGGAGCAAAGCTGGAGTCAAGGCATCGTTCTCAGACTGCCTCTTCCCCCCTCTGAAAACCCCTTTCCCAACCACGTGAGCCGCAAAGCTGTTGGCAGAAAACAGGTGAAACGGATCTGCTTAAGCGCAGACTGCTAAATGAATTTTTTAAATGGCGCCAACGCAAGTGTGCTCTCTAGCTTCCCAAATGGCTTGATTTCTCAAGAGAAAGTTCAGACATCAGGAATTGTGTGCTGAAACCACTTCAATCTGTAATGGTCTGTTTTTTTCCAGTGTCAGCTGTGAGTACAGGCTGCCAACGACTGCAGAATGGGAGACAGATATCACAGTCTAAACAATCATTTTTAATCCATAAGGGAGAAGCAATGAAATTGGGTCAAATAGCCAGTCTGATCACAGCCTGAGAGAAATCTGTGTTTTCTTCATGCAGAAGCCTAAGTGGCAAGTGAGTAAAATAAGACTTTGGGGCTAGGTCTATTTTGAAAACATTTTTTTTTTTAAAGACCAGCACATATCTTACAACAAGGAAGCTAGTGTGTATATGTGTCAAGTGCTGTCAAGTGGCGTCCAACTTATGGAAACTCTATGTATTGTTGTTGTTGTTCAGTCGCACAGTCGAGTCCGACTCTTCGCGACCCCATGGACCAACTCCCACCAGGCCCTCCTGTCTTCCGCTGTCCTCTGAAGTTTGCTCAATTTCATGTTCGTTGCATCTATGACACTGTCTAACCATCTCATCCTTTGCCGTCCCCGTCTTCTTTGACCTTCAATCTTTCCCAGCATCAGGGTCTTCTCCAGTGAGTGCTCCCTTCTCATTTGGTGGCCAAAGTATTTGAGCTTCAGTTTCATTATCTGGCCTTCCAGGGAACAGTCAGGGTTGATTTCTTTTAGGATTGACTGATTTGTTCTTCTTGCAGTTCAAGGGACTCTCAAGAGTCTTCTCCAGCACCATAGTTCAAAAGAATCTATTCTTCGGCGCTCGGCCTTCCTTATAGTCCAACTCTTGCAGCCATACATGACTACTGGGAATACCATTGCTTTGACCATGCGGACTTTTGTTGGCAGGGTAATGTCTCTACTTTTTATCATGCTGTTTAGGTTCGCCATCGCTTTCCTCCCAAGGAGCAGGCGTCTTTTAATTTCATGGCTGCTGTCACAGTCTGCGGTGATCTGGGATCCCAGGAACGTGAAGTCTGTCACTACTTCCACAGCTTCCCCTTCTATTTGCCAAGGAGTGATGGGGCCAGATGCGATAATCTTCGGGGGGTTTTATGTTGCGTTTCAAGCCAACTTTTGCGCTCTCCTCTTTGACCCTGAGCAAGAGGCTCTTTAGGTCCTCTTCACTTTCTGCCATCAGAGTGGTATCGTCTGCATATCTGAGGTTGTTGATCTTTTCCCCAGCAATCTTAATTCCCGCTTGTGATTCATCCAGGCCAGCATTTCGCATGATGTACTCTGCATATATATTAAATAAGCAAGGTGACAATATACATCCTTGTCGTACTCCTTTTCCTATGCTGAACCAATCAGTTGTTCCATATCCGGTTCTAACTGTCGCTTCTTGGCCCTTATACAGGTTTCTCAAGAGACATGTGAGGTGGTCTGGTACTCCCATCTCTTTAAGGACCTGCCATAGTTTGTTGTGATCCACACAGTCAAAGGCTTTAGCATAGTCAATGAAGCAGAAGTAGATGTTTTTCTGGTACTCTCTTGCTTTCTCCATAATCCAGCGAATGTTGGCAATTTGATCTCTAGTTCCTCTACCTCTTCGAAACCCAGCTTGTACTTCTGGTAGTTCTCTATCCACGTACTGTTGAAGCCTAGCTTGTAGGATCTTGAGCATGACCTTGCTAGCGTGTGATATGAGTGCAATTGTGCGATAGTTTGAACATTCCTTGGCATTGCCCTTCTTTGGGATTGGAATGTATACTGACCTTTTCCAATCCTGTGGCCACTGTTGCGTTATCCAAATTTGCTGGCAAATGGAGTGCAGAACTTTAACAGCATCATCTTCTAAGACTTTGAATAGCTCAGCTGGAATACCATCACCTCCACTAGCTTTGTTGTTAGTAATGCTTTCTAAGGCCCATTTAACTTCACATTCCAGGATGTCTGGCTCGAGGTCAGTGATTATACCGTCGTGGTTGTCAAGGACATCGAGGTCTTTCTTGTATAGTTCTTCTGTGTATTCTTGCCATCTTTTCCTAATCTCTTCTGCTTCTGTTAGGTCCCTACCGTTTTTGTCCTTTATCATGGCCAGCTTTGCATGGAACGCTCCCTTGATTTCTCCAACTTTCTTGAAGAGATCTCTAGTCCTTCCCATTCTATTGTTTTCTTCTATTACTTTGCACTGTTCATTCAGGAAGGCCTCCTTATCTCTCCTTGCTGTTCTCTGGAAATCTGCGTTCAGTTGGGTAAATCTTTCCTTTTCGCCTTTGCCTTTCGCTTTCCTTCTTTCCTCTGCTATTTGTAAAGCCTCATCAGAAAGCCACTTTGCTTTCTTACATTTCTTTTTCTTTGGGATGGTGGTGATTGCTGCCTCCTGTACGATGTCACGAACCTCTGTCCATAGTTCTTCAGGCACTCTATCTATCAAATCCAGACCCTTGAATCTATTCTTCACCTCTACTGTATATTCATCAGGGATGCGATCTAGGTCAAACCTGAATGGCCTCGTGGTTTTCCCAATTTTCTTCAGTTTAAGTCTGAATTTTGCAATGAGTAGCTCATGATCTGAACCACAGTCAGCTCCAGGTCTTGTTTTTACTGACTGGATAGAGCTTCTCCATCTTTGACTGCAAATTATATAGTCAATCTGATTTCGGTGTTGCCCATCTGGTGATGTCCATGTGTAGAGTCGCCTCTTAGGTTGTTGGAAAAGGGTGTTCGCTATGACCAGTGTGTTCTCTTTTTTTATATAAGTTTATTTATAATTTTCAGTATACATCATATCATCAGTTTACATTTCTCATACTTGTGAGTCATAGCTATTCTCTTTGGCCAACCATACATAAAACTTTTCCCATCATTTATCGAATGTCTCTTTGGTATTACCTTTTATTATTAAACTTAGTTTGCCAATTCTACTACTGACAACATTTTATCAATTACTTCTTTCTTTGAGGGCAATTATTCTTCTTTCCATTTTTTGGCTAATATTATTCTAGCTGTTGTAAAAAGGTATATAATTACATATTTACTAGTTTTGCTATACATATCTGGGAGCATATTCAATAGAGCTATTTCTGGTACAAATGGGATTTGTTCTTCTGTTATTTCATTAATCATTCTGTATATTTTTTCCAATATCTTTGTACTTTGTACCAGTGTGTTCTCTTGACAAAACTCTGTTAACCTTTGCCCTGCTTCATTTTGCATTCCAAGGCCTAACTTATTCCGGCTACCTTTTGACTTCCTACTTTAGCATTCCAGTCCCCTATGATGATGAGGACATCATTTTTTGGTGTAAGTTCTAGGAGGTGTTGTAGGTCTTCATAGAACCAGTCCACTTCGGCCTCTTCTGCATCAGTGGTTGGGGCATAGACTTGGATTACTGTGATGTTGAATGGTTTGCCTTGGAATCGGACTGAAATCATTCTGTCATTTTTGAGATTGTATCCCAGTACTGACTTTTGCACTCTCTTGTTGACTATAAAGGCCACACTATTTTTTCTACGAGATTCCTGGCCACAGTAGTAGATAAATGGTCTTCTGAGTTAAATTTGCCCATTCCTGTCCATTTTAGTTCACTGATTCCTAAGATATCAATGTTCAGTCTTGCCATCTCATTTTTGACCACGTCAAGCTTACCTTGATTCATAGATTCCTATGAATCAAGGTATGTAGTATTTTAGGTTCCTATGTAGTATTGTTCTTTGCAGCATCGGACTTTCCTTTCACCATCAGACACATCCACAACTGAGCGTCCTTTCGGCTTTGGCCCAGCCGCTTCACTCTTTCTGGGGTTACTTGTACTTGCCCTCTGCTCTTCCTCAGTAGCATATTGGACACCTTCTGACCTGAGGGGCTCATCTTCCGGCGTCATATCTTTTAGCCTTTTGATACTGTCCATGGGGTTTTCTTGGCAAAAATACTGGAGTGGGTTGCCATTTCCTTCTCCAGGGGGATCACTCTTGGTCTGAGTTCTCTACTGTGGCCTGTCCGTCCTGGGTGGCCCTTCACGGCATAGCCCACAGCTTCATTGAACTACGCAAGCCCCCTCGCCATGACAAGGCCTATTGTTAACAGCCTTGCTCAGATCTTGGAAACTGAGGGTCATGGCTTCCTTTATAGAGTCAGTCCCTCTTGCGAGGGGTCTTCCTCTTTTCCTGCTTTCTTCAACTTTTCCTAGCATTATTGTCTTTTCCAGTGACTCTTGTCTTCTCATAATGTGACCAAAGTATGATAGGTTCAGTTTAGTCATTTTAGCTTATAGGGAGAGTTCAGGCTTGATTAGATCTAGAAATCACTTATTTGTCTTTCTGGTGGTCCATGTAGTCATGCTGATACCATTACGACTTTGAACCACCCTGGAACCGTTAAGCTTTTATACTTCTTAATAAACTATATCTTTTAAAGTAAAAACAACCATTTTATAGAAGAAATGATCCCATTTTACTTCACTGCCACCCCCCTACAGTGACCTTTCGGTCATTCTACCAAATATAATTAAACCATCCTGTTCTTTGGGTTCAACTAAGAGGTCTAAAGCAAAAGCCTTTGGTAGCAGTGAAAATCATCAGGGAACACCAAGGAAGTCAAGGAGGCAATATAATACAGGTTATTTCAGAGCATTACAGAGAGATGCCATTATATGTATTGCATACCAGGGGCTACAATGCAGGGGGTAAAACATTACATTGTGCAATGGGTCAGACAGCTACGTGCTAATTACCTGATAAAAGGGGAAATCTCTTGTGTTGCCAGTAGCTCCACCCCAATTAAAATAATATCCTCTGGATGTTTACTCAGAAGGAAGAATAATTTAAATACTTTCTATCTAAGTCTCTCTACCACCAGAGCATAAGACATCTTGTAGAAAAATATAAACAATATGCTTCATGGCCATGCACTTTATTTCAGATAGAACAGGGTTTCAAAGGATGACTACAGCAATTACATATTCATACAGTAAGAAGCAGTCCTTCAAATATCCAGACCAGCCATCATAAGATCATAATCAGCACTTTGAACTAAGCTCAAATTGTACCAAATTTCTGGCCTATCATTTACAGAAAGTTATTTGAGTGCTACATTTTGAAATGGTTGAAACTTCCACATGGCCCTCAAAAATTAAGCATATTTCTGCAATGTAATTTGGAACAGATTAGCACCATGGACTAATGCTGCTTCTAAACCATCTTTCTCCAGGAAGACTGCTGGCCAAGCATGACACGCCACAGAAGAGAGCTGAGCCTCCAGTTGTAAACACAAATGTAACAGCACCCTAGGGTTGCAAAGTTGTTCTTTTCAGGGAAGCACAACCCTATCAAGAAGAGGCTGACTCCTCAATCCCTGATTTGACACACAATCGACCAATAGCAGCATCAGCATATTGTCTCTCATCTAGCCACTACTGCCTCCAAAGCACTTCTTAAAGCACCCACACCACTTGAATTTACAGATGTTTAACAGTACAGATGTATGGAAGTATACAAGCAAAGTTTGTGGAACCCCACTGCATGAATGCCATGGGTATGAGTAACTATCTTTCAGCATCACGTTTTTTGAGGGCTAGTGTGGTTTTAATGTTGAACTAAGATCTGGGTGACTGTTTCAATCCCCACTCTGCCATGGAAGCTTGCTGCCTGACTTTGGTCCAGTCACACACACTCTCCCTAGCCTACTTCACAGGGTTGCTGTGAGGAAAAAATGGAGGAGGGGAGAGCAATGTAAGCCACTTTGGGTTTCTACAGGGGAGAAAGGAGGAGTGTAAATGAAGTAAAGTAAAACAATGTTAATTGAACTGTATTAATGTTTTAAAGGTTTCTGGCTGGTTTTCATTTGCTTGTTTTATTGTAAACTGTTCTGAGCAATGAAGAGAAGCACTACATAAATAAATAAGATACAAAAGGTACCTGACCATTCAGATGACTGCGTATAAACAACAATGACAGAGGACTGAATGCTGTTCATCAATATTATTGCCATGGAAGAAGCACAAAGATGTGCTACTTAAAAGTCTACCTTTCTCACTGAGAGGATGTCCCTGTGATATTCGCTTGAATGGGTGGTACCACAGGGGGTGATCCTTGCTCTGATGTTACTTAACATCTATATGCACCCCCTTGCCCAGTTGGTCTGGGGGTTTGTGTTGGGCTATCACCAATATGCTGATGACACCCAGCTCTATCTGCTGAGTCTCAAGGCAAATTGCAATGCAATCAGTAAAATAAGACATCTAAAAAGCAATATAGTAGTAGGGCTCTAGGAACCTGTAAAAACATGCAAAAAGCATTAGTCACGTGATCATCAGAATGTGGCTGTGTTTGGACCAAGTTTTTCTCCACTTTATACTCTGAGAGGCAGTGGCAGACAGTGGCTGGGAGTGTTGGCCTAGGACCTGGATTCAAATCCCTACTCACCCATGTCAGATCATCGTTTTGAGGATAAAGTGGGGAAGATATAATATAACATAATTTATATAATAGAGTTTATATAATATAGAGGAAAGATGTTGGGTGAAAGGTTATGATTAAGAGGGATACGATGGATTGTTGGAATAAGTGTATTTTGCTCTGTTGTTCCAAAAACCAATTTTTGGAATTGATCAAACTGTCGAGATGCATCTGCGCTCTATTCTCTCGTTTTTCTTTTTTTAATTGTTTATATTCCTTCTTGGATTTTTTTTATATATGTATGAAAAACTTTGATTTTTTAAAAAGAGATAACGAAGCGGGGAAGGAAGCACTGGCTCCGTTCCTCCGAGCTCCCTGGAGGATGGGAGGGATACAAACGTCCTGAATAAACAGCTGCCCCCTAAACCCTGAGCTCCAGAAGCCGATCCCCAGACTCAGTTCTGAGACGTTTACTGAGAGAGAAAGCGTGCTCCAAATCCGCAGCCTGCGGCCATTCTGCTTCCTTAAAGGCTGAGTAGTGACTAATAATAATACCCTTAAAAGACTGACGGCACCGCCACTACAAGGCAAAGTAGAGGGGGGGGGGGAGAAGAGAGGTAAATGTTATGCGGCTTCTCCTCAGCTCCTTCACGGGGCACATCTGGAGCAACGGGAGGCCGGCGATCCTCTTCAGCCCCCACCTGACGAACCAAAACCCTGAGGGGGCCCCTCCCTCCCCCCCTTCACTGGAGTAACTGTTGGGGACCGTTAAGAGTTTGTACCTGTTCAGAAACTCCGAACGGGCGGCGCGCGGGACCCCTTCCCCGTTCCGAAGAGCGCATTAACAGAATCTACGCGCGAAGAATGGGAGACCACACATGCGCACTTCCTGGGTGTGTTTCCCCACCTTCTTCTGGCAGTCACAGGGGAGGGAAGCAAATCAAACCGGAGTTCTATATACACTTGTGGGTTCGCTATGAATTTGCCATATGAGGGGGCGAGGGCAAGAGATAGGCGCACAGTGCCCGGATGGAAATTTGCCATGTCCTTTGCATTGACTCTAACCCCACAGGAGCCGCCATGCAAGTCTGCGGCGGCAAAAATTAGACCGAACTCTCGTTGCATCTTAATTTTATTCCATCGTACATTCTAATCTTCAACGTGGCACCAAACTCGTGTTTACGATCAGTTCGGCTCGGTTACGAATCGGAGGTGTTTATAGTCTCCCTTTTTTACGCCTGCATCTCTTTGGGATTGCCTGCCAATAGTTCGGCGCTGCCGGTTAACGTCACCGCCCGACGCATGCGCAATTACGTGTACCGGATTACGAATTGTGGCGCGGAGACACTGCTGCGGAGTTGGTTGGCGTGGCGTATAGCTATTGAGAGATCGGGGTGAGGTTCTGAGCCCGAACTTTTCTTTTTCCTCCGGGGTGCTTGGGTGGCAGGGAGGGAGTCTGGTGATGGAAGCACGTCTTCCTGTGTGATTGGGGACTGGACTTTTTCTTTCTCTCCAGCAGTTGCCAACCTTTTTGGAAGATAATGGAATGGTCCCCCAACGGGTAAAGTAGCAGAACAGTACAGTTAATAGGGTTGCCAGCTCTGCGCTCGAAAATACCTAGAGACTTTGGGGGTGGATCCGGGAGAGGAAGAAGAAGAAGGAGAGAAGAGATTGGATTTATACCCCGCCCTTCACTTGGGAGTCTCAGAGCGGCTTACAAATTCCTTTCCCTTCCCCTCCCCACAACAGACACCCTGTGAGGTGGGTGGGGCTGAGAGAACTCTGACACAAACTGCTCTTTTTCAAGGACAGCTGTGCCAGAGCTTGCGACTGACCCAAGGTCACATCAGCAGGTGCAAGTGGAGGAGTGTGGAATCAAACCCGGTTCTCCCAGATTAGAGTCCGCGCACTTAACCACTACACCAAACTGGCTCTCAATGGATTTGGGGAGGGGAGGGGTGGGGAGGGACCTCAGCATGGTCCAATGCCATAGAGTCCACCCTTCAAAGCAGCCACTTTCTCCAGGGGAGCTGGTCTCTGTCAGCTGGAGATCAGTTATAAAAGCGGGAGATCTTCAGGCCCCACCTAGAGGCTGGCAATCCTAGTACAGTATAGGGTGTGTGTCTGTGCATGTAAGACACTCTTTCTCTACCTCCTCTGTTAGCTTTCAGTTTGCCTCAGAGTTTTCTTCCAAACAACATTCCAAGCTGGAATTCTTCTCTAACATACTGAAGTCCAACCCTACTCCTCATTTTCTTGGACGTGTGAAGCAGACTAAAGCATGCATGGAACACCAGCTTTTGGCTACCGGCTCCCTGCAGTGTTTCCCCAAGAGTGCCAGTGCGTCCTGGAACATCATTGCCCTCACATCCTGGCTCAGCCATTTCAACTTTCTTTATTTATTGGGATTTATATCTTGCCCTACCCTGCAAGCAGGCTCAGGGCGGCTCGCATCATAGTATAAAACAGGTATGTCCAACAGGTAGATCGCAATGTACCAGTAGATCTACCAGTAGATCGCGGAGGGGTCAGAGGTAGATCACCTGCCCCTTACCAGTAAATGACAGAAGGTGCATTATAAATGGGGGGCGGGTGGGCGGTGGAACCCAACTTTAGTTAGTTAAAATCTAATTTGAAAACTAATTTGAAACTTTATTTTCATGGTGGTAGATCACCGGCACTTTTGGCCGGAAAAAATAGATCACTACCTGTTCGAAGTTGGACATGCCTGGTATAAAACAGCAGGAACAGCAAGAACAATTTAAAATATCACATGGTCAATACCATAGAAATAAAGTTACAATTACATAATAGTCTATGTTATCATGGCCAACAAATTGGCAGCTGGTGTCATTCAGTGTACACTAGCCCTATGCTAGAGGGGCAATGGATCAGGATAGATTAGATCAGCTGCCCGTTGCACCAATGATATAAAAGCACCATGGGTGATCAAAGTAGGGGAGGCCAGTGTTATTCAAGATATTATTCAACATCCGCTGCCTCAACGAAAGGCCTGGCAGAACAGCTCTGTTTTTCAGGCTTTGTGGAATAGCAACAGATCCTGCAGGGCCCTGATCGCAATTGGGTGCGTGTTCCACCTGGTTCCTGGCCCTGGTTGAGGCAAGGCAAAAGTCTTTCGGGTCGGGGACTACAAGGCGGTGCTGGTCAGCAGACCGCAAGACTCTGCAAGGCATAGATAAGGAGAGACGGTCCCACAGGTATGCTGGTCCCTGGCCACAAAGGGCCTTAAAGGTTAATGCCATAACCATAATATATGTATTAATGATCATGAGAATGTATAAAGTCTGCAAATCACTGTGTTGGTCCAAAGTAAAGCCCCAGAGCCATCTAATGCCTTTTATTAAGACCAACCAAAATGACACAAAACAGGGTTCCATCTTACATCAGACGTGGGGGGGGGGGGGGGGATAATCCTAAAGCTACTCATCTGCATTCTGAGCACAAAGGCAAGCAGGTTTTATATTCATATATGCATATAGCTACATATTTAGTAGATTTTTTAAAAATCCTGCCTATCTTGCAATACGCTCAGTGTGTTGCACATTGCCTTTCCTTCCTCCATTTTATCCTCACAGCACCCCTGTAAAGTAGGTTAGGCTGAAAGGGAGAGTGATTGGCCAAAAGTCACATAGTTAACTTCATGGCAGAGTGGAAATTTGAACTCACGTCACCCAAATCCTAGTCCAGATCTCTAATAGCTAAATGGTGCTGGGTAAAACTGGTGTCAGGTTGCACCTTTGGCCTTCTGGAACTGAATATATAAAAGACAGTGGCTGACGGAACACCTCCGTAGCAGCAAATGGAACACATCCCTTAACATGCTGAAACCTTAGGGAAAACGTACGTTCTCTGCACTTTTGTCTCCCTATAGCTAATCCCAGGTACTATAGACGTGAGAAGATCTGCTTTCAAACCATAATGTTTCCTAGTACCCATTGTTTTATCTATTGTTATTATTTATTAATTAAAATAATTAAATAATTTGTTAAAATATTCTTGTAGCTTAATGGGGCTTGCCAGCCTGCATTAAAAACATTACAGTTTAAAGAAACAGACTAAAACTCCCCAAATAACCCCATACATTTTTGCCATTCAAAGCCCTGGCAAATAAAATGGCCCTGCAGTGTCTCGTAAAAATTTCTACCACTCGTTACACAACCGCCCGTTACACAAAAGAGGGAGCAACAAAAATTAAATCATTGTATAGCACTGTGTGTGATATAGCCAGGAGATCCTAGGATTGTCTGGCAGCGTGAAACTCAGCTCTTTTTAAGCATCATGCAGCGAGCTAGACTTATGGGGGTGGGGCTGGGAGAGCTGTGACTGACCCAAGGTCACCCAGCTTTGCTTCAAGTGGAGGAGGGTGGAATCAAACCTGGTTCTCCAGATTAAAGTCCATCACTCTTAACCATTACACTACGCTGGCTCCCTAGGGAGCAACAGTGGAGATGGTACAGTTACTGGGTGGTGCCAAGTAGACAGCCTTGAGGGGGGGGGGAACTGCCAGTAGGTGGCAGGCTGGGGGCTACAGGTGACACATGAGGATATATCAGAGGAAATGGTTCATGAGTCCTAGGCCATAGAAGCATTTATAAAAGTCATAACCAGCACTTTGAGTTGGACTCAGAAGCAAACTGACAGCCACTGCAGCTGTTTAAAGATAGACAAGCCCCCAACAATATTGAGGCTGCTGCATTATGAAACTGAATTTCTAGGCTGTCTTCAATGGCAACCAACACAGAACACACTATGGTAGTCCAACTGTGAACTACAAAAGTGTGACCAGACAAACTGAGTCTAAGAAGGGTGTGAGTTGGTGAACCAGATGCAATTGATAGGAGCCACTCTTGGCCACCAAACTACTTTTCAAACAGCAAGGCCGGATCCATGAGCACTCCAGAGCTCTTAACCTGCACTTCAGAAGCCAACTGCACTCCCTCCACAAGTGGATTCAGTCCATCCAAAAATGAAACTCTGTGCTAGCTCATCAGCACAACCCCAAAACCCAGTCCTTGCTCTTTCCATAAGATCAACAATTGTTTTTCAAGTCTTGCAGCATTTCACAGGTTCAGTGGGTCTTGTAGGGTTGCCAACTCAAGCTGAGGAAGTTCCTGGAGATTTGGGGGTGTTACCTGGGGAGGGCAGAGCTTGGGGGAGGGGATGGAGCTCAGCAGATGTGATGTCATTTCCTCCGGGGGAACTGATATCTGTAGTCTGGGGATCAGCTGTAATTCTGGGAGGACTCCAGCCCCCACCTGAAAGCTGGCGACCCTACCTGCCAGGCAAGGAGGGTCTAACTAGCAATGAGGTTAATCATTTATTTTTACATTTTTATTTTACTTGTTTTATGCCCTTTCTCCCCATTGAGGAGCCAATGCAGATTACATTGTTCTTTTCTCCTCCAGTTTATGCTTATGACAGTCCCGTAGGGTAGGTCAGGCTGAAAGTATGTGACTGGCCCGAGGTCATTCTGTAAGCTTCCATGGCAGGGTGGGGGTTCAAACCTGGGTCTCACGGAACCTAATCTGATGCTGTAACCATTACGTCACATTGATCTCTCAAATAAGAAGCAGTTTGAAACAACTGAAAAGCAGGGTGAACAGAGATCTTCTGATTCAATATGGAAATTAGTATATAGCAAAGGATCATGGGAAAGTGAATAGTAAAGAAAGGTAAATATCTGAAAGGAAAGAATCGTAGGTGATTGTATGCATTCTTGCTAGAGTTTGCAGTTGCATTGATGGGATTAGAGCGCTTTACTGGGGGATCATTGTGAAATGGATAATGTTGGCAGGTGAAAGAAAATTTATGTGGAATATATTCCTTTGTATAGTTTTTTTGATATTGTTAACAGCAAATCAGCTCTGCTTTTAAAAAATGTCTTCAGAAAGTTAGCTTGCAGCCCAGTTAGTTGCAGCATGTTTATTCAGAAATACATCTCACTGAGTTCGATGGGACTTACACTTGTTGAAGTAGATAGAATCTCAAATTCAAACCCATTTTGAAGTGTGGGCATGAGCAATTGATGGCAGAAATAGCTTTCTAGTTCAGTGATGTTGCTGTTAAGGGTCTTGGACGTGAACAAAGAAACAGCTCTATTGGCTGAGTTACTTTGAAGTACAACCCCAAAAAGAATTACACCCCTCATTGACTTCAGTGTGCTTGGAAGGCTAGAACTCTGCTTAGGTCTGCACTGTTAGACTAGATGTTATTCTGTTTACTATACATAATGGCTGCACTCCTCAAGCAGTAATACATGGGAGGGCTGTGGAGAACTGAGCAGTTCTACCTGGGTCTGCTGCTTAATAAACAAGCAGCTGCTACACTTAAGTGAGTTTGCTCTTCAGCAGTGGAACTTGGTGCTGCTAATGGCACGTTATGTCTCCTGCCTGTATGCATGGTTTGTTTCTTTGAGTCACGACAGTTGTCATCTATCCCACACTATTCTGTACAAAGGCTTTCGTAGCCAGTGGTTGACTGATTCACACATACATTTATGTTAGGGAGACCCCCAGGAACAGGATAGGGGGCATTTCAGGCTGCCATGAGAGAGGGGAGGTGGGAAAACTTTGCGGGTGAAAATCCTTGTGCCCACAGAAACCCCAGCATGGATCTCAGCCTGTGTTCCCATGTAATGCTCTGTCACTTTGGATCATGCTGGTGGATAGTGGGAAAATTCATATTTAGAGATTAAGAATAAGCTTTTCAAACATGGGGAGATCTCAAGAGTTCTTGGGGGGTTGTTTGTGTCAGCAGAAAGGCAAAAAAACCCTGTTCCAAGGCTGCCACTTGGTGTCCGTGTGTGTGTGTGTGTGTGTGTGTGTGTGTGTGTGTGTGTGATTATAATGCTGTTTGCAGCAGGATGGGGGGCTGTGAATAGCACAGAGAAGAGAATTGTGAAGCTGACAAATTTAACACTTCAAATAGGACTATTATGTTATTCAATGTTGTAGCCTTTGATAGTTCTGTTAACTCCTGAGATAAAAGAAACTTTGCACTTACCTGGAAGTACTACATTCCCAAGCATTTGTGCTTGGTTTTAAATAGGTGGGCCTTAGATACAAATTGTGTTCTCAAAATAAATCATTCCCAGCAGCAAACTAGCAGTATCCCCAAACTCCCTTTTGACCTTTTGTCTCATTAATTTAAAAAAACCCCATGTTTTTAACAAACACTTGGGTCTGGTCTGTAAAATTAAGGAGAATGAGCCTGGAAAAATTCTTCTTTAGTAAAAACCAGGTTAATTAAAGTGTGGTTTACTTCAGGTAGCTGAAGTATGGGGAGTAACTACTTCTTCTCCCCGCTGCATGCCACTCCAGATCCCATTGCTTGTTAAAACCAGGCAAAGTGCTAATTGCACAAAACTCTTCCCTGAAATTCAAAAGTCACATAGCACGATTTACCATTGCTCTTAATTTAATACTGTGCTGTATGCTGGCTAATTTCATGTGCTGTTCGCCACATTTATTTGCCCTTCTAGTTGAAGAAAATGCCAGGGACTCAAACCTAAGCAGGTCCAGGTCTTCTTGGAAGTAACCCCCATGTTATTCAACAGGGCTATGTGTCACTAGGACTGCAGCCTGAGACTGTTAAAATGTTACTGACCGCCCCTCCCAGTCCAGAGGTCGAGATTGGAAGGCTTTCTTGGTCCTTCTTCCCACTCCAGTTCTTTGTTGTTGTTGTTTTTTATTATTTCCAGGTTTTGGAAATTCTTATATATAAAGAAGTATAGCTACAGAATTAAGGATTAATTTTTAATTAGCAATAGGGGGTTAAGAAGTAGAACCAACAAATTGTCAGGCTGTTGCACCTTGTCATTAACCTGAAAAGCAGCAGCAAATGAGATTTTGACTGCTGCACTGCTGACCCTGTTAAAAATGCCGTCAAGCTTAGAAGCAACTTCCAAGCAAATGTGAACAGGATTGCGTCCATCAGGAGTCCAGCTTTTGCTGTTCAGAATCCCTGCCTTTATGTTCATGTTTCGGTACAGCATCTTAAACATGGGTTCTTTTGAATGGCCAGAAAGTATGAGTTGGTCTGATTTTGACAGTATGACTTACACTGTAATTTTCTAGACTGATTTCTTCTGGGCAGGAGATAGATTGGGGTGCACTGATAGACCACCTAGTGACTGGTGGGATTCTTGCAAAGAATGCTGGATCATGTGGAGTTCAAGCTGGTCAGTTTTTAAGCAGAAGTACACACATAGGATCACAGACAACAGATTAGTTATGCCTTAGTTATTAAGAGAACTCGAGTGCACTCACTTGTTTTGTAAGTTTGACATGCATTGGTGATCCAGGAGAAAACCATTTTAAAAAAGGGGAGAAGAATCAGACAGTGCAACACCAAAGGCTCTCCACTAACTGTTGTTATAGCTTTCCCCTGAAAATGTAGTGTTATATGCACAACAGTCCATTAGATGGCAATCTTCCCATTTTTGGTAAGAATTCCTCATAGCGACTCCCCCCCCCCACACCCGATTTTAGTTTTTGATGAATGTTGTCATATTACAGAACATATTTATTTATTTATGCAAAATATTGATCTACCTGCTTTTCACCTGATCAAGTCAGGTAGCAGTAGAATTAATACAAGAAAACTGTATGAAAGTACATGAATTAAAACAATAAACAAAATACAATAAACACCCCCATTACCCTGGGCACATAATTCCCTTTGGTGCAAGTACTGTGCAGAATAAATCTGTTTTACAGCCTTGCTGGAAAGCGGGGGGGGGGGGGGGGGCCCCCCCCCCCCCTTCCAGGAGGCAGCTCTATAGGCTTGGGACAGTTCCTGAAACTTCTTGAGGCTGGGCTGTTACAGAGTGCATCCTAGACAGAGGGGGCACAGCCAATAGCCCCTTCTTGGAACAGCGAAACATCTGCATGGGAGCTTGCAGGGAAAGGGCAGGTATGTAGGCCTGAGGACATAGAGGCCTTTCAAGGTAAGCACCAGCATCTTGAATCTGGCCTAGAAATGAATAGTCAGCCTTCTTTCTTTAAAATAGGAGTGATGTGGTCACAGTGGGTAGACCCTGCTAACAAATGGGATGCCATATTTCAGCGTCTTCTGAAGTTCCCAGATCACCTTCAAGGGCAGCCCTGTGTAGAGTGTGTTACAGTAATCTAGACCAGTGTTCCCTCTAAGCTGAGTTAGTGTGAGCTAGCTCACAGTTTTTTAGCCTCCAGCTCACACATTTTTGTCTTAGCTCAGGAAGGATGGCTCCAGAACAAACTAATTTATGCAGTAGCCAAATCGCTTGCTCACAACTTTAATGCCAGTAGCTCGCAAAGTAGAATTTTTGCTCACAAGACTCCACAGCTTAGAGGGAACATTGATCTAGACCCGAGTTAACTTGAAGTATGGACCAGCTTCCTAATTGAAAATGGACAGTATACCTCTATCCTAAACATTTCTGCTCAGAAGTAAATCTAACTGATTTCACCAATCGTTATTTGCAAGTCGGAACCGTGACTTTAAGGCTAATTCACTTGTGTATGCAGTGTGCCAGTGTGGTCAGAGTGTCAGACTAGGGTCCGAGAGACCCAGGTTCAAATTCTCACTCTGCCATTGAAGCTGGCTGGGTGACCTTGGGCCAGTCACACACCTTCAGCCTAACCTATCTCACAGGGTGGTTGTGAAGATAACATGGAGGAGAGGAGAATGATGTAAGCCACTTTGGGTCCCTGTTGGGGAGAAAAGAAAGATGTGAATGAAGTAAATAAATAAGTGCTTATACACGTGTTGTTGATGCGCACAATTTATCTGTTGTGTTTAATCTTGTGCTCACTACCTTGTTATCTATTCATGTAATTCCACCTTTCGGCATTGTTAACATATCATGTCTAATACTTAGGCTTTGTTTTCTGTATCCTAGTCCTGTTATTTTGCTTCTCAAATGTCTTATTCTCTTGATTTCCCTGACTTTACATTGTGTAATCCACCTTGACTCTAAATGAGAAAAGTGTACTATAAATAATAAATTGATACATTTTTTAATCTCTTGAGGGTTTGGAACTATCCAGTGTCATACGAGCCATTCTGTATCCTTTCCCCACTTAAAAGTTCTCTTGGCTCTTTAGCACAATCCTGCTTGGCCTGATATTGTATTTCAATTCAAAGCCGCCACCCCCACCCCTTATAATTGATATAAAACAAGCCTGTTCTTAGAGTTCTTATACAGTGGCCAGTGCTATTGCGTTTCGCTATGGGCCACTTTACAGATTTCAGGGTAGCAAGCCTGGTTGCTTTTGTGCATAATTCCACGAACCATCAAAGTTGAAGCTTCTTCCAGCTCTCTGGTATGTACACACACCAATGTTCCCTCTAAGCCGTGGAGTCTTATGAGCAAAAATTCTACTTTGTGAGTGACTGGCATTAAAGTTGTGAGTCAGTGATTTGGCTTCTGCATGAATTAGTTTGCTCTGGAGCCATCCTTCCTGAGCTAAGACAAAAATGTGTTAGCTGGAGGCTAAAAAGCTGTGAGCTAGCTCACACTAACTCAGCTTAGAGGGAACACTGACACACACACATATGAAGATGGGCTCTTGGAGAGCCAGTGTGGTGTACCAGCTGGAACTGTCAGACTTGGATTGGATTCAAATCCCCACATGGCCCTGCCTATTGAGTCAGACATCTCATTCTGCCTTGCCTACCTCACAGAGTTGCTGTGAAAAATAACAGAGGAGGGAGGAACCATGTAGGCTTCCCTAATGTCAGGATAAGAAAAAAAAATGTTAGATGGTGTACACAAGACTATATTTTTATGTGTAATATATGAATTGTCTTAAGACTGTAAGACAGACTTGCAAGTAAAGATTAAATAAATCAGTGGGACTTAACCTCCAGGTAGCAGTTTTTAATATGGCAGCTTAATGTCAGCTTTTGCAAGACTGGAGGAAAAGCTGTTAAGTTTGGAAAATTATTTCTATACAAGATCATTTTCTAAGGATATTTTACTATTCAACTTCATCAGCTCTAAGATGTTGTAAACAATTTTTTAAAAAAATCAAATTGTATATGGTCTCCGTAAATTGTAGCAAAGAAGCAGCAACACAACACAGTTAATTTCTGCTGCTCCTACCCAGAGGACAAGCCCAGGCATTTAGACTTGGGATGTCCACAGAAGGAAGAGACCTCAGCAAATTAGGCTACTGGTAAATAAGCTGTTATAAAAGGGTTGGAGGTGAGGAAAAGAGCAAGGGGGGAGGGGGAATCATCAAAGAGAAGAGGTGAGAGCAAGTGGGAAAGTGCCAGCAAGGAAAATCAGCAATAGAGAGGACTGCTTCGACTGGGGTGCCTGAAACAAAATCAGGAATGAGCAGGCAGAGCCTGGTTAAATAGATGCCAATTTAATTGCACATTTTATTCATGCATTTATCTAGGTACGTATACCTCACTTTTCTCCCCAGTGAACTTATGACATCAGTCTTCCCTTGTCCATTTAATCCTCAAAACAACCCTGTGAGGCAGGTTAAGTTGAGAGTTACTTGCCCAAGGTCACCCAGCAGGCTTCCATGGCAGAGTGGGGGCATGAACCTGAGTCTGTTGGACCTTAGTCCAGTACTCTAACCACTATTTTATGTCTTTTGAATTAAAGTTGTAAACTTGTTTTATTTGTTTATTTTTGCCGTCAAATCACAGGTGATTTATAGCGACCCCATGGGGTTTTCAAGGTAAGAGACGTTCAGAGGTGGTTTGCCATTGCCTGCCTCTGCTTAGCAACCCCGGACTTCCTTGACGGTCTCCCGTCTGCTAACCAGGGAGAGACTGGGTCCATCCAGGTCAGGGCACAAGTGTCAGTATAGAGCAAGAAATCTTATTTCAGAAAGAAATAATCCTGCTGTAAGGGAAGTTGATCAAATTTCCATCACCTATCACTCATCACAGATTTATGGCTGTGGATTGCTAAAAAATTAAATTAGCTTCCCTTTGTCTTAAAAGCTAACATTTGAATCCATTTGTCTTAAAAGCTAACATTTGAATCCATGCCTTTGAAAAGAATTGGGATTTTCTTAGGGAAAGTCTTTTGGCGTTTTAACCGAGTGAAAGATGTCTTATATCGATGCCCTTACAAATGTCAGTTTCCCTTGTTTGTTGCAATTTCAGTTGCTTCAGCTGAGCCCTCCACCATATTTGTGTTGGCGCTAACAACTGCTTTTCTTGTACTGACGGAATACTTGGGACGATGGGAGTCACTAGTCTGTGGCAGATCCTGGAACCGATAAAACAACATGTCCCCCTCAGCCACCTTAAAGGCAAGACATTGGCTGTTGATTTAAGCCTCTGGGTGTGTGAAGCACAGAGCGTTAAAAAGATGGCCGGTGTAGTCACAAAGCCTCACCTCAGGTGGGTACGGTGATACCAATGTACATGATTGTAAAGTATTGGGGGTGTCTGCAAGGCAGGTACCTTACACATTGATTTTTTTCTGAAAGATAAGGGCTTGGGTCCAAAGTATGACATGCAGAGCACGGTTTTCCCCTCTGCCTCTTCAGCCAAGTCAGCCCCCTGACATTTTGCTCCTAGGAGTCAGTCAGTGTGGGGGTTAGTAGTCCCCGTGCCATGATGTTGGTGGAGAGTACCTCTGGATCCAACTCAAGAGTTTAGATCTGGAATAAATTGGCAGTTTTCCACAGATTTCCCCCTTCCCACTGCAAATCCCTTCATCCTCATTCAGGGTCCGCTATACTCCATGTGCTTCATTTTGTGGAGATCAGCAGGGGATGGAGAGGCAGGAAAGTCCTGTTCAGCTGATGGATAATGTAGTCTGGATCCAGCCCAAAATGTGTTCTAAACATATTTCTGCATTATTTTCAGCTGCGCTATAGTGGCATTTTGTTAAGCTCTCTTCTAGATTAAAACTAAAAGTCTAAAGAAAGGCGAATGTTTTCTTGCTTCATTTCTTTTTTAATTAGAGGGATTTGAAACCTGCACCTCACATTTCAGCATCATTGGTGGGACGGTGAGGTTGTTCTCAATTTGGAAACAAATAAACAGAAAGATGCTGAAGTATTAATTGCCTGCAGTTCCTGTAAATGGTTTTTACGTGGCTCTCCAGATGAACCTGTAAGAAAAATGGATTTGGAAATGGTTGGTAATTTATAACAGCAGCAAAAGCAGGGGATGTCTAAACAGTTGAAATTGGTAAATGGACCTGTTATTGAAGATTTAGGGGTCCACTGCTGGGTAATTGTTAAAATGAGTGACAAAGATGATAAAATTGAGAGAAGCAGGATAAACAACTTAAGTTACACTGAGAGGAATTCTAAGGATGTCTGCTCAGAAGGAAATCCTATTTTGTTCAATGGGGTTTACTTCCAGTACAGTGTTCTTAGAATTGCAGCCTAAGCATTAAGAACATAAGAGATGCCAATGTTGGATCAGGCCAAAGGCCCATCCAGTCCAACACTCTGTATCACACAGTGGCCAGAAATACCAGTGCCATCAGGAGGTCCACCAGTGGGGCCAGGACATTAGAAGCCCTCCCACTGTTGACCCCCCCCCCAAGCATCAAGAAGACAGAGCATCACTTGCCCCAGAGCCCCTATCTATACCTTGTGGCTAATAGCCACTGATGGACCTCTGCTCCATATGCTTATCTAATTCCCTTTTGAAGCCGTCCATGCTTGTAGCACCCACCACTTCCTGTGGCAGTGAATTCCAAGTGTTAATCACTCTTTGGGTGAAGAAGTGCTTCCTTTTATCCGTTCTAACCCGACCACCGAGCAATTTCATGGAGTGCCCACGAGTTCTTGTATTGTGAGAAAGGGAGAAAAGTACCTCTTTCTCTACCTGCTCTTTCCCATGCATAATCTTATAAACCTCAATCATGTCACCCCTCAGTTGTCGTTTCTCCAAGCTAAAGAGCCCTAAGCGCCTTAACCTTTCCTCATAGGGAAAGTGTTCCAACCCTTTTATCATTCGAGTTGCCCTTTTCTGCACTTTTTCCAAAGGTATAATATCCTTTTAAAGGTGTGGTGACCAGAATTGCACACAGTATTCCAAATGAGGTCGCACCATTGATTTATATAGGGGCATTATGATATTGGCTGATCTGTTTTCAATACCCTTCCTAATAATCCCCAGCATAGCATTGGCCTTCTTTATTGCAGTCACACACTGTCTCGACATTTTCAGTGAGTTATCTACTACAACTCCAAAATCTCTCTTGATCAGTCTCTGCCAGTTCAGACCCCATCAACGTGTAATTATATTTAGGATTTTTGGCTCCAATGTGCATCCCCTTGCACTTGGCCACATTGAACCCCATTTGCCATGTTGACGCCCACTCGCCCATCTTTGAGAGAATTTAGTAAAACTCCACAGTTAGCTGTGATGTGACTATGTATGATCTTGGAAATAGAAAAGCCAAGGGAAAAGTCAATTACAATAAGTATGGTGTGTGTACATTAGCATGGGACTGTAAATGGCTGTTAAAGGTCAAAAGAAGAAGAGTTGGCTTTTATACCCTGCTTTTGTCTACCCTAACAAGTCTCAAAGCAGCTTACAGTTGTCTTCCCTTATCTTCTGAGAGAACTGTGACTGGCCTAAGGTCATCCTGAGCCTACGGGGAGGGTGGGATAAAAATCTAAATAATAAATAAATAAATAAATCCAGCAGGCTTCATGTGGAGGAGTGGGGAATCAAACCCGGATCTACGGATTAGAGTCTGCTGATCTTAACCACTACATCATGCTGGCTCTGTCCTGTGTGACTTCAAAGCACAAGCTTAATGGATGTAGGATGACTTTGACAGCTTTAAACAGCCAAAGCTGCCACTGCCTTTATCTGTTAAACTGAAGGTGCAAGTCAGCCTGATCCTCAACTCAGATAAGCTGAAACAATTCTGATTTCAACCATTTTGATCCTCTGTACCCTTTGGAGGAGGTCCCATTGAACTTCCATGTGTCTTCCTTGGCCAATTAATGAGACTTACAGTCCAGTCCTAAAAAGAATTACACCCTTCTAAGTCCATTGACCTCACTGGGTTTAAAGGTAAAGGTTCCCTTGCTCGAAAGCCAGTCGAGTCCGACTCTAGGGTTGCGGTGCTCATCTCCGTTTCAAAGCCGAAGAGCCAGCGCTGTCCGAAGACATTTCCGTGGTCATGTGGCCGGCATGACTAAACACCAAGGTGCACGGAACGCTGTTACCTTCCCACTGAAGTGGTACCTATTTATCTACTTGCAATTTCTTGCTTTCAAACTGCTAGGTTGGCAGGAGCTGGAACTAGAGACGGGAGCTTACTCCGTCATGCGGCACACTCGGTCTCGAACTGCTGAACTACTGACCTTCCACAGCCCGCAGTTCAGCGTCTTAACCACTTGAGCCACCGCAGCTCACTGGGTTTAGAAGGGCGTAATACTGCTTAGGATGGCACTGTTAACGTCCACTGAAGGTTGCCTGGTATTTTTGAACTTGTCTGAACTTGAGTTTGTAATTTAAACAAAACAAACTTTTGAAGCAGGCACGAGGGAGGCAAAGGCTCAGTGAAAGCACACTATAGCTGGCATTTGAACGCAGGCCATCACATTAACTACAATTCGATAGGGTCCATCAAGCTAGAATGCGAAGCCAGTATATTAATCACAGTTTGTGTAAGCTATGTTTTTGCATTATGTACAAACGCAGACATACAGGCTTCTTCCCTCGCAAAGCTTTCTCAGGCTAATGAGAGAATGGGATAAAACTAACTTTTGTGAAAGCAAACCAAGATAGGAGCCCTTGCCTGTGTTTGAGTCCTGGTGTCACAAAACCATCCATAATTAAAATAAATCATGGTTTTACGGGGTGCCTGAACTGAGCCAATGAATTTGCTTCAGTTAATAGTTTTGAAAAGGAATTACCCTTCTTGGTGGCCGTGGGAATAACTGAATCAATCTTATATTTATTCATTGAAGCATGTGTGGGTTGGAAGATGACTGGATGCTGCTGTGAAATTACCACAAAATGTCATACTGCCAAAATGTTGTACTGGGTTGACAACAACTTTGGGTATCTAAGTATGTTTGCAAAAGCACAAATAAAAGAGAAATTGGAAAACTAGATGAGCTAGATGTACTTTTCTATCATGTTGTAATGCTCCCCCCCCCCCCGTGCTTCTGCTGTCGGGTGGGCATCAGCCCCTGAGCTTGCCTAGGGTTCAGAATAGGGAGAGAAGAAGATTACACCACCTGGTTCCTCTGTCTCCCCTGGATACCTGCTTTCACAAGGCTGGAGAAGGATCCATTGCTTCTTCTGGCCTATTGTGGGAACTGCCTAATATGGGATAGGTTTGACCTTCCCTCTTCACAGCTTCCCCCAAACTCTGGTCCTCTAGATGGTCTCGCCTGTCCGGTTAGGGTTGAGTTGGTTCCTTCCTCCCTGTTGTTTCTGTGATACGTCTCTCCTGGGGCTTCCTATTAGCCACTGAGGAAATTCCCGCCAGGCTTCCCACAGGCCCACCCAATCCCAGCAACTGCCTGTGATGCTTATTCTCCCTCCTCCCCATTGGCTGCATGCTTCTTTTGGTGATGTGATGCTGCTCTGGCCGCTGGTGTCTCCTCTGCTGCTGTCCTGGTCCTCTGGGGCCAGGAAAGCCTGAACACCAGGTCCTGACGTCACAGTAATGGCGACCCATGTAGTCATTCCCTGTGTGGCTGACTAGAGCAGGAGAAGACGACGCTGGTCTCTTTCTCCCTGGCTGGTTTTCTCTATAGTACGGATATAATCTACTGTGACTATTACTGGCCATCCAAGTAATAATTTAAATAAGAGAATCTTCATATTAAGATTAGCTTTGCTAATTCAGTTTGTTTTTGGTCTGCTGTTTGACTAAACCACATGAACCTGTTCTTTTCACAACTGTTCTGCAGTGGTGATCTGACAGATCACAGTAAATTAGTATTTTAGCAGAGCAGTGGTTTCATTGTTATTGTTTTGTTCTTTCCATCATACGACAGACATCCACCACTTTCTCCTATTATATGCTTGTATACGAAACATACACTCAAATATGCAAGGGAAACTGAACTCAGTAACAGTGTAAGCTAGTGTGAAGAATCTGGAATACTGCAGTGAAAAAATCAAGAGAATATCTTGTTGAGTACACGAGAAACTGCAAGTTAAAACACTTGTGAAAGTAGCTGGCAACTGCAGAGTTCAGGGACTGTTATGACTACATTTGATGACGTCACAAGTCACGACCTGGTGTTCAGGCTTTCCAATATAGGGGCTGGTGCCACTGCTGAGCCCCTGTCAGCTGCAGTGAGTCTGGGCCTGTCACTGTTGCAGCCCCTGCCAGTCGCTTTTCCCTCTGGCATGCTCTTGAGGCTGGGGGAGGGCCAGCAGTGTGGGATGGGTCCATTGCCGGACATATGCATATGGCTCTCTTCACTGCCATAAAAACCATCAAATATTTCTGTTTCCTAACCATCATTAGACCACCATGAAATTCACACTCGTTCAGAACTTTCACAAAAGTGACTCTTCTTTCTTGTTATTGCAGAAATCTTTTTTTCCGAGTCTCTTCTTTAACGCTAATGGGGATCCGTCTGGTATTTGTGATGGAGGGAGATGCTCCAAAGCTGAAAGCAGATACAATGAGTAAACGGTCAGAGATTCGTTTTGGGCACTCCATCAAACCTGGGGCTGCAAGAACAGGGAGATCTCATTTCAGATCTTTCTTGAAAGAGGCAAGTTCATATAGATGGTCAGTGTTGTTTTCAGAGTGCTGAATATTGACAAGTGGTGGGTTCGTGGGATGTTGTTGACAGGTTGCTTAAGATTATATATTTTTGGACTAAATTTTTCAAGGTTTTTTGAGACCTTCTGGTGAGCCATAAGGGCCAGTCTAAAGCAATTTTACTAGCATGCCAAGCACAAAAGCATCACATCTTTCTCAGTTCCTGCCTCTGTTGGAAGACTGTGAACTGGAAGGCTGTCAAGATCTTATCTCACTTCAGACGTTTTGGTATAGCTGCTAGATGCCCCAGCGGTGTGTGTCAGCATCACGCCAGTCCCTGTAGGTGACACCTACTTGGAAGTATACCAGTGGTGATTACCACTAATCTTGAAGGGTTTTTTTTTCAAGCCGATCCACATTTCATGAGAGATGATAGCAATAAACATGAGCAAGATGGTTGGCAAATGGTATAGTTCATTCTTGGGGTTTTCCAATGTGAACATTACTCTCTTTATCTGTTCATCCATGTTGGCACCATGTTCAGTGTGTAGGAGCCATCTAGCATTAATTTTATGGTATCAAAGTTCTCTATTGGTTAATGGCATTGCAGTTATGTGTATGGTGTGCTTTACGTTAAGACAAACTATATTGTGGAATGGCGGCCCACCTCATGATTGAGGACTTGTTGCATCCTCTCTTGGGACTTTTGTTTCTTTAGTGCCTGGAAATGCTGGAGTGTTTAGGAATCCCTTGGGTCCAAGCCGCTGGTGAAGCGGAGGCCATGTGTGCCTATTTGAATGCACAGGGCTATGTGGATGGCTGCATCACAAATGATGGAGATGCTTTCCTTTATGGTGCTCAAACAGTCTACCGGAATTTTACCATGAACATAAAGGTAATGTACTGGCGATTCGTTGGCTCACGCATACTGCTTTATCCACAGTGTTCTTTCAAGCAGCTGTAAGGGATGACGCCTCTTCTGCACAGTTATCCTGGTGCTGTATCTTTGTCCAAAAAGTGCCTTTGCTCTGTTCCCTGTCTTTGATCCATAAGGCCCGTCTGATGGGAGCCACTGTGGTGTAGTGGGTAGTGTTGGACTACAATCCTGAGGAAGTTGGGTTTGAATCTCTGCTCTTGTCATGGAAACTTGACTTCTCGCTCTCTCTCAGCATAACCTTTCTGATGGGGTTCTTGTTGTGAGAAGATGGAGGAAGGGAGAAAGGTGTTTTAAGCCACTTTGGGTCGCCATTGGGGAGAGAAGGCGAGCATAAAGAAGTACACAAATAGACGTGGTCAGACAGAAGGGTTGTGAATGTGATTGAGGTTAGAAGCTTAACTATGTGTTAGTGTGATGTCTGTACTGTAAAAGCCTAGTCACGGCTACTACTGTGACAGAGGCCACACTGGGTTGGGTCCAGCCAGGTGTTTTGCTCAGTCTTTATTACAGCGCCCCCCCCCCCCCCTGCTTTCAGTTTTTAGCCATGCAGGTCCTGTGATCCCTGGAAGAGACTTTGCTGGTCAAAGAGGAGCCCTCCCGCCTCCTCCACCCATGGTTCCAACCTTATAGCCACACAATGGAGTGTAGAATGCATGAAAAGTAAAAGCAGATAAACAGTTCTATGAAAGCTCATATTATGGTAAGAGTTTTATTGCATGTTATGGCTCAGTTCAGATACAAAGATGCCAAACTGTGGTTTTGTATTTCACGAGTGAGCACCTGTGTGCAAGAACCTGTCACAGATGCAGGGAAGTAAAAGAGACCCCATTTGAGGTCATGGGCATTTTAAAGAGTGTAGTGTCACTTTCTAAAACAGTAAAAAGCATTAAATTTTTGGTGGTTTTTTTTTTAATTACACTTTACGCTCTGAGGTTGTATAAAAGCTCTGGGCAATTTTAACTCAATATCCCTATCTGGTTAGGGTTAGCATGCACTTTTATTTAGGATGCAATCTGAATAATGGTTTTTTAAAAATTCTTAATCAATGACTTAAATTGACCCCTTGTTCTTAAGGAGTGATTTAACAGTGCAATCCTTATACTCTTCTAAGTCCATTGAAGTCAGTGGGCTTGGGGGGGGGGTGTAACTTTGCTTATGAGTGCACTATAAATCACCCTGTTGTAAGTTGGTGGCAATTGGTTCTTTGTTGTGCTAGAAACCTTTACTTGCTTTCTCCAAATTACCTTTTGAGAGTGTATGAACAGTTTTTGTTTTGTCCAGCTGCTTTTAGGAGATCCACTGCTTTCTTTTCCTCTCCCCAAACTGTTTTTCCCTTTTAAAAATATAAAATAGCTTCTATTTAAAAAATTTTTTTTAAAAAAGATTTTTACTTGATGTTCTTTTAATACCATTTGGAGGAATGTGCTGTGTAAACTTGATTGTTATGTAGCATACTATTGCTTAAAGTGCTTCAGATCTTTGGATCAGGTAGATGCCTCTTAAGAAGAAGCAGATGCCTCTTGTTCCTATTTCATGGAAAGATAATAGAGTTTGAGAAATGGTGCCTGTCCCTAAGTTTGTGAAGAGAGTCTGTCTGATCAGAGATTTCAAAGCCAGCCTGGGTTCAAAGGTCTAGCCTGTGGGGCTCATAATTAAAGTATTTTTGTAAGGTACATAATAAGGAAGGTGAAATGAAAGGCTACAAAGCCGTAGGCTTTTCTGCCCCTTTTGAATGTTATTTATTCAGTTCATTTATACCCTGCCTTTCTCCCCAATGGGAACCCAAAGCAGCTTACATCATTCTCCTTTCCTCCATTTTATCCTTACAACAACCCTGTGAGATAGATTAGTGTGTGACTGGCCCAAGGTCACCCGGAGAGCTTCCATGGCTTGAGTGGGGATTTGAACCTGGGTCTCCTAGATACTCGTCCAACATTCTTAACCACTACACTACACTGGCTTTCTTTGAAGTGAGAATATAGTAAAGTATGAAAGAAAAGGTAAAGGCCCACATTCGCTCTCCACGGTGAGGGCTAGGTTTCCATGAGGTTCTATTGAATATCTGGAATTTGCATCTAAAAATCCAAATAACCTGGGCCTTTTATATAGTATATTTTGTGGTATATTTCTTCTTATTCTGAACAATTGTTCAGTCCTATTTAGTTTTTTATGTCAATGCTGGCAGAGAAAATATTTTCAGTTCTCATTGTACATGCATGCTGTTGGCCTCTCTAGCCACTTTTGTGGTCAGGCCACGCTATAGTTTGTGAAATTCCAGAAGGTATCACCAATTGTACCCTATTTCCTACAGGATCCACATGTTGACTGCTATTCAATATTCTCTATTGAGAAGATGCTAGGGTGCAACAGAGAGTGTCTGATTGGATTAGCAATTCTGCTTGGCTGTGATTATCTTCCTAAGGTAAGGGGTAAAAATTAAGGCTCTGGTACCAGCTTCTAATTTTCCACTTTAACTGTTAATTGTCCTCAAACCAGTGATGCATTAGAGTCTTGACAGAGCACCAACTATGTTTTTATATTAATTTTTTCTTTGCATTAGTTCGTGATCCTGGTTTCACTGCCCTAATAAATATGTTCCCATCTACCTACACCATGCAGATTTGAAAGGAGGGTCCATTGTACTAATTATGACTAGCATCCAAGTAAATGTGACTATGACAGCTGCTAAAATGGAGAGAAGAGTCCTAGAAATATATTTATTATATAGTGTACACAATAATATAATTAAGAGCATAGGGCCTGAATATCAGGCTGCATTAAAAGTAATCAAAAATTAGTCTTACATAAGCTATTATAAATCCCTCATACAAAGTTGATGTTAAATACCAAATGACCAACACAAGACCATGCGCGTTTCATCCCCAAAGGCCTTCTTCAGTGGTCAGTAGTGAAGACTTTTGGTAGGGTTCAAGAATCATACAACACACAGATTTCTTTAAGCTGCAGATCAGCTCTGTCTCTCTCTCTCTCTGTTCCTCAACTGTCCCTGTTCATCTGACAGGCTGTGTTACAGCAGCGTTTTTATTAACAGAAAGAAAAGCAAGCTCATTCATTTGTACATCGTTACATTATCAAGCTTTCTATGTTAGGAATACAGAATGTTCTTCTCACTGGCAAATCATCCTTGAAAGTTGCAAAGCCTATGTGCCCTCAGCAATTCATTGTTCTAAGAGGAATTTAGCAGTCTCATGCAAACTCAGAATACCTTGTTTCCTGCTTGCCAATTCTCCCGGCAGAGTAGTGTCTGTGGGAATTCGAACTTTGACTTTGGAAGTCTGAACTTTGACCCCGGGTGTGCCTCGCTGGATTTCCATTCAGACCTCCACACAGTAGTACATAACATAGTTTTTAGAAACACATCCAGAAAATAAACAATGGCTCCGGTCACACGGGCAGGAAACCGCGGGGGGGAAGCATGGCTGTTTGCCCCTGGGCAAACTAACGCACGGTTAAGCGATCAGACCTCCTGTGGAGGTTCTGTGGAGGTTCCGTGGGTAGGGAGAGGTGCCGATCACAGGACACGCCCGCGCGCAACGAAGAAGCGTGCGGTGCGGCAAACTGGTTTTCTTTGTTTTGTGTACACGACAAATGCGCATGCTCCTTTGGGTGCATGTGCGCATCCACGGACACTTGGGGGGAAAAAACACCTTTTTCGCAAGGGGACATGGGCGGGCGCCGGATGCCACCGGAAACGCGATCAGACGCCTGCCCTTGCCCCGCAGTTTCCGGAAACTAGTACCTCCAAGGTACTAGTTTTTTGCTGCGTGTTTTCGGCGGGAAGCCTCAGTTGTGCTACGGAAGCGCTACGCTTCCCAGATGTGTAGGTGAGATCGCGCCCGGAAACTCCGCCTGTCTTCCATCTCTCTTGCATGGCTAATGTTCCGTGTGACCGCAGCCAATATGTATCAACCATGACCAGGTGGTGTTACATTGTGTGATTTGATATTAGCTTATAAAGCAAACAGTGGGTCCGACTCCTGTCACGTGGTAACTGTGCTCAGACATAAATCGTCCACTGATACTATAATCTTGATGACACACGCATCTGGAAATACTTGAAATTCTGTACCAGATTATGTTTTTCTAAAATCTGTATTATGTACTTTTGACCACTGAAGAAGATCTTTGAGACCGAAATGCGTATGGTCTTATGTTGGCCATTTGGTATTTATCAAATATGAGGGATTTATGATAGCTGATGTAAAACTGATTCCCGACAACTTTTAGCACAGCCTGATATTTAGGCCCCATGTTTTTAATTACATTATTGTGTACACTATGTGTTTCTTTTGATACAAATGTTATTTGTTGTAGCTTGATCTTTGAGGCATTCTCAGTACTGGGAATTTAGGCCAGTCACAAAATATTGAGAAGCTGCAAGCCAAGCATCTTCCTATGGTGGAGGCAGCCACTTCTTTTCTTTTGGGGGGTAAGTGAGTATTTTGTGTGTGTGCGTGTGCCTGGAAGTCATGGTTTGACGTCTGGCAACCCATAGTGGGACTAGGATGTTCAGAGAGGTGGAGGCAGCCATTTCTGAATGAGTGTTCTGTGGAAACACAAAAGCACTTAGGGTCTTCTTTTTTTCTTTTTTCTTTTTTGAGCCCCTGGAGGGGATTTTTTAATTGATTTTTTTTTAACACTACAAAAAACTACAACAGAAAAGGGGGAGGGGAAAACTACATATAAGGGAGAAAGTAAAGAACCCACTACTGACTAAAAACCCAAGAGAGGAGATCCTCTAACTAACTTTTTTTTAGCATCCAAACTTATCATCTTTGTACTTCTTATGAACTGTGTCAATCTTTTAGAACTTTTAACCCTCCCCATTTACATTTAATTGCCCAATAACAGTGCCCCCCATCATCCCCTGGAATCAAAGTTCTCAAAGGCACAATTCAGAGTCCTTCAGCCTTTACTACTTCTTCTCTCTTTTCCGCAGTTTGTAGGGACTTTTTGGGACTGCTGCCCCCTGCTCAGACAAAGAGTCCTCGCCAGATGAACCAGTTTCCAGCTCGCCGCTGGACCTGCTGTCTTCTTCTTTTTTCTCTTCCTCTGACCTTCCCAGCTGCTCCTTTAGAAATTCTTGAGCTTTAAGAACAGAGTTATCTTAACCTTCTTCTCTTTGATCTTAAATGCTACTCCTTCTGGAAATAGCCATTTGTATCCAATTGAAGTTGTTTGGAGGAAGAGCACAAGTTCTTTGTATTTCTTTCTCCGTTGCCTTACTTCAAATGGAATATCCTTTAGCGTTCTGACCGCATTCTCACCCACCTTCAGGGGTGTCACAGCCACTGTTTTCAGGATAGCATCCCTGATGTGCCTCTTCGAGAATCGTACTACAATTTCCCCAGGCAGATATTTTTCTTTATATATCCTGAATATGACCTGTAGGCCACATCCATGTTGTTGAATAACAATTCCGCCTTTATATCTGTTGCTGGGGCGAGTAGCTCACTCATAAGTTCTTTAAGATTCTCTCCTCTATTCTCTGGCACCCCTTGGAAGCGCAGGACCATGTTGGCCTTATCCATTTGCACTTGCAGCATCTGATCTTCCAAAGAAACAGTTTTCTTTTCCAATTTTTGCACTTTCTTCCTCACTTTCTGAGTTGATTCAGCCATTTCCTTTACTTTCTCCGCATCCTGCTTCATTACTTGGATCAAGTCCGTTATTTGCGTTTGTTGAGCAGTGATGCTTGTTGTTACAACTGCAAGCTGCTTTTGCTGCACTGTTATATTCGCTGTTACCACCAACATCTGCTCTTTAAAGACATTGAGCTGTTCCAGTAGAGGGCGCATGACCTCAGCCATCACCTTGGTCATCTCACTGGTTGTTTCCTGTCTCGGGGACTCTGGTTTCATTTTTAAAAGTTTCTCTTTGTCTCTGTCCCTCTTCCCTGCCATCTTTCCCCTGTTTGTTTACTTTCACAAAAACCTTTTAAAGTCTCTGAATATGCGCTTAACTGTATAGCTTGATTGGGTGAGTACTTCTGGGCAATCACACGTTTATTCTTCTGCTCCCCCCTCCCTTTCGCTCAGTGATTTACGCATGGGAGGCATCCCTCCCCCGCTTGCTTCTGCCGTTCCGCCGTGTTGGGTAGGGAGCGTCTTTTCTTTTAAAAGTCTTATCTCAGTTGACTCACATTCATAGTTGGTCTTCCGACCCCGCTACATTCATCATTACTGACACCCGATCTCCTACGCTTGACCCGGTTAGCTTCACTTGTAGCATTCGGTCTCTCGGCTGGACGAACCACTGGAGCAAGGGGGAGCCTCGATTCTCTGGCATTCAGCCATCGAAGAGGCTCCCCCTCAAAGCTCCTTGGCCAGGGACCCTTCGCCGGTCCTCTGGGGGGGTTAACGAGCCTGCTCACCCCCTCCCTCCACCAGAGCATGGAGACACCCCGGGGAGGTCCGGGAGGTGAGTCCGTGAGCGTGCCGCCATCAACCAGAAGTCTCAGCACTTAGGGTCTTCTTTAGTGTCATCTGAAGCATGTTATACTTCAGTGAGAAAGCCAAGATTGGCTCTTTGCTTTGGGGAAGAAGGAAGTGGGTGCCAGCAAGCGTGCCGGTGAGCACCACATTGCAGATCACTGCGCTAAATATGTGTTCCTTTGAGATCAGGAAGCCTTTGCTGAGTTTATTAGTACTAAATGGGTTGGATCCTTGCCCATTTTCCTTCCGTACTGCAGCCCCCATCCCGTATGACTTTTGTCCAGGCAGTATCCCTCACTCCCCAGCATAATAGCTTATTTGATAAGCAAAAGGGGACACTCCTCTCCCTTTCACCTGCAGAAACCCATTGAGTTTAACTCTCATTTGTGAATCCAGCTGCACTGACTGTGGTCTACCAGAGAAGAAACTGTGTCCATGCAGTAAATGTAGTGAAATTATGAAGTGCATCCAATTCATTTAACAGGACAGTTAGCTGTTTTACAGCCTAGTTGTAGTTCGAACTTTGAGAGCCAATTTGGTGTAGTGGTTAAGAGCACAGACTCTAATCTGGGAGAACCAGGTTTGATTGCTCACTCCTCTACTTGCAGCTGCTGACATGACCTTGGGTCAATCACAAGTTATCTCAGAGCTGTTCTCTCACGAGCAGTTCTCAAAAGAGCTCTCTCAGCCCTACCTACCTCAATAAGCCGCTCTGAAATTCATTTAGGTTGTGAAGGGCGGGGTGTAAATCCAATCTCCTTCTCCTCCTCCTCCTCCTCCTCCTCTGCTTCCTAGATCTTCATATTCTCACCATCACATAAAGTTGCCTTTGCTCTCTAGTAGCCTCAACAGAGACTCTGGTAGACCACTAATTGGCTCACCATGTGGAATACGGTTTCTGCTTCATAGAATCTAAAGAGTTGAGCTCTGACTCAAGAAAGCCCATCCTGGAATATACGTCATTAGTTTTTAAAGTGCCACCAGATTTCTGTTTTATTTTACTACAATAAACTTTGGAGCCATCAAATGTGCTACCACCACCACCCACTCTATGATGCTAGTTAGCAGTGCTGTCTTAAACTGACCCCCAAATTGATAATTCAGGCATCTTATCAAGCATACCATAAGAATGTTGAAGACTTTTGTTTTGCTTTCATCTGGCTGCTATCACAATGCAGGGTTAGCAAGACCTGCTGCAATATCCTTATGTCTGATGTTTGTGTTTAGCAAATGCGACTGTCTGCATAAAACCGTACAGCAATTTGCTGCCAGCTTTCAATTTCCAGATATGGCCATCCTTCGCCAACCATCTGTTTGCTTTTTTCCCATTTCAGTCAGCTGTTTGTTTGTTTTTTCCAGCAACAGATCTTGTTTTGTCGCAAGGTTCAGCGTATGCTAGCAGTCCTGGTTAATCCGCTTGTGCGGCAAAGGCGAACAAAAGCAGTCCAAACATCTTCCATCTTGTAGGAGGGGGTCAAGGTTACAAGAGCACCCTTGGATATAATTGATTCCCCCCAGAGCACACTTTGGTACTGTCGTTCTCTGCACATTCCACTAATAGTCTCTTTACCTGACCCTGTCAGTTGATAACTGATGGCATTGTTTGTGGCCATGCATCACTCCTGGAATCAGCATACTTATAGGAGACGATGTTTGCCTTTCTTAATTCTGTTTATATAATTCTTACTGCAAGTTTGACTTTCCATCTCAGCTCTAGCTTTTGGTTGTATTTCAGTTCCAAACTAGTTTCTGGTTTTTTTCCTGGCTTCCTTAAAGTCATCCCCAGCTCTGTCATCATCTCTTCTGAAGATTCATTCCCGTGACCACTGAAGCTGGCAGCAACTGTCATATTTTAGTTAGTCTGTGCTGTGGTTAACTGTCTGCTGTCAACTGAACAGATCAGTTTGGCTTTCGTCACTTAGCTGGCCAACACCTGTCAAGGCTCAGCTCCGTGTGAGGCAGCTGGCCGTGGCTACAGGCATCGGTTGCCTTAAAATAAATAAAATAAAAGCAGCTGCCATGCCTTCCAATGGTGACATGACTGAGCTCTGAAACTCAGATCTGTGGCCCCTGCCCCCCATTATGTTATTTTGGTCGCTCTTGTCTTTCTGATATTTGGCAAGTGAGTTTCAACTCTTTGGGTATTGTTTCTAAAAAATGGCTTCAGGATGCAGTGAACGATTCCCTTCCTCTTGCTCAGCACTCTTACTGTCTGTGTATGGCTGTGATCGCATGAGCAGTTTGGCCCGACGCAGCCACCACCACCCCTTCGGATCAGTTGGGCGTAGTCACACAGCCACATCTGTCAGGCGTTCCCCCAGCATACTCATCCCATCACAGGACGACTTGGAGCTGGGTTAAAAAGGCACCACATCACAAGTGGTGTTTTTGGTTCCCTGTGCATTCATTGCCCGTGGCTGGATGTCTGAACACAGGGGAGTGCGTGCAGAATGGATTTGGTAGTCTGAACCTGCAGATCCATTCTGCCGCGGGGGGGGGGGTGTTTAAATTTTTGCCTATATGCGCATATGTGCGCGCATGCATTTTGAAAAAATTCTGGGCAGCGCGCTCCATGGCTGAGGTGCTGCAGTAATGTGGATGCTTGACCACAGGATGTCTGCATACGTAACCCGCAGCAGGGTGTGCTGTCTAAATGATATGCCCTGCAATACTTTAAACCGGTACAATTAGAGGCGGCACCAATGTTCCCTCTAAGCTGTGGAGTCTTGTGAGCAAAAATTCTACTTTGTGAGCTACTACCATTAAAGTTGTGAGCAAGCCATTTAGATACTGCATAAATTAGTCTGCTCTGGAGTCATCCTTCCTGAGCGAAGACAAAAATGTGTGAGCCAGAGGCTAAAAAACTGTGAGCTAGCTCACACCAACTCAGCTTAGAGGGAACACTGGGCGGCACCATATTGCTCCAAGCCGTCAGTATGACCGTGGCCTATTACTGGTCTTCACACTTCCAATATGATCTGACCACTCTGGTGCCAGACTTCATTCTACAGCTGCTGTCAACTGAAACAGCCTTTCTTGGTGTGTCTGTGCTTTTCTGATTCCTGTTCTTTTTTTTCTTTTCTCTTTTTAGTATTTCAGAACTTTGAAAGCCTTGTCTCTGGGTGTTTTAACACTGACTTGTTACAACCCAGGTCAAACTGATGTGGGCCAGCTTAGTGTGGCAGTTAAAACCTCCAGTAGGTTTTATGTACTCTGGCACATAGTACCTTTAAATGTAAGCCACCCTGAGCCCGTTCACGGGCGGGATTGAAAGCCAATAAATAAATAAAGACTGTTGGTTTAGTACCTAGGAGACCAGTTGGAATCCCCACTATGCCACAGAAGCTCGCTGGGTGACTTTAGGCCAGTCACACATTCTCAGCCTAACCTACCTCCCAAGGTTGTTGTGAGGTTAAAAGATGTACGCTACTTTGGGGTCCCCATTGGGGAGGTAAGCCCAACTTGGAAGGTGTAGGGAATGTTGGCAGATGCCCCAATCACAAACATTTCACTCATTTCAGCAAGGAGGCAGGATATTCTTCTGATGCTGACTATAAGCTATCTACATCTAAATTTTCCTCTAAATTACATTGAAATTAACTTTTTAAATTATTTTTTGGTATTTTTGCATTTGTGTGTGTGTGCCCGTGCCTGGAAGTGATGGTGACCTCTGGCGACTCCTGCTGGGGCACGGAGAACGTTCCAAGAAGTGGCTTTTTAGCCTGCCTCTGGTCTGCCTGCCCTGGTATTCTCTGGAGGTCTCCCATCCAAACACTTGCCAGGGTCGGCCCTGCTTAGCTTCCGAGATTTGACGAGATCAGGCTTGCCTGGGCTATCCAGGTCTGGGCAACATTTCTTTTTCTTTAGCTGCAGCAATAGATATGTCAAAACATAAGATTTTTAATGTCCAGGCATATATGATATAGCTATTTGTATGCAGGCCATTATGAAAAAGATGCATTGTTTTTATTACAGTGTTTAGCAGATATTACTGAACATTTGTCTAGTCTGTATCAATATGTGTCATTTTTCTTGTCTCTAAAAGGGAGTTCCTGGAGTTGGAAAAGAACAGGCTTTAAAACTGATTCGAACTTTGGGAGGTCAGAGTTTGCTGCAGAGGTATAAACATTTTTCCTTGTTACCTAAATTCCAACAGCCTTTGATATCTAAAGACAGTGGCTTTGATCCAGCAGTGATTTCTGCTAATGGAAGGGATTTCCATCACAAAGCATGACTTTGGCCCCGGCCACATGGGCTGGATATCGCGGGGGGAGGCGTGGCTAATTGCCCCAAAGGAAAATAACGCGCGGCAGCCCAATCAGAAGTCCTTTCAAGGTCCCATGGGTAGGTGTCAGGTGCAGATCAGACGGCTAGTCTGCAGCGTGGCAAAGAAGCAGCGCGGCACATTCAAACCGGCACTCGCGCCATGCTGCTCCTGTGGTAAAAGCCGCTTCCTGTTTGTGCGCATGCGCCATTGGGCGCTTTTCCACATCCTGCGAAGACTTGGGGGGAGACATCCCCTTGGTCGCAACGGAACATCGGCAGCTGCCGGATGCCACGACAGTCCACCGGAAACGCGGTGAGACGCCCGCCCTTGCCCTGCGGTTTCCGGAAACTAGTACCTCGTAGGTAGTAGATTTTAACTCTGCACCTTCAGCGGGGAGCCACAGGTTCGCCACGGGAGCACTGCGCTTCCCAGATGTTGGGGTGTGATCGTGCCCAGATAATCCACCGGACTCCTGTGCCTCTCCCGCGGCAACTTTGCCATGTGACCGGGGCCTTTGTCACCTTTTCCCCTCCCACTACAGCCTGAAATGCAGATCCTGGAGCCCCAAGAACAGCATGAGGGGTAGTTGGAGGTCTAGCTGGAAGAAGGAATCCATGACAATGGCCCTTCTCCATCCTCTGCTGGCTCCAATCCATTTAATATATGAAATAGCTGCTATTCATTATATAGGCATATTTGTGCTATGCAAACTTGATATGCAAGTTGCTTAGTGGCAATCTTAAAAACACGTTATAGTCCCTATGCATGTAATTATATATAAAATTCAACTATATGTTACAATTACAGCATAAAACATTGTAAAGGCCTTTTCAAAAGCTTTAAGAATTATTATTTTTAATTGCACTGTTCTGCCAATCAGCATTTTAATTTAGCTGTTGGGACCAAAAATCATAAAACAGTTTCCAGTCCTTTAAAAAATTATTTATTTTGCCTCCTCTTGTATCATTAAAGTTATCTCTGTCTTCCTTGTTAAAGCTCAGATCAGCTTCCATGGGGATGCCAAGAGGTCTCCACTAAGCAGTTTACAGGAAGAGATCAACTTGGCTTTAGAGACAGAACAACAGCGTGTGCCTTCTTAGGATTAATTTGGGGTTTATGCTATGTTTTACACTGTGAATATTATTCCTCTTTCTTCAGAATCAGACATTCAGTGTGCTCTCATTGGTTTTACAGACTGGGCAAAATAGCTTCAGATGTCTTGGAATTTTCAGTAGCTGGTATACAGTTAGTTCCCCAAATGCAAATCCTAGCAATTTGAAACCTTTTGAAAAGTTTATTTATTTATTTATTTAATTTATTTAGAACATTTCTATCCTTCCTTTACCCTTACCCTCCCCCCAACAGACACCCTGTGAGGTAGGTGGGGCTAAGAGATCTCTTTTGAGAACTGCTCCTGAGAGAACAGCTCTGAAGCAACTTGTAACTGACCCAAAGTTACACCAGCCGCTGCATGTGGAGGAGTGGGGAATCAGATCAGAGTCCACACTTCTAACCACTACACCAAACTGGCTTATTTTCATTTATAGTCCAGCTTTCTCATTGGGACCCAAGGCAGTTTACAAGTATGGGTTTAAAAAACCCTTTTCAGCCGATCAGTAAGCAGATTAAAAGACACATGAATCCAACAGCAAAGATTCTTGGTAAGACAAAAGAATGCAGTTGGGCTGAAACGTTATACCGTAACTTTGCTTCTGCAAGAATCCCCTCCTGAACAATTCTGTTTTGCACATTTTGCAAAACAATAGAAGCGTGGGGGGAGCCCTTCCTAATAACCTCCAGTTGACCATTCTACAATGCAGGAAGAGGCTGAAGTATATAACTGACAGATGAAGTATACTGGGTGATGTGGTTCGATGTGGGCGTGACTGTTTGACTAACCAGTGCCAGATAATGAATTAATCCTTTTTAATGTTATTTAGATTTGAGCAGTGGAAAGACCCCTTCCAGTATGGTGATATCCCCGCTATACAACTTAAGAAGGTGGTTCACTGCACTGTATGCTGTCATCCAGGTGAGTCATTGTGTGGCTTGAAAAAGGAAGTGCTTGGCACTGTACACTCTCTTTAATGGTAAGATCCAACCCGAAAGGTTTGTGGCTATATCCACACAATATGAAACTATGAACTGACCATAGTTTATATCCAAACCTACTCTTGTGTAAACAGAAGGATGCTCCAGTTTCTGCTAATTCCCTATTCTCCCTGCAGCAACCTGTGGTACTTTCTTTTCCCAGCCATTAGGACTCTTTTTTCAGGGGGTACAGGAAATGACAAGAAAGCCACATTTCCCAAGCGGATTTCTGCTCATGGTTCATTGGATCCCAGCCAATAATTTTATTTATTCTTTATTAAAACTTTGGAGCATTTGAGCAGTGAAGCTGCACTTTCTTTTCTTTTTGGCCTCAATGTACATTGATTCTTAAGGACATTAGATGTACTTCATAGACTTTTGCAATTAGACATGTTTATTTAAGAACTTTTATAGAGTATAAACTTGCCAGTTTAACGTGCATGCAGCATTTAGGCTCATTTCTTGTTTTCTGCTAGGTTATTTTAAAGAACACGAGCGTGTTGGGTGTCAGCTTTGTGAAAGCGTGGAGTTCTGCAAACCCCACGAGGCAACGTATCTCTGTCCTTGTGACTGGCATTTCTCAGAGAGAGATCGACAAGTGAGGATGGTGGAGGACAGCATTAGAAAGTAGGCACACTTCCACATGAACTGCATTTTATTTGGGGAGCACATTTACAACTGCGTTCTCACATGCATATTGTATTTGCAGAAAGGCTAAAGCATGTGAAGGCTTTCCATTTCCTGAGGTAAGTTAACAAGGTTTTTTTTAAAAAATGAATTCATTTCTTATCATCTTTCCTAATCTCTTACAGTGTCTTCCTCTCCTTCCTCCACAGGTTATCCAAGAGTATCTCGTCAGCAAAGACAAGCTGATGAAGCCATATAAGTGCCAAAGGCCAAATTTGTTATCCTTTCAGGTACAGATTTTGCTGGTTAAAATGCCATACACATCTGCAATAATGTGAATTAGCTGCAATTTGATGAAGGAACTTGAGATACAATTATGTGTGTCTTGTTAGAAAACAATTTATATACAAAATGCTAGGACATAATTCAGTGTATAGGTGATAACTCAGAATAAAGAGGAAACACAACCACATGAAAGAAAAAAGAAATTGTGAGTCTCAGCACCATTCATCCAAAACGAAAGCGTCTTTGAAGTTGATTGATTTCAAAGTGAGAGAGAGACGGCATACCTAACTCTGCTATTCAAGTCAGTGGTTCTAAAAGAAGTGCTAAGCTTTGACTGGTTCCTGACCTTTGTAGGTATTGAGTACCTCTCCTGGTGGCTAACAAACTGAGACTTGAGGTCAGCGTAGGAGGCCTTCCTCCAGAAACCAACCTTAGGAAAGCTATTATGGGTAAAAACTCAGAGGGTGGCTCCCTGAGGCATTGAGAACGCATGCTTCTCTAGAAGCATTCTGGATGGATTTGAAGGGCCTTTTCTGCAGGGCGTTTGAATTAGATCTACAAGTATGGTCAATTGCTTCTTTGCCTTTTGGCTAAGATAAAGTATAGTACCTGTTCATGTCAGTTTAATATCTGATATGTCCTTTATTTAAGAATTATATATTAAATAATGTTTTTGTTTGTTTCTGAGATGGGCTAGGAATTTGATTAAAAAATCCGCATTGCAGAAATGGTGTGGTGGGAGGAGTAGCGCTACCAGCCAACTGGCTTTCGTTGGTTTTTACTGTATTTTATTGACTCTTGCTGTGTTTTAACTGAATTTTTATTATATTTGAGGGTTTTACTAATTTTAATGTATTTTTGTGTTGCATACTGTCTTCAGGACTTCTTAAGTGAACATAAACTAAATTAAATAAACTACTCAGACATAGGATGAAAATGCACTTCGAATTTGTTCACCTCAGATTTAAAACCAAGGTCTTTGCTCTGGTCATCAGACATGGCCCAAGGCATTTTGGCACTTGAGCCTGAAAACCCAAATGGCACTCTGCCAACCATGACAGAACTATGTTAATAGTAAGTTAAATAATTTGATAACGTGTAGTAGAAAATGTGCTACCTAATACCGGCTACCTCTCCCTGATTGATGTTGGCTGAAGAAATTGTCTTTTCCTTTAGAATGTTCTCAATATATCCATCCTGTGGGAACAGCTTATATCCTTTTTATTTATACTTCCACATTCTTCCATCACCTAACTAAATTGGTTTATATGGAGCACCAAAAAGTTGTGAGACAGGACACTAAAACTACAAAATGCAAGTGCCATGGCTTGATATAAGAAGTAATAAAAGATGGTCACTGGCCATTGTATTTCAATGGGAGTTCTTGTGTCCAAACCAAAAAAAAAGTGCATTATTGCTCTAGTTGGTATTAGTGGTATAGTATTGTGATATCTAGGAGCTGCGGTGGCTCCAGTGGTTAAGACGCTGAACTGTAGGCTGTGGAAGGTCAGTAGTTCAGCAGTTCGAGACCCGAGTTGCCGCATGACGGAGTGAGCTCCTGTCTCTAGTTCCAGCTCCTGCCAACCTAGCAGTTCGAAAGCAAGAAATTGCAAGTAGATAAATAGGTACCACTTCAGTGGGAAGGTTACAGCATTCCGTGCGCCTTAGTGTTTAGTCATGCCGGCCATAAGACCATGGAAACGTCTTCGGACAGCACTGGCTCTTCGGCTTTGAAACGGAGATGAGCACCGCAACCCTAGAGTCGGACTCGACTGGCTTTTGAGCAAGGGAACCTTTACCTTATTGTGATATCTATATCCTGAAATCCATATAACCAACAAAATATTACTGTGGTTATTTTAGTAATGCATACATAATGGTTTTGAATATATTTAGTAATGTATACATACTCAACTTGGTGTGATTAAGATCAGTGAAAAATCTTGGGACAAGAAGTTCGGATTTTAAGAGAAAATAAGGCAATCTACTATTGTGTTGGATACTATTTAGTACAAGGGGAGAAGCACTCACAGAAGCACATTTTCCAACTGCAGCCTCCTGTAAAATTGTGAAAATTGTGTCCTTATTAGGTTGGTGAACTACTAGGGTGGGGGAGCAAAATGAGGGTCTGCAGTGGGAAGGGGAAGTAGGACGAAATCTCCCTCTTCCCTTTCACTGGTATAAATGCTTTCTGCCAGAGAAAGCACCGTTAGGATGCAGCCATTGAAATCATTCATCTGAAACATCATCAGAAAGCATCCGTCTTACTAGAGTTTCTATTCTTGCTATTCCCATCAAACCCCTCAAATTCCAGTTTACGTGCTTTTAAATTCTTCCAACTGGGGTGTTGTTTTGGTTTGACTGTTCAGTCATTCTGAATTCACCGTGTTTGAAAGTGGAATTAATTGACTCTCCAAACAGAGTCATTGGTATAGGGTTTCAAGTTCATCATCTTAAAAAAAAAATCTGAAAAAATACGATACACCACAGTGGTATGAAACAAGAACAGTTTTTACAGTTTGGAAAGTAGATGTCTCTGTTAACACGATTCTAGGTGTTTCTTCAAATGGTCTCTCCCCCCCCCCCCAATGTTCCATCCCAGTGATTTAGAACATTGGCAGTTAACCTTTCATCCACCACTGTCCAACAAGTACACAACATTATCATCAAATGTTGCCCAAGCTCCCAAGTAAAGAACCAGGATACTAAAAAGAGCAGTCTAGACAAGGCGACTTTATTTAGATTGGTATATTCATGATGTGTGCATTTGATGCTTATATCTCAAGCATGCATTCAGCAGTACCCCAGGCACCTCCTTTTTTGCTGGGTGCCGATTTTTTAATAACTTAGGAGAGAGGTCTGGGATTTTACGAACAATATAAAACAACTCACTCCGACCTGGATGGCCCAGTCTCATCAGAAGCTAAGCAGGGTCAGCCCTGGTTAGTACTTGGATGGGAAACCACGGAGTAAGTCCAGAGTTGTCATGCAGATGCAGGCAATGGCGAACTGCCTCTGTTTGCCTCTTGCCTTGGAAACCCTATGGGGTCACCTTAAGTCCTCTGCAACTTGATGGCATTTTCCACCACCACCATGAAACAAGTCTCCTCTGCAGCCAGAAGCCATTGCAAGTAGGGAAATGGATCTTCCTAAGAACCTGAATGACTCCCACTTCCCTTCAAAAGTTTTGAATGCTGCTCTCCCCAGATTTGTAGATCTTCAATGTTATAATTGAATTGGTGTCGTTATATGTGGTGTCAACAAGTTACTTCCAACTTATGGTGACCCTATGAATGAATGAACTCCAGAACATCGAATCATTAACAACCTTGCTCAGGTCTTGCAAACTGAGGTCCATGACCTCCTTGACTGAATCAGTCCATCTCATGTTGGGTCTTCCTCTTTTCCTGCTGCCTTCAACTTTTCCCAGCATTATTGTCTTTTCCAGTGACTCTTGTCTTCTCATTATGTGACCAAAGCATTATAGCCTCAGTTCAGTCATTTTAACTTCTAGGGAGATTTCAGGCTTGATTTGATCTAGGTAAAGGTTTCCCTTGCTCGAAAGCCAGTTTAATCCAACTCTAGGGGGCAGTGCTTATCTCCATTTCCAAGCCAAAGGGTATCCAAAGACTTCTCTGTGGTCATGAGGCTGGCATGACTAAACGCCGAGGCACATGGAACGCTGTTACCTTCCCAACAAAGCGGACCTATTTATCTAATTGCAAGTTCTTGCTTTTGAACTGCTAGGCTGGCAGGAGCTGGGGCCAGAGATGGGAGCTCACTCCGTCACGCGGCACTGTGGTATCCATTGTACTCTCGTCCAACACCACATTTCAAATGAATTAACTGTTTTCCTGTCAGTTTTCTTCATTGTACATCTTTTTCACCTATACATAGTCATCCTTACACGTAAGGATCTTTACTAGCTCCTTCACGGCTGCCCTTCCAAGTCTCAATCTTCTGATTTCTTGGTTGCAGCCTCCCTTTTGGATGATGGCTGAGCCAAGGAATAGAATGTCTTTAACGATTCCAGTTTTTTCATCATCAACCTTAAAGTTGTATAATTCCTCTGTAGTCATTACTTTGTCTTATTGATGTTCAGCTGTAATCCTACTTTGGCCCTTTCTGCTTTAACCTTCGTCAGTAGTCGTTTCAATTCTTCACTATTTTCAGCCAGTAATGTGTTATATGCATATCTCCAATTGTTAATGTTCCTTCAACCAATTTTGACTCCACCGTCATCTAAATCTAATCCAGTTTTCCTTATGATACGGTCTGCATGTAGATTGAACAGATAGGGAGATAAAATAGATCCTTGACGCCTTTGCCAACTGGAAACCATTCTGTTCCTACATATTCTGTCCTAATCATATCCTCTTGTCCAGAGTATAGGTTGTGCATCAAAACAGTCAGAAGTTATGGCACACTTATTTTTTTAAAAAAACAGCCATAGCTGATTTTCTTCTAAAATTCTCTCATATATCTAGTAAGAACCGTAAGTTTGCAATATGATCTTTAGTGCCTCTTCCTTTACAAAAGCCAGCTTGAACATCTGGCATTTATTTATTTATTTTTTCGATTTATATCCTGCCCTCCCTGCCAAGGCAGGCTCAGGGCGGCTTACATTTATTGTTCCATATATGGCAACAGTCTTTATTGTAAGATCTTGAGCCTCACTTTACTCACATGAGAAGATAATGCAATGGTCCAATAGTTGCTTCAGTCTTTGACATCTCCTTTTGGGGGGAATTGGAACGTACATTGAGCGTTTCCAGTCTGTGGACCATTGTTTTGTTTTCCTGTTAAGATTTTGATGGCCTCTGTTTCTGTGTCTTACAATAGCTCTGTCAATATTCCGTGTACTCCTGGTGAGTTGTTTCTCCTAATTCCTTTGAGTGCAGCTTTCACTTCAGTGTCTTAAGACTGTAGGTACTTGTTCAAAAGATTCTTCTTTGAAGGAATCTCATTCTTTTATCTGTTCTGTATAGTTCTTCAGTGTATTGTTGCCATCTTTTCTTTATTTTGGCCTGTTCGGTTAATGTATTTCCATGTTTATCTTTCAGCATGCGTAACCATGTTTTACATTTCCCTTTGATTTCTTGGATCTTGTGGAACAGATCTCTTGTTCTTTCTTTTTGTTGTTGTTGTCTTTTATTTATTTACACTGGTTATTATAATAGTTCTCTTTGACTGTACATGCAAGTCACTAGAATGCTGCATTTAGACTTCTGAATCTATTTCTGTCACTCTTGCTTCTTGCCTGTCTTTAGCAATTTTAAGAGTTTCATCGGTCATCCATCAAGGCTCTTCATTTCTTTTGCCTGTAGGAATAGTCTTTGTGCAATTTTCCTTAATATCTATTTGTAACCCATAGTTCTTCTGGTTCCCATTCACTTGAACTTAGTAATGCAAATCTATTAGAAATTGTTGTTGGTGAGATTTTTTTTTTTTAAAAACTCTTCCATTCTACTGTGTTTACAGGCAGGCATGCGTCCCTCAAAGGGTACTATTTGCAGCCAAAACCACATTAGCAGCCACATGGAAATCCACCAGTAGGCTATATGTAAACCTCTGGTACAAAAAGCTATGGAACCTTTATATAATGGAGAAAATCTCAGATACTCTGAAACAAAATCTATCTAGAAGTGGTCAGAATGACATCGTATGTATATGGTACCCCATACTAGATACATCTATCTACCAAAGAAACAGTACCTGATGTAATAAACACTCTGCATCTTTGGTAATTTTCAAACTGTATAATACCGACAAACTGTACGAAATGTTTGAAGCCATTGAGAGCTGAGTATGCTCATGCTTACCTTGTAAATCTTTGCTGTTTATGAAAAAAAAAATTATCTGTTAAAAAAAGGGGTAAATCTATCTAGAAGTGGTCAGAATGACATCGTATGTATATGGTACCCCATACTAGATACATCTATCTACCAAAGAAACAGTACCTGATGTAATAAACACTCTGCATCTTTGGTAATTTTCAAACTGTATAATACCGACAAACTGTACGAAATGTTTGAAGCCATTGAGAGCTGAGTATGCTCATGCTTACCTTGTAAATCTTTGCTGTTTATGAAAAAAAAAATTATCTGTTAAAAAAAGGGGTACTGCCCTTTTCCTTCTCATAGTTGTTGAAATTGATCATCTGATTAATCTAATTAATCTAAGCAGTCTACTTGGACCAGCTGGGTTTGCTTGTACTGTAGTAAACTTGTTAGATAAATACTAACTATGACCTTTATGGAGCAAAAACAAAGTTAATAATAATTGAAACTTAATTTAAAACCTAATAGTCAAACACAGAAGAGTAAACCTTAGAGGGCAATTTTATAAAATTTATTTTAAGGTTAAAAAAATTCTACATTGAGTCTCTTTTTATTTATTTATGGAAATCACCTGCAAGCAACAGATTAAGAACAAACTGAGCTATCTAAATTAACCAAGGTCAGCCTTAGACTAGCAAAATAAATCATTCAGAAATGCCGAGAGAAATAAAGGATAGAATGGGCTAACAAGCTCAATTATGACACAGCTAAATTAGCCTAACAAACAAGATTTAAAATAATCTCCTTAAAACAAAGCCACTAGCAGTTACACTCTCATCTAACCGGCAAAAATTAAAACTAGGCTGAGGATCAAGTCGACAGAATTTCAAAAAGAGTAAAGAAAAACAGCAAACCAGTAAGACTGAATTATACACTAGGCAGTTTCCACAAAAGCAGCTGAGCAGCCAACCCTGGCTGGAACACCGCCCAGCCCAGCTGCTAAAACAAACCAGCTGCTAAAACAAACCACCCTGTGGCTGATAAAACCAGGAAAAACACATTTTAAAAGATCAACAGCCTACAAGGCTAGAAAGGATTAATAACCAACTAATAAACCAAATAAAAGTTTAAAACAGATAAAATCAAGTAAAATATGCTTGCAGATCGGAGCTCGAGCAGAAGGTTCCTTGTTGTCCAGTCGCCAGAAGTCACCCTAATAATGCAACTCTGTTATTTAGTTGTTGTTATTAACCATCAGTGTATCCAGATGTAAACTAGCAGGCCTCTGTGTGGATAGCACAAGCCACATAATGTGGCCACTCACACAGTTGTGGTCTCTACTCATCCAGGAAGCCCTGCAGGTTTGCAGAAAAATATAACTTTGTAAATGGAACAAACATAAAGAAGTAAAAAATCATAGAAGTCCAGCCTGCTGAGGACTAGATATGCTCCAGAAAAGATGAAATGTTGAAAGCAGCTAAGAATCGATTTTAAAAAATGAAGAGCAGAGGAGAAATTAGCTTGTCCGAATGCCTGAGAGCTTAGGAAATCTTGTAAGATTCTGAGGGGTAGTTGGGATTTTCAAGTTGTTTGCCCCTCCCATGGTTCCTTATGGGCCCTCAACTCATTGTGGTGCTTTTGTTTTACATTGTAATGGATATCATCAGCTTCTTAGTGTGGTATTTTTTTCCTCCTGTCTGTTTTCTTTATACATGTGTATTGATCCAGGTGATCAACCATGTCGGTCTGAAGCAGTAGAACAAATTTAGAGTCCAGTGGCACCAACAAAGGTTTATTCAAGGTATGAGTTTGCGTGTGCATGCACACTTTTTAAAGTTAGCTTGTTATTTAGTTTTGTCTTCGCATATCTTAAAATATCTTCATCATGTTACATGTTAATTTGCGGTTCAGCCCCAGTCTATAAGTTTGAACCTTACCTTCAGTTCCACTGTATTTGAAAAAATGTGCATGCACACAAAAGCTCATACCTTGAATAAACCTTTGTTGGTCTTAAAAGTGTCACTGGACTCTAAATGTGTTCTTTATACATGTATGTTACATGACATGTTAATATTTGGAACTGGCTTAAAATATTCCTCACACTTGCAGAAGTTTGCGTCCGAGAAAATGGACTGGCCCAGGCACTACGCTTGTGAGAAACTGTGTGCACTTCTGACATACTATGACATGAACAGAAGGAAGGCTGGCCACACTGATCCATGGCAGCTGCAGGCACTTCGGTAATCTAATTCAGAAAGTTGTTAGAATTCATTCCATGTTCCTCTTCACATCTGTCAGAAGAGAAAATGCACATGGATTGTAACCTTATGAAAGGGTGAAAGACATTTTTCTTTCCCATTTAGCTATATTTCACCTTTATAGAAAGTTTAAACCAATCCTCTAGTTCTAATGTTTTTACTGTGCACCTATTTACTTCATTTGCCTTTCTCCCCCCCCCGGTGGGGACCCAGAGCAGTTTACATCATTCTCTTCTCTTCCAATTTTATCCTCACAACAACCATGTGTTGATTTAGGACAGTTATAACCTGCTGTTCTCCATTCAGTACAGAGCCAAAGTGGCTTACAATGTACAAAATACATAAAACACAATCAAATTTCACAGATATGCAAAATAAGCCAATTTCACAGTCACTACTTGCCATTAACAAATGACTTCATAAGGCAGGGTAGGTGGCAACAGCTCTGCCCTTGATGAAACAGTCTGTGTCTGTCCATACACAGGCAGCCACTCCCTTCCTTCCCGTGAGGTGGATATGGCTGAGAGAGAGTGGCTTCAGGGCAGAGTGGGCATTCAAGCCTGGGTCTCCCGGATCCTAGTCCAGCAGTTCCCATACCCACATAACTGGCAGTCCTACAGTAAATTATTTGATATTCTGGTATTTTTTTAAAAGAAGCATCAGATGCATGGAACATTTACCACTCCCCCCCACACACACATACTTTTACCCTTACATTTTACATCCATGCACATTTTACAATCCTTCCTAAGCAGTTTTTCTTTCAGCATTATTTAATACTGCTGCGATTTTCTTCTCCTTATTTCACAGGATAGTCAAGACACGAACAAAAAATGGGATTCCTTGTTTTGAAATCGAGTGGCAAAAGCCAGGTTGGTTCTCTTCTCTCTGCATTTTTGTGGGGGTTATCACACAACGCTTGAAATCCTGGGAGGGGGGGATGCAATGCGTGTGAGTCCTGTCAACGGAGGCCATTTGCAAAGTATCCCAGTATTAAAAATGCAAGAAGAACGGTTCTGGATTTCCAGAACACTGGATTTTCACATCTTGTCATACAAGTGATGTTCCTGTTCTGGCAGTAGATCAATACACGTCACGTTCTGGACTTTTCCCTTTCTGACCACACCATATCAAGTAACTGGAGACATCAACTTTTAAAATAAGTTGTCTCTCTAACTACTTCCCCATCAATTCTAAACTGATATTCTGTGTGCAGTTGTTTCCATAGGGCCAGGTTATTCTGCTTTATGTTACCCCATGGATCACCAGTGGCAGACATGTGAAGGATTTGAAAAAAATGACGGCACAGTTGTTCATGGGATCCATACAAGATAATTAGGACATGCAACTGCTTGAATTATAAAGACTCAGAGATTGCCCCTGACTGCCAAACTGCGATGACAGATTCCTACCACCGGGTGTCTTTATGCAGAATTGATATGAAAGATCCATATTTGATAACTTGTTTTTCTTTTAAAAGGTAGAGTTATGGGCAGAACCCTCCTGTCTGTAGCTCTGGCACTGCTCTTTTTAAAAAATCTGATAGTATGCTTTGATGTCTTTTATGTATTCACCCAGAGCATTTTGCTACAGCAGACGATCAGTCGGTGGAGCCTTTTTTAATAACAACGGAAGAGTCATCATTATTTCAGGCTGCTTACCCAGAAATCATTGCCCTGTATCAAATGGAGAAGTTGGAAATTTGCAAAGAGAAAAAGAAAGGTGAGCTTGGGAGTCTCTTGTTTTGCTCTTTTTTGAACATCACATACATGCTTGCGTAGTGCAGACTATTGTGTCGCTTCACGTAATTGCAGTTCTTCTACAGAGCTGTGAATTAAATTAAAATGCCATCAGCCGAACTTTATAACGGAGTCATCCTATCATTCACTTGTTTGCGCTTGAATTTGAAAGGAGTAGCTTCTCCTCATGTTGGAGAAACTGGGAGCGCAGGAAGCTTTTCATGGACTCCCATCTCCACTGTGTTTGTAGGGGAGGGAGAAAAGCCGGGAGGGATCCCAGTTGCATCAAGAGAGGGAGACAGCTGTTCTAAACCAAAACTCAGTCTATTCTATTACACACTCTTAAGTCAGAAAACACTTTTGTAGCATTTCAATATTCAACATAGAATATTTCAACACAGCCCCAATACATACATAGTGTGCTTGTAGTCCTATAAAGATTGCTCTGTCAAGACGCATCACAGAGGGTGTTTGGCCAGAACAACCAAGACCAAAACTAAACTCAGACATTAAGTACCCTTTTCCGACCATAGGGGTTAATGTAACTGTCAGTCAAGTCTGTGACAAGCATTTGACATATATCTCTGACATGCACATCAAAGCCCGGCCCATTCTTTCTATCTCTGAGGTCAGGAAGGTCAAGGAAAGCTGGGTTAAGATAGGTTGACTAGCTTCAGATACTCTATCTATTTAGAATTTGATAATGTATAAACATTCCAAAAGACAAAAGTCATGTAAGGCACAAGGCATGTGCAGGGTTATCGGTGCCTGAAGGCCACAGCACTTAGCACAGTCCTGAAGCCCCCTGGGAAACAGAACCAAAGATTCAACTATAGAGGCTAATTACTATGGAAATTAAAGTAACCTAGGTTTAATAGAGGGCTGAGGCTCAGTCCGGGCCCTAATTCTGCGACACATCACAAAGACTGAAGCCATTTCACAAGCAGTCTTTTTTGTTCTTGTAGGCAAAAAGGCAAAACTTAAAAAGAAAGAAGACTTAGCAGCCAACGGCGAAGTTGCAGATCTTCTCTCTCGGCTGAACTTGCAGTCGTCATGTGAGATCTTTCCCGATCGTAATCCCAAGTATGATTTCAAATCTGATTGTCAAGTATTGCCAACCCCCAACTGTAAATCTCAGGTCCCGTTCGTATCTGTAAGTTTTTCTGCCGAAGTCTTATCGAGTCAGAATTCACCTTCTCCCTTGCTTGCAAGTCCTCCACAAAATGCACGGGATGAATGCAACTTTGGTGGCTATCTGAGCTCACAAATAGAATTTATTGACTCCTCCATGGACTCTTGTGCTTCCTCTGCAATTACTAATCTGCCGCTAGGTGACATTGATTGGGAAGGCACATCCTTTAGCATTTCTCCGGCTCCAGTTAATAATTCTTGTTCAGAATCTGAGTGGCGTACACATAGTAATTCCACAGGACACCGTGGTCCACGGCACTGCAAAACAACAGACATTATCCCGCTGTTTTCTAATTCTGTACAATGTAATCAAGATCCACCCAGGAGTGTGGAGTGCTCTGTTTCAGGCAGCAGCAACCTTCCCGAAGGACAAAACTGTTCATCATCAAAAGGTCAAGTAATTCTAAAGCTTTCTGCTTTGGAAAGTTTTTCCAGGGATCCAGAAGTTTCTCTGCTCGGCCCTCTGCAAATGACAGAACAAACAAAAGGAACTTCAAGCCCTGAGGGTGAATTTTCAAATGTTTTAGCTCAGCAAAATGACAGCCTTCAAAGAACTGAAATTGTGCTACCTAAAAAATATCCCAGGGAATTCAGCTTAGAAAACAATATAAAGCTGCCCAAACAATCCGAATATGTGTCACAAAAACCCACCAGTTCAAGCATGTCCAGGTCTGTGAGTCTGTGCATTGAAACTGTAGAACCGACTCACTCTGGAAATGAGCCAGTGATGATGTTTCCTGAGCCAACAAAGGATCTAGACAACTGCCAGATGAGAGAAGACTTTGCACAGATGAGTGTGAAAAACTCACTTAAGAGCGTGTGTCAAAGTGGGTATTCTTCCAGTGAAGAGAGTGATGGAGGAAATGTGGAAGTTAGGAGGAAGGCTCCCGGGGGTCCCCAGTGGCAAAAGAAGCGTAGCCTGGTTCAACTGAAGGATAACTGCCGTGTGAAAAGGAGTGACAGTAAATCAGAGCTTGAAATTAAGCTAAAAGGGAAGGTCTCGGGTGCAGATTTATTAGCGGAAGAGCATCCAAAACCTGCCTCTGTTGCGCACGTTCACAGTTCTCCGAGCCCCATCAACGTAGCATGTTCTTATCTCCAAGACAGTGGAAGTGAGGCTGATGTGTGGGCCGACAGCCCTCTGCCACTGTCGGAAAGGTTGAAGCTAAGGCTGTAGAGCCATTAAAACTACTCTTCCTTTCATTATGACGGACATTTCTCGAGTTGCTGTCTCCTCCCAGTTCATAGGTGGAAGTTCCAAAGAGAGCTTAAGAAAAGGACAGCGTGAACAGCTTGGAAGTCTGGGATGGAAATGTTGTCTAGCCCCCTTTAAACTGACCTTATAGGTGATCCATGTAGTTCTTGCCACAGACAGGCTGTGAACTGTGTAGACAACTGTTTTCCCAAGAAGAACAACCACACCACAGTACCATGACGTCAATTCATTAAGAAGCACACCTTGTCTTTATCCTAATCAGTGAATGTCTCACTGCCAAGAACATTGCTTGTACGCAGCTGGATGACAGCAGTGTGGTGGTGATATCTGACATGTATACACTTACAGGTTTCCTCCAGCCAGTGCCTTTGTGCCGTCTTGACTTCTTCATGGGGACGTCAAGGAATGCTTCTAGGGGCGTGATTTAATTCCTGATTCATTGGTATCAGGAGCCCCTTTTCTCTGGAACTGCTATCCACTGCCATGCACCATAGCAGGGCAGGGGTCATCTCATCAGCTGTATCATTACAAAATCTTGCCATGCACCAAATTCAGCTCAAGCCAGTCATGTATGACCTTTTCAGAACACCTTGTAGTTCAGCTGAATATGCTGCTGGCCTGTCTGTTGGGGGGGGGGGGAGATGTGAACACTAAAAATTGTGAACACTGTGTTCTAGGGAAATTAAGTAAATCAGTACCAACTGAATAGATTTGAGGTAAATGCTGATTATTATTATTTTTTTGCAGTATCACCTTTCATTTTGAATAAGTGAGCTGCAGCCCCAAAGTATTTGATTTAGATATCAAAACGGGGTGATATTTAGGTACATTTCACTTCCAGGCATAGGAGATAATTTCAGAGTATAAGTTCGGTGCGTGTGGAGTTATGTAATACTATCCACACTCTCCAATAATTACATGCAAACAAAGATTTCGTATTAGTAGATTTCGGATTGTACACTTAGGCCCCAATTTATGGTTTTTTGAATTTCTGATGGTGTTGGATTGCAGCCTTAGCACAGTACATTTATAAAGCATTATGTAACTGTGAACCGTGTTTTAAATGATGCCTTCACTTGGACGCAGTTTAGTCAAGACAGGGCTCCAAATACCAGTAGCTTAAATGAAGCCCAAAGGACCTTATGCCTAGCATAAATACTGTTTCCGTAGAATTGTTTTCCCCAGTGCTGGATAGTGCACGACTTTTAACATAATTGTGTTATTTTTCACTGGTCTTAATAAAAGGTTTGTTTTGGGATTTGCCAGCAGAGCGACCTGCAGCCTCTGCCTGTTCTGGAAATACCTACACTTCTTCAAATGTAGGAAAAAGAACTTAGGAAGACACTTTGCTCATGTGTTTTCTCAGACCACTAAAGTAATACTACCTAGTTGGCTTCCATTGGCTCTTTACCTAGTGCATCAATTAAAATTAATCTCCAGTATTGTTAATGCAGATTCATTTTAGTTGATGCACCAGGTAAAGAGTCAGTGGTGATCCTCTCAGCCTAACCTACCTCACAGGGTTGTTGTGAGGATTAAATCTCCAGTACTGTGATTGCTGTAGCAGCCTGAATAGCCCAGACTAGCTCAGAAGTCAAACGGGGTTGGTCCTGGTTAGTATTTGGATGTGAGACCATCTAGGAAGACCTGGGTTGCTGTGCTGAAGAAGGCAATGGCAGACTACCTCTGCTCATCTTTCACCTTGAAGACCCCTTGAGAAGTTGCCATAAGTTGCTTGCAACTTGATGGCACTTAATTACTATCCTTATTGTTGATGCAGCGACTGCCACTATTTACTGCTGATCTTTAGCCTTGTAAGGGAGCTGTGTGCTCTCTTTGGTGTTAGGCCACTGATTGGTTTTTATATTTGAAACTGGACGCTGCCACTGTGTGTCCCCCCCCCCAATCCTCTTAGAAAATCAGAAGAGCAGCCTGCTGCTACTCCACACTGCGTTGCGAAGTATTCCAACCTACCAGGCATTCTAAGAGGATACATACAATGGGGGAAGGGGGTACCATGTATGCTGCCCTGACCTCTCTGCTGGAAGGATGGGATCAAAATGGGATAGAGGCCTGAAACCTCTCACCCCTGCCCCCCCCCTTTTTTTTAAAAAAAACAACAACACACATATCCAACCTGATGAAGAGCCCTGAAAAACATGAAAACTGGCACACTGTTTTGTGTTAAACTTTGGTTGGTCTCAATAAATGGTTGTGACATGGCTTTTGTTTTTGGATCGTGTTTTGGACCATAACGGAGCTAACCTGCAGCTGCCCTCCCAATGCGCGTGCTAACCGGGTTATGTCAAGATGCAAATTTTAGCAGGTTTCTAGGTTACTGCAATGATATTAGCTGATCAGTTGCCTTCCATTTCTGTGACGGTCGCTTCATGCAAAAGTGTAAAAAAAATTTTTTTTACTGATGTTTACATTTCTAACCCCCATTTCTCCCACCCTCTGTAGATGAAGGAAGAAATGACGGGACCTGGGCAGATTAGTGGAAGAAGGGAGTGAAGGAAAGAGCAGTGCCTCCACCCCACTGGTCCCAGTCAATTACCAGTGGGCAAAAGCAAGGAAAATACATTTGCAAAGTGACTCCCCAGATTTCAAACCACCTCTTAACATTCCCAAGTAGGACTCCCAACTACCAGGGAGTCCCAGGTTCAGATCCTCACTCTCCCATGGAAGCTTGCTGGGTGCCCTTGGGCCAGTCACGCACACTCAGCCTGATGTACCTCACAGGGTTGTGTTGTGAGGATAAAACAGAAGGGGAGAATGTTGTAATCCTCTTTGGATCCTCATGGAGGAGAAAAGTATGGTATAAATGGAGTAAATAAAGAGGGATGGGAGATCAAAGAAGAATATACATTGCAAAAACTCAAATGTAGGTCACACGGTTTAAAGCTGGAATCAGAAAGGTGATTCTTTTTACTGTCTGTCTTGGGCCTTGTAAGTGTCCCTTGGTCTTTCTTGTGACTTAGGGGGTTCTCTCTGGTGCTGCTGTTGGGGGTGCTTTATGCTGCTGCAGATCTCCAGGGGTTTTATTTATTTATTTATTTTTCGCATTTATACCCCGCCCTCCCCAATGGGCTCAGCTCTGCCTCATGCTCCTCATCAGCCTCTTCTGTTCTCTCCACAAAATAGCATCATTTTCCTCAGAAATCTATATTTTCTTTCTCTTTCCTCAGGCACTGCCTACAGCTCCTCAGGGAGGAAGACTTCTCCTTCACAAATTCTATTAGGGGGCAGTGTTCCCTCTAAGCTGAGTTCACACACACACACACAAACCTTTCTTGGCATGAAAGCACAAAAAAACATAATGGAAATATAGGAAAATACTAAGATGCATCAGTCACTTACACTTCAATTCAATCGTCTTCTGAATGCATAATATAAAGATTTTGCAACAGCCTCCATTATTTCGCAATTAAAATTAAACAGAAGAAAGTGAACAATTGAGTCATCAGAGTGCCAGCTCTTACCCTCTAGAAATGGAGTAATAAAACAAGATCGGATATCCCTATAGAGGGGGTCTAAGCTGAGTTAGTGTGAGCTAGCTCACAGTTTTTTACCCTCCAGCTGACACATTTTTGTCTTAGGAAGGATGGCTCCAGTCCAGAGCAGACTTATTTATTTATATCCCGCCCTCCCCGAAGGCTCAGGGCGGCTAACAACGAGGCACAAGTGCCAGAATTAAAACAGATAAAACAGTCTAAAATCATAAAACAATACAGTACAACAGTAGCCAAATGCAGTAGCCAAATCACCTGCCTGCTCACAACTTTAATGCTGGTGGCTCACAAAGTAGAATTTTTGCTCACAGGACTCCACAGCTTAAAGGGAGCATTGCTAGGGGGTCAAACTCATTGGGTTACATGTTTTTCAAAGAAAGAAATTAGCCAGACGTATAATTTTAACCTACACACTTAGCAAGCAAGTGATTCAAAGAGAAGGTTTAAGCGGTTAATTCAACCATTTAAATTCTTTTGTTTTTACTGGATTAACTATCCTATTGAATGAAGGGAACTTCAGATTATTTAACTTTGGCTGGGTTATATCCTACATTTGCAAAGCCAGTTCCTGATAAATGCCATGCTTGAAATGAAGATGACCCTGAATGTAATATGACCTCTTTAAAATTGTTACACACAAACATATATGTAATTTTATTGGACATAAATGTAACTTGTATGCAAATGTATACCTATTTAAAATAGTCTTGCATTGGAATAAATACTGTAGGAGTTGCAATCCTATGCATATGGTCCCAGTGACATCGATGGAAACTCTGAATGAAAATGTAGAATATCAAACTGTATGGTTGCAATCCTATGCATACTTACTTGGGAGTAACCCCACTGATCTCAGTGACCCAAGTGAACAGAAGATCAGGCTACAATAACCCTATTGCCCTTTGGATTAATAATTTAAGAGCTAAACTTGGGTAGAAGGAAAATAATTCTTCTTTTTGTAGAAGTGGATGACTTTCATGAACAGAAGATTCCTCTGTGGGCAGAAGAATCCAGCTTTTGGATTCAACTCACAAGTGAAAAGTAAATAATAATTGTGGGATGCTACTGGGCATTGAATGCTTAAGGGCTGATTTACTCAACTATGTGTAGGACCTACACATAGTTGAGTAAATCAGCCCTTAAGCATTCAATGCCCAGTAGCATCCCACAATTATTATTTACTTTTCACTTGTGAGTTAGTGGAATTTGTGATTTGCTCCCTTATCTCCTGTCTTATCCCTTGGGGCTTGAAAATTTATACAAGTGGTGCTTGAAACTCATACTCCTAGTAGTAGAGAATTTCCATTGTTATAAAAGTAGGATACCTTGAGAAAAGTGACAGGTAACCTAGTTTTACACTGATTTATAGTGCAGGTATGCTCCATTGGTTCACATTTTCCCACAGCTCTTGGGTCTAGAAACCAGTTCCTTCAAATGGATATCGAGATTGTAACAAATATTTAGAGCATACTAACAAAACTTTGTTGTCCAGCCTTCCTTTTACGAAAATTAGCTGCTCTTCATGCCTTAATACATAGCCAGTAATATTAGCAACTTCAGACTCCTCAGTGGGTCTTATTTTGGTTTTCCATAGAGGCCTGAGGCTGCATTCTCATACAGGTATTTAATCTGAATGCAAACTGTACTACAATAGTGAAGGGTTGACATGATGGAATGTTTCCCCAACAGTCTGACACATTAGCCCTGTTCACATTTTACAATGGACACACACACACACATCCTGCATACTGTTCGTAAGAAAAAAATCAACACACATTCATTTTACAAATGGAATCAGGGACCAGTGCCTGAATCAATGTTGGGGTTTCAGTCACATGTTCATCTGTGCATGCATTGAAGGTAACATGAGGATTACTCTACACACATAGAAAAATCAAGAGCAGTCTACACCAACATGCATTCACTATAATTTGTGAACAGGGCTACAGAAAATTAGCAGGACAGGAAGAAGATAAGACTAGAAGCCCTCTTTCTAATACCTAATCTTTTTAAAGAAAGATTTTTATTGATGTATGAAGGGACATGTGCACCTATCTGCTTCAGTCTGGAGAATCAGCCCATTCACAGGTTTATCAGGTAGGAAGGACTATGCCATAATTTATCAGGTTGTCAAAAGCATGTATTAAACTGCATAAGACATTTCCTTGTGCCTCCAACTAGATTACTGTATACAGACTGTGCACCTTGAGACCGTTGAGGGCAGTCTTCATGTTAATTCGGTGCAGTATCAGATAGCTTAGACTCCCTTTCAAATCCATTGGAAAATTATGCATCTATGGAAACTTACTACAGAAAATCATAGTGCTTACAAACTCTTTAACAGAGTGCCTTTTAGCTCAAAGAAGACGAATTTGCCTTAGAGTCAAGTCAAGATATTGCATCACCAAGGAAGCATAAAGCTGTATGCCCCCATTTTTAATAGAAAGCATAGGGGTGGATCAAGATTTCCATGCTCAGTAAGTTTTAGGAAGAGACTTTTACCATCTTGGTCGGCAGGCCCACCCCTCAAAGTCCCTGCTTGGAGCTGGAGAGCTCCACTTATCCAAGGGTGAGGGGGCCAATTTTGAGCGGTTCTCCTTGCTGCATGAACAACCCCCTCCTCTGTGCCACATGGCACATTGTCTTGGAGGATTTCCCTTTTAGAGGTCTGCTTGGCAGGACATTGTTAAAAATATTTATGTAAAGGTGTTCCATTTGTGGGAGCCTGAGTTCCAACCTTATTATGATTTGGTTATGTTTTTTATTTGTCATGGAACTGTTAGTATTTGAGGTAAAGGGAAACTGGTGGGAAATGAGTAATAGCTACACATTTAAACAGTGTTAGAGACACAGAGTGTTTGTTTCCTGAGGGGCAAAGTGCTAAATCTACCACTGGTGTTTTACTGTTTTACCAGTAGCACCTAGCCTACAACAGATCTAGTAATATTGCTAAATGGAGCTTCCTTTCATCTGTTGATGTAAAATAGCAGAGCTTAACACCTCTTTAGACATGAAAAGATTTTTACCTTGACATGAGATAACAGTTCCCATTAATCTTTTTCGCTGTGCCGCTTTCCACCTTGCCTTACAGCCCTGTGCTACTGCTGAGTTCTCAGAGATGGATTCAAGTTATTCCTGGTTATAACAAGAAGCCTTTCAGAAAGCTCTCTTTAAGAGATTATTTTCCCACTCCAATATATGCCATATTTTTAGAAAATAAAATGATTGTTCTTTTTCTGAACGGTATGCCAGGCATCAGCTGATTTCCTTTTAGTTTTAAAAAGTGAAAATAAACAATCGCTATCTGGCCCTTTTATTAGACTTTTTACTGAAATAGCCTTTTCTCGGCACATCTCTATTTTGTGAAACATGCAGCTAAGGAAGGTTCTGTGGAAATGAAAAATTAACAATTAAATTTCCCCAAACTTCTATTAATAGGAACAGTTTCCTTTGGCTGAATATGTGCCCAGCGGTCTATAAAGGACCCCAAGGGCAATTCCAGAATTGTTCACAGCAACTTCTGGGTAGATTGTCAGTATAGTCAAGCTCTGGATATTGCTGTTGATGTATCTCAAGGAGATAATGGTAATCCTTACAACTGGATTTTGCATATTATTTGAGTAAATGTGTAATTCAGGCCTAGAAAATGAAGGAAAGCTGCTTCAAAATCAAAGATATTATGTACCAATGAAGGCTTTACATTTTCATTAGTGTTTCCCAAGCTCTGTATCTGGACATTGGTTTTGTTTTCCTTTTTTCAAAATCTGAACACATTTTACCCTATACTTAAAAGATAAGAATCTTTATATTTTCCTGATTAGCTCTCAGACCACTAAGAGCATCCTGGAAATTCTCCTTCCAAATGAGGGCTACCACAGTTAATACCACACTCACGTTTGTCCAGTCAGTCAAGGATGAGACCAGATTTTCTGGCAATTATACATCTTGCATTTTGGCTGGTCGCTTGACCGTATTAATAAACTTGACTTGACATCTTGCATTGTCTTTTGCCTGCCAGCTATGAATGTAGGCTGAATCGTGGTCTCCTGATACTGCATTGGGTTGATCCTTGGAATTACTGCATTGGGTTGATCCTTGGAATTATATCACTGCTCATATATTGGCTAGGAGGCTTAAGGTGATACAGGCTCTTCTGAAAGCCTTAGCAGGTCTTTGCAATACCGCTATACATGCATGAAACATCTGGAAAAGCTGGAGGTTACCAGGGTCTGAATGGAGTTATTTTAGAGTAATTTGGCATATCTAGGCTGCGGTCATACGGAGCATTAGCCACGCTACAGAGACGGAAGATAGGCGGATTTTTCGGGCACGATCACAGCGCCACATCCGGGAAGCGTAGCGCTCCCGTGGCGAACCCGAGGCTTCCCGCCGAAGGTGCGGGGTAAAAAACTAGTACCTCCGAGGTACTAGTTTCCGGAAACCGCGGGGCAAGGCCGGGCGCCTGATTGCGTTTCCGGTGGTAGGTCGTGGCATCCTGCCCATGTCCTGTCGCTAAAAGTTTTTTTCCCCCAAGTCTCCACGGGATGCGCACAAGCACCCAACGGCGCATGCGCACACTTCGTTTAAACAACACAGCCCCCTCCTCTTTTCCATACCTCCCCACACACTCCTGGCTCGGCCTGCTCGAGAGGAACTCTCTGCACTGGGCAGCAGGGGGGGCGTGGCGGGAGGGCAGCCCGGCTGAAGCTCCTCCTGGAGGGGACCGGACAGAGGACACAGTTTTCATTCCTCTGTATCCCTGGAAGGGGTTAAACCCGCGGAGCCTTTTGCTAGAGAGGCCACTTCTTTGCCGCGCCTTAGGATTGTCCTGTGCTCAACACCTCCCCACTAACCACAGGACCTCTACGGGACATCTGATCGCGCAGCTGCATGTTATTTTGCTCCGGGGCAAACAGTCACGCTTCCCCCCTCCCCCCCGCATTTTCCTGCCCATGTGACCGGGGCCCTACTTGAGTTTATTGACTTTGGGGATACCTTGGTTGAAAGACATGTTGGTCACATGACACCCCTCCACACACATACACACACAAGAAACATGTAGCTGGGCTTAAATATGTAAGTTATGTGTATCCTACCACTTTGTGCAGGGAGCACAGACTATTCCTGCATTCCCTTCTGTTTCTGCAGCCCTTCCTGATCTTTGGAAGGATCATTCCCCAGGTTGTGGGCAAGGGCTGGAGTGAGGAAGGGCAAGATGGTGAACTAACTCTCTTTTCTCTTCCACAAGTGCAGTTCTGCTGAGAAAAAGAGAAAATGTTATCCTCTTGTCCCTTCAGCCCACTGGGCAACTGGAAGAGATCACTTTGAATTATGCAGTCTTAATCAGTCTTCTTCTTTGACGATATATGTGCCTTGACCCAGTGATAAAGTTGATGTATGGGCATTCCTATGGATCCATGAAGCTACCTTAGCTCTATCAACTCCCCCTGTCATTTCAATGGAGAAAGTAGGTATACATGAACATAGCATTTGAAGGTCTGCTCTCGCTATTAAAATTAATGCCATAGCCAACTGCAAGAACTCCAGGTATACGACAGAGGGTCACAAGCCTTAGGATCAGTACAATGCAGTAGAGTATCATATTCCTCTTGAATAATTGTGCCATCATCTTTGCCTGAAATACACTCATGATGTCATTACAATAATGCAATTCCTAGAATGCTCATACTAATCCTAATGCAGGAAGGATTCGCCTGAGATGCAGGCCTTCTCCAATCTCTGGAAGCCATTGCTCTTTGCGCCTCTAAACCATGACCTGAGTGTTCATGTTGGATGTGTGTATTCCTTCTTACCCCGTAGAGTGAGGAACACTGATCTACTAATCCCACATCCTTCAGCCTATATATGGGCAGTGGCCTCATCTCCAGAAGGGCAGTTAAAGATGAACTGGGATCCTGAGTTTTAGCAAATGTTACAAGTGGCAGGTCATGAGTAATTCCAGAAACATCTCCATTGCCCAGAAAGCGTGGCCCTATCTCCAAGTCCTGACAAACCGGGCAAAGAGGAGGGAAGGATACTGGAAGGCATAATCAACCAGGGTATTCTGCAGTTGTACAGAGGATGTCTGCCCAGTGTTCTAGCAGATACTGAAAAAGGTATACGTACATCTTTTAAACTAATATTGAGATTCACCTCCACCAGTTTTAATCAAGGGGAGAAATGGTGCAGTGGAGTTGACGTTATTTTACTTTCTAAAATCCCTTTTGCTCTGATTTTTTTTTAACTGCTATCTGTGGTTTATTTGAACTTTTATTCTGTTAGCTGGCCTGTCTTAATTTTTAAATTGTTTTTATGGTTTTAACATATGCTGTGTTGAAACTAAAAGCAGCTACTGAATTCTTGGCGATACAAATAAATAAATAGGAAGCCACAATATGTATGTCCTTTACGAATTTATTTATGGATCACCTGACAAATTTATGGAGAAATAATTCTGAGTAATAGACTTCCTTGCAATTGTCTAGCTAAATAGAGAAGATAACAAATCCCACCAAGCGATAAAGATGTTGTCTTTGGCCTTTTCTTTTTAGTCTCTGTCACCTAATTTGAGCCTTTGACACTCAGGTGTTAATGTGGGGTTTGTTCTGTTTGAATCAGGTGATTTGCATTTCAGAGTTTGTCACATTTATAGCCTTTGATGTCTGCATCCTCTTTCCTTTTTTTAAAAAAAAAACACACCAGGTGAAATGTCTTGAAGAAATCAGATATTTTCAAGAACAACCCATGAAACTTTAAAATGGACTTTGGAAAGTGTATTTCAGCCAGATCCTGAGCATGTTGACTCAGTGGTTCGCCTGTGTTCAACGGGACTTCAGTTGTGCACAAGATGGCATCACTGCCGTAAGAGGCTGCTGGGGAGGGTGGAGAAAAATCTTATCCTCTCTTCCTGGGGAACAGCTGTGAGATACAACTCAACACAATTCCAGCATTTACGCAAAAACCACATTCTTCATTGTACATGGCATAAATCTGTAGATAATGTTTTGATGATGGAAAATGTATATATTTGCTTCAAGTTAAGCGCTATAGGAACCAATATTAATGGCAAACCAAATGCATGAGTTGCTTCCAGTTGGATTATCGCTTCTAACGTATGTTTAAAATATCAGTTGCGGCATATACATTCTCGTGTAAGTCAGCATGTTTCTACATTTAGAGCCCATACGTTGTCACTTTCTTATTGTCACATGTCCCGTTTCCTAAGTATTTAAAATCAGTAGTGGAAAATTGTGAAATACAAGTGCAAGCTATATAGGCAGCTCTTAGCACCAATACGGGCACGAATGACTTATAGTAGTTACATTCTATGCACAGCAGCCATCCTACAGACAATGTGTTGGATCTCGTGGAGGACTTCTGTGTACAGAAGATGGGATCATAGATTTCCCACGTTCTTAGTGCATCCAGTTCTCTCCCTCATGCTTCTCCTGGGAATCCGCTTTACCCCATGAGCAGAATGGAAGTGGGGAGGCAGGGCAGTCCTGTTCTGTGTACATAAATCCAATCTGCAGGAATCTCTGGTGGATCCAAACCATAGGTACAGGCAGTAAGCTCCATAGAAAGAGCTCTCAAAGGTTGTGGACGCACATAACACATCTTCCATTTGTGTGCATGCATGTGTGTTCTTCTGTGCAGTTTGCCTCAAGGAGCGACACTTCAGAGTATCCTCTGTCCTTTGAATGTGATTTTTCAAGCAGTGCTGGGGACCTGTAATAAAACATAGGAGGGCTATAAAGGTAAAGGTTTTCCTTGCTCGAAAGCCAGTCAAATCTGACTCTAGGGGGCGGTGCTCATCTCTGTTTCCAAGCCGAAGAGCCACCGCTATCTGAAGACTTTTTCCGTGGTCATGTGGCCGGTATGACTAAACCCCGAGGCATATTAAATCCTCACTTCTTGTTCAGCCACCTTTCTCACTCCTGCGAGCATTGTTCACATACTTACAAGCAGATCTCTGCAGTTCCCAGGGCTGATACTCCAGAATGCATACACACAGCCTGGCTTGTTTGCCTTTGCTCCTGTAGTAGGTTCTAGTGTACTTCACCCCTGTCCCCATCCCCAGTTCCTTTTCACAGTTTAGTAAGACTATATTGTACTTGTGCCTCTGGTGGATTTCAGTTATTGGTATGTTTTGATCTCTGGAAGACAGATGTATCTGTATACATGATTTCATTTCCGACCTTTGGTGAATAAGAGAGCTACAATTGCCTGCCATTGCCTGATAAATATGTGCATCAGAGCCTGACAGATCAAGTCAAGGAAACCAAAGTTCAGCACTGTCTTTCTCTTCCCAGTCGCCAGCACTGACATTAGTGAGTAAAAAAAAACTTGGTGGCCAGTTAAATGCAACTATGTGAGAGTTTCTTTGTATAATGAGAAAAATGTCTCATTAACCACTAGATATGATGATGCCAAAATTCAGGTCAACCTCAGTTTTGGCAGGGGGGTTGGGTTTGTGGCTGGGTGGAACCCTGAGTGAAATGGCATCAAGACTTAGAAGACTGAAGGACCAAAATGTACTAAGGTTAGAGCTGTAAACAAAAAAATGTTACCTTGAAATGTGAAACTATTTGTGGGCAGGGAGAAGCATTGCGGGAAGCCATCAAAAGGGGGGGGGAGGAGTTAAAAGAAATGGATCTGATGGTTGATTGTTAAATGTTGAACTTGTTAATCCAAAAATAAAAGTAAAAAAAAAAAGACTTAGAAGACTGACGGCAGCTTCCCATTGCATGAATGACAAGGCATTTTGGCCATTCTTAATTCTGTTTCAGAACCCAGAATGGTAATTCTGGGATCCTTTGTGTTCCAACACAATCAGATGATTGTGAATGTTGAAATCAGCCTTCCTCATGCCTGCTTCAGGAAGCTTGAAAGACTATGACCTCATAATCTTGGGAGAAAACTCTGCTAATTTAGCTAGCTCTGCTAAAATAACCTTTGCTCTAGGGGTGCTTTTTTGTTTACAGAAATAAAGCTGTAAGTGGTGGTAGGAGACATTGCCACTGTGCATTAGTAAATAATGTCCCATGAGGGAAAAGTTCTAGAACCACTTCTCTGTGCATTCCTCCAAAAACATGCCATCAGGTTACAAATTCACCCCCAACAGAATTAACAGGGTTTTAAGGCAACCAATAAAACCTACAAGGAAGTTTAGAAGGAAAAGCTATCTTTTGAAGGAAGAGTGCACTTCAGATGGAGTGTATGTTTTCATTCCATATTGCACTAGCTTATCAAAACAGCTCAGCAAAGACACAGCATGCTCTTAAGTTTCAGTCCTACTTATTACAATTCCCCCCTGTATATTAACATTTTGCCTTAACATGGATAGTCCTACCCCAATCTTGTCAGATTTCAGAAGCTAAGCAGAGTCAGCCCTGGCCAATGCTCCCTCTAAGCTGTGGAGTCTGGTGAGCAAAAATACTGCTTTGTGAGCTAATGGCATTAAAGTTGTGAGCGAGCAATCTGGCTACTGCATAAATTAGTTTGTTCTGGAGCCATCCTTCCTGGGCTAAGACAAAAATCTGTGAACTGGAGGGTAAAAAACTGAGCTAGCTCACACTAACTCAGCTTAGAGGGAACACTGGCCCTGGCTAGTATTTGGATGGGAGACCTCCAAGGAATACCAAGGTTGTGAGCTAGAGGCAGGCAATGGCAAACCACCTCTGAATGTCTCTTGCCTTGAAGACCCTGTGGGGTCACCATAAGTTGACCATAACTTGACAGCACTTTCTACTACCATTAAAATTATCTCCACTAATTAAAACACGATAGCTTCGGTTGATTGATCTTCCATTGACCAAACGACTTAAGACAGCATTCTAGGTTTTCCCTCCAGTATGTGTGCTTTAGGAGTGATGATCTGATGCAGAGATGTAAAATTTTCTGCCTTCGGTGGAGATTCCTAACAGAAGACCAGGACAGAGAACTGAATGATGCAGCAATGACGCAACACTCTTTTTGTGTGAGTGGGTACTTCTTGATTTCAGGGGGCCACAACCTTGTTAAGCATGGGGGTGCTTTTGGAGTTTTGAAAACAAGTGGTGGACACTATAACAGAATGGCTGCTATTTGGCGGTGGGACCAATCAGAAAACACTGGGAGCATTTCACCTGAATAAAGCAACTCTGACAGCTCAGGCCCCAGACTGTGGCTGACAATATGCTACAGATTTGGTTTATTCATCTTCAGTCTTCTGTGCAGGCACATATTAGGACTGCGCTTGTGTAGGCCAGACACGGGAGGGCTTTTCTAGCAAACTCTTGAGCCGAATAAAACTTCCGGGGGAGCCCCTCCCCTTCCGAGTACTCTAGCAACTGTTTTTAGGGTTGCCAGGTCTGGGTTGGAAAATACCTGGAGACTTTGGAGGTGGATAGTTACAAGAATGGGCACAGTGATGAGACAAATGAAAAACGGAAAAGAACTGTGACAATTTAGCGCTTAATAATATATTCATAAATCATAATATACAATAACAGAAATATAAATAGTGAATGTAGTAGACGGTGGTCTCCGGAATAATGTGCCGTTTCGAAAATGATCTTCTTCTGGAGGTGTACCTTATCAAATACAACAATACAAATCTCATTTAAAAACTATATCTAACAGTGTATAAATATATAATGTAGATAAGAATAAAAATAGTATGAAACCTTACATAAACTGTCCTTCAAGTTTGGTGTGGTGGTTAAGTGTGCGGACTCTAATCTGGGAGAACCGGGTTTGATTCCCCACTCCTCCACTTGCACCTGCTGATGTGACCTTGGGTCAGTCACAAGCTCTGGCACAGCTGTCCTTGAAAAAGAGCAGTTTGTGTCAGAGCTCTCTCAGCCCCACCCACCTCACAGGGTGTCTGTTGTGGGGAGGGGAAGGGAAAGGGGTTTGTAAGCCGCTCTGAGACTCCAAGTGAAGGGCGGGGTATAAATCCAATCTCTTCTTCTTCTTCTTCAACAATTGATTTCTCTTGGTGACGTATTGACAATATACTGTTGATTCTAAAAAGTACAACAGCTGTTACAGTACACTTTCATTATTATTCATTAATACTCCACATACATGATTGTTAATATTAAAGTATATAATAAAGACACTCACCACTTCATCATAAAGCTATGCTTACAGCTATGTTCTTCAATGGGCTATGGTTGCTGAATGCCTTAGCAAGTGGATTCTATGTAGGCATTATATCCTGCTGGTCTGTTTTTTTCCACACTGATCCTGTTACTACTCATAAATAAGTACAAAATTCACCAACTCCTATGACAATTATCCATAGATACAGGTAAGTTAGAATACACTAACCATTTATAAATGTTCATAAATAACATGCCAAGTCCAGGGATGCATTCAAGCCAAATGGATAGACAGGGGCCTCAGCATAGTACAATGCCATAAAGTCCACCCTTCAAAGCAGCCATTTTCTCCAGGGGAGCTGATCTCTTTCAGCTGGGGATCAGTTGTAAAAGCGGGAGATCCCCAGGCCCCACCTGGAGGCTGGCAACTCTAACTGTTTTCCTGCTTAAACAGTTATCAGCTCTAAAGGGAGGGGACCCCACTCCCTAAGTTCATCTTTCACAAGCACAAGTCACCTCAAAGTGAGGACGTATTCTTAGCTTCTCATCGTTGTTTGAGGAAATCTTTATTTCTGAGCAATACTAGTTGCTTTAGTATGTTTCAGAAGGCACTTTTCAAAACATGTCTCCAGCGTGGGACAAAAATGACTAGATCTGATGAGCACGTGTGTTTGGGTGAAGGGCACAACACTTTGACCTTTAAGTTTTGCCTCCAATCTATGCCTAAGACTTGTGCCCATCATGCAGCCTGGCTAAAAGCTGATTTATGGGAGAAAGCCCTATCTTGCTCTGGAAGGCCAGCAATGAAGCTACCTGCCCAGAATGAATTATCTCAGTCCTAACGGCAAAGTCTCTTGCCTAGCATGATCGTTATGGCCCACCATCCAATGCGTCGGTTCCGTTGGCCTCGTGCTCGATTCCAACCTGACTCTGCCTTTGAAGTCTCCTAAGAGACTTTGAAAATTGCCTTTGAAGTCTCCTAAGAGATGCGCCTCTAAACCACCAGTGAAAAAGGCTAGAATGAAGACCAAGCATCACGAGCATCATCAGTCGATTCCAAAGCCTCCCACTGGCAGCCTTACGATCTGACCCCCCAGTTATTACATTTCATTCAAAGAAAGTGGTTCTTAGACCTACTGTTCAATTTTTACCTCAAGTGGTTACTCTCTAGCACAGGATATGATCCTACTAGTTCTTTTTTCCAGAATCCCACATCAAAGGCAGAAAAGAGTCTTCACCTCCCTAGTTGTTAGAAGAGCTTTATTGTTTAATTTGCATAGAACAAACCCTTTTTGTAAGTCCACGAGGCTTTTTCTCTGTCATTCTGGCCTGTCTAAAGGTAGGGCAGCCTCTTCACAGATGGTTTCAAGGTGAATAGTGTCCACTGTCAAGTTATGCTACCAAGAGGTGAAACAATGGTGTCCATTTGGCATCAAATCCCACTCCATGAGAGCCCTATCTTCATCTGCTGATTTTTCCCACGGTGTCTCATTGACCGAGATCTGTAGAGCTGTGACTTGGTCATCGTCTGATACTTTCATCAAGCATTACGCAGTGGGAGTTAGTGCTAAAAGGGATACAGTGGTTAGAAAAGTGGTGTTGCATTCCATTTTTCAGTAAGAGCATCACACCCGGGTCCAAGGTAAGGAGCTTGCTAGTCTCCCAATGTGGGACTGCACAGAAGACTGAAGATAAAAACAGTGCTGCACTTACCTGTAACTATTGTTCATTCAGCTGTCTTCTGCGCAGGCATACACTTCCTCTCTCCTGCCCTGCTGTGAGCTCTCAATGCCAGGAATATTATGTTTAGGGCCTGTGGGGGCTCAGGAGAACTGAAGGAGTAGGAGGTGTCTCTCCTTGGAGTTTGTGATAATTTAAGCGGGAAAACAATTGCTAGTGTGCTTGGGAGGGGCTTCCCTTGAAGTTCTGTTCAGCTCAAGAGTTTCCTAGAAAAGTCCTTCGGTGGCTGACATGTGCGAGCGCAATCCTAGTGTGTACCTGCACAGAAGGCACTCGATGAACAACAGTTACAGGTGAGTGCAACAGTGTTTTTGATCTGTTTTGGAAAGCTAATCAAGTCCCCCCCCCTTTTTGTATTGTCTGACTTGGGAACAGTGCTTCTAAAGCCAAAACAGCCTGTCATGTAGTTTGCAAAACTGACAAGATTGCCTCTGAGATGCAGGCAGAAAAATGGGACCGTTTCGTTATTCTGAGCATAAGCTTTGTAAATATGAAATGTCAGGGTAAAAACATTGATGACTCACAAATGTAGGAGCATGCTTTTTGTTTTTTTTAAATGAATCATTTACAGAGCAATAACCCCCAGGGGTGGGGACAGCTATGAGGAAAATAGTTTTGTTTTGTTTTTTAAATACACAAAAGCATTCAGCATAAAATCATGTCATTGCTGCTCTAGGAAGACCTACTGAAAGTCTGGAGCCACTTCCTATATTACCAAATCCCTACTTGGTAGCTTCTTGACACATGCACATCAAATGTACATTCATCAGAAAACCTGTATATAGTATCTATGGACCGGATTCAAAGTACCATCAGCTAACGGAGCTCAGCTAAGCAAAACTTTCCTCCTTTCCCCTCCTCTGCACCCCACTGAGCTCCCCAAAATTCTGATCCTTGGGGACATTGTGAGATCTGTAATGAAGGGGGGTGGGGACTGGTTTGAAAAAACCATTCCCTTGGCAAAAGTAATGTATGGCAGCAGAAAACAAGGTTTGGGTCCAAATTTATATGAGGATTTCACATTCATTCCGGCATAGAATTGTAGCAAAGTTTTTACAGCTGCTTCATACATGCATATATACCTATTTTATTTTTGTTGTTGTTGATGATATAATTTGTGAACAGCATGGAACAGTATTACATTTGAGATGTATGGATAACATAACAGAAAATTCAAAGGGATGGAGAGATTCTCACATTGTTTGTTTGCTTGCTTGTGTCTGTCATCAAAATAAAAATTATTGGGGAGGGGGAAAGTTCTAGCTCCAGATGAGGTCTCCAACCTTTTTGAGCCTGTAGGTGCCTTTGAATTTCTGACACAGGGTGGCCGGCACAACCACAAAACAGCTGCTGTGGAAGACAGAGTCAACCACAAAATAGTCCCCGTAGGAGGCAGAGTGCCCCCCCCCCACATACACACAGGGGGAGCCCAGGGGACAAGAGGAGCAATGTTTTAAGTATACACTGGGAAAGAGCAGTGCAAGAGAGAATCAGAACAACATTGTGGTGGTGGTAGCTTCCACTGAAACAACATAATTTTAATTTGCCCAGGCAATCAGATCTCCAATGGCCAATCAGAAGCCCTGCTGGAGTTCCCCTTTGTCCCACCTACTTTCTGAAAACACTTGGTGGGCAGGTGCTGCGGTGGGCATGGGTGCCACTCTGAGGACCCCCAAGCTATAGTGTTGGAATTCTGGTACAAACACACAAGCTTTTGGCTTAATGACATACTCATGAAGTGATAGGGTTGCCAAGTGTATCTTCGCTGGGAGCAGGGGGCTCCCGGCCAGCGTCTTGTGTGCACGCACGTCACCTGGAAGTGATGGGAGGATGCCAGGCACGCTGGGGGTGGGGCCACGGCCATACAAGGGAAAACATCTAGGGCTGCCAAATCGGGCTGGGGGGCGTGGAAAACCCCGCTTTGGAGGCCCGATTTCCGCCGCGGCGGAATTGGGCCCCAGGGGGAACCCTTTCCCTGGCGTGCGCATCACTAGGAAGTGACGTGGGCATGCTGGGCATGCTGGGGGCGGGGCCACGGCCATACAAGGGAAAACTCTATGGTTTTCCCTTGTATGGCCGTGGCCCCGCCCCCTGCGTGCCTGCGTCACTTCCGGGTGACACGCACATCGGGGTGGAATTCCCCCCGGGGCCCGATCCGGCGGCACCGGGGAACGGGCTTGGGATCCGGGGGGACTTGGGATCCCTATGAAGTGATGAATATGGCATATATGAACCAGACTAATTTATTTACCAAAATGTCACTATTTAGCTAGGCTTAAATCATTGGCTCTGATTCCTCAAAGTAACAAAGGAGCCACTTATATTTTGGATTGTTCATCAAAATGTTTAAGTGTTTTATTTTATTTATTTATTTTTGAGATTTTTATTCCGCCCAAGTCCAAGACTCATTACAATAAAATCACATTAAAATCAGTTAAAACGACAAACAATAAAAAATGCATACAGGTAGTGAGAATCTCATATCTGTTAGAGCCACAGGTGGAATCAAATGGGCCCTTTCAGCAGTTTGGGAGCCAGAGCAGAGAGGCCAACTAAAACAGACACCCACTGCCTCAACTGAAGGCCTGGCGGAACAGCTCCATTTTGCCGGCCCTGCAGAACAGTAGAAGGTCCTGCAAAAAGCTGCCATTTTCTCCAGGGGAACTGATCTCTGTTTTCTGGAGATTAATTGTAATAGCAGGAGATCTGGAGGCTGGCAACTTTAGCTTTGGGTCCCCATTTGGGGAGAAACAGAGGATAGACATGAATAAAATAAATAAATATATGATTTGCTTCCAAATAGGCAAATCCAGCATTTCTATTCTATACTAGCATCTTTAAGCACAGGTAAACCCCACTGAGTGATTAGTTCACAAACAAGCATGTCTGTGCCAGGTTTTTTGAAGGCTAGGTAATATCTGGTATTTCCATTGAATGTATATGTTATAGATTTAAGCATTACTGTAGAATTTAGATTGAATTAAGGTGCTGGATTGAAGTCTGAATTAAGGTGCTGAATTGAAAATACAAAATATTCCTTTAATCCTGGTGTTTTACAATTGTGGTTGATGAAGTATCTGTTTTTCCACAAGGGTTTTCTTTTCTGATCATATAATAAAGGCCAGCCAGTAGTCCATACCATCTCTTGCCCTTCTTCCTTTTCTTGCTGAGATGGGAAGCAGAACATTAAAGACCAACCACACAGTATAATCGTCTTTCAACTTCTGTTAACAAGGGTATTAAAAAGGCCCTCCCTAATATCAGCTGGAAAAGGCCGAAGTCGTAAAATCTGTACTTAAAAGGTGGGTAGGTGTAAATTCAGCACATGGGGCCCTTTTTTCATCTAGGAAGCTGGTTGATTAGAGGCCAGTTGTCTTAATGAATTGGGAAGTTGCTGTCATATCTCAGTCCCTTGGGACTGCCACTTTAGGGAGGATCAAATGTTCACATTGAGGGGTTTAAAGAGAGCATATTGGCCCTGATCTTGCAAGTAAGTGACTGGAAAACAGCATCTGCACAAGACCTCGGTGTTGTCAATAATGTCCACCTGTGGGGCATTTGCTATCGACTGAGGATCCTAGTAGGAGATACGCTGCAGTCCTTAACTAGTTTACTCATTTCACTTATAAATATTTATATGCTGCTTTCTTCCTCAACTGGAATCTGGAGTGGGTTACAACCTTCCTTCTCCATACTTCCATTTTATCTTCAAACCAACCCTGTGAGGCAAGTTAGGTTGAGAGACAGAATGGCTGGCCCAAAGGCAGAGTAGGGAACCTGGGTCTCCCAGATCCTAGTCTAACACTCTTGATGACAGGAAAAATGTCACCTATGGAAAAGACTTAGGGGTGCCAGCTTTGGGTTGGGAAATTTCTGGAGATTTGGGGATGAAGCCTGGGGAGAGCAGTGTTTGGGGAGGGGAGGGACCTAAGCGAGGCATACTGCCATGGGCTGTATCCTCCAAAGCAGCCATTTTCTCCAAGGGAAATGAACTCTGCATTCTGGAGATCAGTTGTCATTCTGGGAGATCTCCATGTGCCACCTGGAAGTTGGCAACCCTAAACAGACTTTAATAAACCAAAGTTATTGTGTGGCAAATAATCCCCTTACCCATTCTGTTTCTCTCACTGAAATCAAATGGCCCTTACACTTAGGCTGCCCAGTCTTAAGGGCTGAATTTAGACTTGACCCATGAGATGCATCATATGGTCTCCTCTTGTTTTTTCCCCTAGAAAGGTTAAAAACAGCCATGGAGGGATTAGAGCTATGGAGGTGAGGTGCTAGCCTTTCCTTGGGCTGTTTTCCCTATGACATCCACCACCGCTACCCCCAACCTGGAGCTGCTATTTCCCAATGCAACAGTTTGAATCAGGAAAATAAAATGGGTGAAAGATTATCTTGCATCTGGTACTACGGTCCTGTTTTCAAAGGTCACCACTCATGGCTTCTTTTAGCCTTATGGTGGAAAAAAGGGAGGTCTTAATCACTGATCTCCCAGATCATGCCTAGTTAACATGTATAACCGAAGCAGTGTAAATGGGTGCACTTGAAGAGGCATCCAAGGTGTCTGCCCCAGCTGACATCAGAAAGCCTTGTGCCTACAATAAGCAAATGTGAACCGAGGGCAGGGCAGAAGGAAGAAATTCATGCACACTCATACACACACACACTCAGTTTGTGACTTCACATGGATCTAGATTTTTGGGGTAATCTAGTTCTTCAAGAGAAAGCTATTGAGATGGCAAATTAGTAGCATCTCTCTCCTTGCAAATGGGGAAGGACATACCCTCCCCACCCTCCAAACAGATGTTAGTTCTCTAGTATTAATAAGGCAACATTTTGCCATATGTGGTAGTTGGGCATATGAGCTCTAAGTTCTGCAAGATGGTTTCAGATGCAATGTCTTCTGGGTCAGGCATAAGCCTTCCTTGTGGTCCAGAGACCTTATTGCTTTATTTATTTACTAGGAATAAGGCCCGTTGTGGAAATAGCTCTAGAAAGAGACTCTGGGCCGGTGCCCTGGCCTTTGGCACTTAGTGTCAATTTGCTGTGGTGACCTCAGAGCTTACCGTTTTCTTCAGGGGGACTGATCTCTGCCATCTGAAGACCAGTTGTAATTCTGAATGATCTCCAGCCTTCACCTGGAGATTGGCAACAGTGGTTCCCCAGGAGGAAACGGCTGGTTTGGAGGGGGGAGTCTTTGTACCTGTCTGAGGTCTCACCCCTCCTCAAACCCCACTCTTAAAAAAAAACCCCCTTCCAGGTTCCACCCCTCAAATCTCCAGAGGCGGCAACCCTATTTCCTTCCAAACCAACCATCAACATACCATTGCCAGAGCGTCGCCCAGCTACGTGCCCAGCGTGCTGGCGTCATGTCTGGGCGACAGCATGGTACGGCGGGGATGTGTTCCACTGAGGGATGTTCCGGCCGGGAACCATGTGTCCCCCGCCGATTCGAAGGTAGGTACTTGGTAACCCTAATTCAGGGAGAGTCCTAGTGCCGCCATGGAAGGCACCAGGACTGCAGCCTGCAGGGAGTCTGCAGCATTGGCATGGACATTGAAGTCCCTGAGAACCATCAGTCTTGGAAAATCCAAAGCCCAGCCCACTACCTACTCCAGCAAGCTCAGCAGGCTGTCTGCTGGTGCGCTTAGGCGAATGGTGACCGTTATTAAGGGATTACAGGTATTTGCCTTGACAAGGCCTCGGCAAGGAGGCACCTCACTTTTGGAATGCCCTCCCCCTGAAGGCTAACCTAGCACCTATTTTACTTGCTTTAAGGTGCCAGGGTAAAAACATATCTTTATATCCAGGTGTTTAATTAGGGGTTTCCTCTTAATGGCTTTTTGATGGTCTGCTTCTGTTTTATGGGTACTTTTAAATTCTGCTTATTTCTAATCTTGTGTGTGTTTAATGGTGTGTGTTTGGTGTAGTGGTTAGAAGCTCGGACTCTGATCTGGGAGAACCGGGTTTATTTCCCCACTCCTCCACATGCAGCTGCTGGATGACCCTGGGCAAACCACAGTTCTCTCAGAGCTGTACTCTCAAGAGCCATCCTCAAAGAGCTCTCTCAGCCCCACCTACATCACAGGGTGTCTGTTGTGGAGAGAGGAAGGGAAGAAGATTGTAAGCCACTCTGAGACTCCAAGTGAAGGGCAGAGTATAAATCCAATCTCCTCCTCCTCCTCCTGTGGTTTTTAATTGTAAACTGCACTGAACAGAAGAGGCGGCCTAGAAATAGTCTAAATAAAATGAATGAATATAGTTACAGTGGCATAATTCATTTTTAACAACGTTGGTACAACAAAAGGCACTTTCTCAAAAGAGACTAAATAGATCGAGAGCTGTCCGGATTAATTGGCGTATCAAAAGTTTAAGGATGCTGAAAAACTGGGTAGAATTTGTAAACTGATTCTAGGATATACTGCATAGAGTTGTAAGAATAGGTGTAATGCATTCTAGATAATGATTTTGGAAACTGAAATAGTAATTTAATATCTAGAGGATAAATTGGTTTGTAAATGTAGCAGCTTTATTTATTTTGTAGCCCTCGGATATATATAATCAGAAAGACATGCACCTAGGGGTGTGATATGGCTGACTCCTGGTTGGGAAATACCTATGAGAGGATGGAGTCTGGGATGGGAGAGAGCTCTGCAGGGATGTTGTGCCAAAGAATCCACCCTCCAAGGCTGTCAGGTTCTCCAGGGGAACTGATCTGCAGTCTGGAAATATGTTGTATTTCCAGGAGAACTCCAGGTCCCACCAGGAGGTTGGCAAGTCTAGCTAGTAAAGATAGATCTAGAGTGTACAAGGATTCAAGCTAGACTAACAATCAAATGGACAGAAGTAGCTCTGCTATCTTGACTGAAGTTAACCACTTTGTATCAGGTAAGATTTTTCTCTCTTGGGCTTTAACTCATTCCGTAGAAGAATATGGACAAAGTTTGAGTCTGGCGGCACCTTTAAGACCAACAAAGTTTAATTCTGGGTATAAGCTTTCATGTGCGTGCCACACTTCTTCAGAATATGAAGGTGATGAAACAAACTATTCTGTGATACTATCCACTTTGTTTTGCATAAGAAAATTGCCAACAGTTGCTCAAGGAGAAACCTATTTAATAATATAATTTCACACACACACATACAGAGAGAGAGAGAGAGAGCTTTAGTCTCTAATTATATATTCGGAAATATGTCTAAGGAACTCTTCATTATACAAAGCAGATGAAGACTTTCAGACTTCTGAATAAATTACAGCAGAGAAAAACAAAACTATCATTCAGGCAGAAAATGCCTTCATCGTTTTTAAACTGTCACTGAGCATACCTATGATATTAGAGCCATAACTCAAAAAACTGTCAACATTATGAAAGTGCTGAATGACAAAAGGGACTTTCCCTAGATTTTTATGAGACAGAGGAAATTGAGAGACTCAAAGAATGATTTTTATATCTATCTTTTAAAATGCCTTAAAACACAGACCAGGAAAACAGAACAACTGTCTCTGGAATTTTTTCCTGTGGTTTACAGTATGTTATTTATTTAAAACATTTTTATGCTGTTTTTTTACCCAATCAGGGCCAACAAGGCAGCAAACATAAAAACGTTAAAATACCTATACACTTATAATACAATTAAAATATAAAATGCAATTAAAACACATAAACAAACAACGTTAGGAGGAGGGCCAAAATCTGTTTTTGGGGGTATGCCACCTGCTGGCAAAAGACACCGATAGAGGGAGGCAAAGAAATCTCCCCAGGGAGGGAGTTCGAAAGTTTTGAGGCCACACTGGAGGAGACCCTCTCTCGGGTCACCACCTGTCTAGCCTCAGATGGTGAGGGCAACCACTGCAGAGCCTCCAAGGTGACCAGAATGAGTGGGTATGTTTGTATAAGAGAAGGCGGTCCTAGAAATAATATTTAATGTTTTTATTGTGCAGTAAAATTGATCCAGCACTAACTTGTCCAAAGTGAATATTCATGCACTCCCATTAGGTATGAATTCATTTACAGAAGATGCCTAATTTGTATAAGAGTCCATGCTTTCCCTTCTATTTTCCTGTTACCCAAATCAATCAGTTGTGCTGCTGTTAAAATGTTGCCTAGTAAATGACAATGCCATAGCTAAGACAGCAGCAAGATTGCAGGACAAAACGTCCCAGAATGATCTAGGGCAAGATCTAACCCTAGGCAGAAGTTGCCAAGGCAATATCACCAGTGAACAGCTGTGGGGTTTGGGGAGAGGAATTTTACATCTCTGGAGGCCATGGATGATCCCTTCTTAAGGTTTCCAGGTAGGACCATTTGAGGGCAGGACATGGGAAGGGAAGCAACACTTGATATAGAACCGTCACTTCTGGATGAAGACCCAGGAGTGATGTCAACTTGACACTCTAGGAATCCCCCTCCCCCAAGTTTCTATGATATATACCATAGTAATTGGGGAAATTACTAGAGCCATCACCCGACACAGTGATATCATATCCAGTGATATCATATCCAAGTGACATTGGCACAGCATGCCCCATCTTCCCTGCCTTTGCTCCCAGCTTCAGAAGTTCTGGAAAGGTTGCCTGCCTGGCTTTATTGGATTTATACCCCGCCCTTTCCGGTGAAGTAGGCTCAGAGCGGCTTCCCTATACCTCCCTGATATCACCTTGCCCCCCAAGCATAGCAAGTGAAGAACCTGTAACGCAGAGATGGATAGGTGGGTCTAGGTGGACCCACAGAATACAGGGAACATTGATTCATGGCAATATTGGACTGGTGTCTGTCCTCCCTACGCACTCATGTTAAATCTAAAGGCCCTTTCACTTGTAACCCTGCATGCCAGCTTCTTGGAATACATCCCTCCAGCACTGAGTCAATTGCACTGGTTACCTATTTGCTTCCAGGACCCTTTCAAAGTGCTGGTTATCACCTTTAAAGCTCTTCGCACCCTGGGGCTCTCCTGCCATTCAGACCGCTACTTTCGATGTTGGAAATACTTAGGCTTGCCAATTTCCAGCTAAGGATGGGGATCTGCTGTCCCTATATCCTGTTGGTTGCCGCTGCTGAGCAAAGGGGTGGGAGGGAATGCCCAGGTGAAACGTGGCATTGTGCTGGGATCTCCAGCACAATGGCATTGCTGCTGATACAACTCAGAAGCGACATCGTCATGTGGGGTGAAGCTCTAGCAAATGACAGAGCATAACCTCAGTGTGTTTTGTAAGGCTGCCAATCTGGTTTGGAAAATTCCTGGAGATTTGGGAGGGGGGGTGCCAGAGGATTGCAGAGTATGGGAGGAGAGAACTCAGTGGGGTGTGTGTGTGTGATGCCACAGAGTCCACCCTCCAAAGGTGCCATCTCCTCCAGGAGAACTGATCTTTGTAGTCTTGAGATTAGTTGCAATTCTGGGAGAACTCTGGGCCCCACCTGGAGCGGTTGGCACTCTGGCACAGAGTCTCCTTTCAAGTGTACTTAGCAAAAACAATTGTGTCTGCAGTTAATATTGCTTATGAAAACACCCTTAGGGAATATACATCCTAACTTAAACCAGTTTTACTATCATTTCCAGAAGTCCAAAGATTTCCTTTCTAAGGATGTTCATGAATTTGTTCTCAATGCTGTAACATCTGCAAGGTTAACATCTGCTCAAAATGGGAAGAAGAATATAATTCCAAAGAAGGAGGGTTAGAAAAATTAGCAGAGTGTATTTGTTTGTGTAAATGAGCTTGTTTATGACATGGCCATATGTCTGATAAATTTGGAACACTGATTTTTTAAAAGAAGATAATTTTGAGTCTGTATATCTGATGTTTATAATAGCGCTGTAATATGTGTCCTGTATTTTAGTTCTTTATTTGTACTGGATTTATTCCTTTTCCCCTTTTTTATCAAATAAAACTTTATTTTTTAAAAAAGAGGTCCACAAATTTGCATTATGTACTATTTTTTAAAACATTCTTTAAGTGTTACATAAGACTTTTAAACCTGTGTTTCTTTTAAAAAACTAACACAATGGAACATTTAAATATTTTGAAAATGCATTTTGGGAAACAATGTTCTCAGACATGTTCTAAGTTTATAGTCTGAATTATCCCCAACCAACATAAAACTCAGATGCAAACTCTGGAATATTACGTATTTCTCACACCTTGAATAAAACTTGGTTGGTCTTAAAGGTGCCACTGGACTCTAACATTGTTGTATTTCTCGGCTGTATTTGGTAAGTGGAGCATGTGGGATCCTCATAGGAGATGATGTGCCTCCCCTTGGCTATAGTGGACAGTATTTTACTTAAAAGCAATTTTACACAATAGGAGTCTTCTTTTTTCTTTTCAGTTCATGACCACTTCGACTCTAATTCTGCCAAGTAAAATTCAGACCTGGGTATTGAACCCGTGGCCTGTTTTTTCTTTGTTTCCTTTCCTGGTGTCAGTTATTCCCCAGGGCATTGTTAAATGTAGATAAGAAGGCTCAATCAGGTTTTCGTTACAAGATGATAATCCTCCCCCCCCCTTCTCACTGTTGCCTGTTAAGTTAAATGAATTTTAGCTGAGGGTTGATAATTATCATAGAGAAGAAGGTAACACATTGAGAGTTCATTTTCCATCCTAGCACTTGCATCCTTTTGAATTCTCCACACCCTGACACCATTTCCCATTCTGTCACTTCTTCTTACACCACCCCTGCCTCCTCATAAAAGGGTCTCTTTAGACTGAGACCACAGGCTTTTTTTTTTTTTTTGCTGGCAGCTGACAGGAATTGCCTCTTTCTTCCAAATTCTTGTTCCAGAGAGGACAGATTACAAGAGACTTTGGTGAGCATGGAAGAAAAAATGAGCTCTGAGAATTCCCCATTCCTTTCTTCATGGGACTGGAAGAGCAATGCAGGAACTATGGTACTGAGACAGTGCCCATCTCCTCAGAGTCTGTCTCCATCTCCTTCCTTTGAATCTTTCTCATCCTCTCCTTGTCCGGTTGTTGTGGAGGTGCCCTGTGCCAGCAGCAGCAGCAGCAGGAGTGACAGCAGCAATAGCTTGATGGGCTATACCCTGGTGGAGTTTCCTGCCATCTATCTACCAAACCCTGGACAGGGCAAGGGCCAGAAGGGTCCCAAAGTCAGGATGTCTGCCCAGCGCAGAAGAAAAGCCAGCGAAAGAGAGAAGCTGCGAATGAGGGCCCTGGCTGAAGCACTGCACACTCTGCGCGACTATCTGCCTCCTATCTACAGCCAAAGAGGGCAGCCTCTCACCAAGATACAGACGCTGAAATACACCATCAAGTATATCGGTGAGCTCACAGATCTGCTGAACAGTGTCAAACAGGCACAGATGCCCTGAGGAGACTTGGAAGTTGAAGATCCTTCTTCTCAGACAGAGAAGCATCAGGTTCTCTTCCCACCCCTCATCCACACCCACAGGAAAAGGACAAAAACTTTCATTTTGGATAACAATGAACTTATTCCACAGAAGATTTTTTTTTTCTGCTATGAGGAGATGTATGACAACAGAGTTAAAGAGGACGTTGGTTTTTTGGATGCAGCAAAGAAGGAATACCTCAGATGATTCAGAATCCATCCAGCTGGCTGGCCACTGTGTGAACAGAATGCTGGATTTGATAGGCTTTGGTCGGATCCAGCATGGCTCTTATTATGTTGCTGGAATCAGAAACCATTTCTACAATGTTGATTCTGACAGGATTTATAGACCAAAATTCTTCTTGATAATCTTTCTTATTATTAATAGTTGACTCAATTTCAGTTATTGGGATGTGTTTTGAAAAGGTGACCCATGGATTCTAAATAAAATGTACATTTTAAATCATGTGTATTGGTTAGTAGGCACTTTATATTAGCAGCAAGAAGAAAGTATGTATACCTAGTTGAAGAATAGTCTTTAATAAACCTATATGCTACAGTAGAACAATAAAAATAATGTCTTTGACTGAAAGTAAAATTTTAAAAGGAAAATTTCCACCAAATTTCTTTCTACTGGTTCATAATACTGAGTAGCTATTTTCCTATTGTTATTATTTTTATTACTGTTACTGTTATTTAGAAGATGCTTTTCTTTTGTCAAATGTCAGTCATTTGTTCCAAAATTATTATTCTTCCAATAAACTGTACAATGTTTTAGGCCTATTTCAGCCAGAAAGCATTTACTCCTTTATAAACATGGGGCAGCTTTGTAATTGGCCATTGACAGTGCAATGCTGTACAAGTTACTCCAGTCTGAATTTATAGATGCCAGTGGGCTTTTTTTAAAAAATTAATTTTTTAAATCACAACTCCCAAACAAAATAGAAATAAAAAATAGCAAGATATAACATCAATGGTAGCAGGTCTACAGATAAGCATCTATAAAAGATTCTCAAATATCTAAAAATATGTCCATGTGCAACTGTTGCCTATATGTCATACGTTCAAATTTTAATAAGGTTGTAAATTCCTCAATCCATTGGATTATAGGAGGTGGGCATTTATCTCTCCAGTGTTGTAATATGGTGAGCTCCCCTTCACTGGCAATCTTTAAAGACTGGCTGGACAAAAACTTGTCAGGGATGTTCTAGGCTGATCCTGCACTGAGCAAGGGGGTTGGACTAGTTGGCCTGTATGGCCCCTTCCAACTTTGTGATTTTATGATTCTATGTGAGAAGCTCAGCTATCAACAACATTAATAATTAGGGGCACATTTTGGCAACAGTTCACAGTTAAGCCCCTTTGAAAACAATGGCATTTATTTACTACTTTTCTTCGTTTATATCCTACCTTTTTCCCAAGGGGAGGGGGGGACAGGTTACATTTTCCCTCCATTTTATCCTCACAACAACCCTGTGAGGTAGGTTAATCTGAGAGTGCGTGAGTGGCCCGAAATCACCCAGCAAGCTTTCATGAGATAGCCACAAGTAACTTTTTAAAGGTTGTACCCACCATGTAAGGTGCAAATTATTCACCAAGATATCCTGTGCCCCACAAGTGATATGTGTGGGCTTCTTTAAATGTGACAAAACGTATTGACAAAGCATGCTTCTGTCTATCAGATGATTAATACAGATAGGTTGCTCTATGTATAACCAAAGAGTGGCTCTCTGGCATGTGTACATATAATATACAGACAGGTACATTTGGCTCATGGGATAAGCTATGCATATATTGGATGTTATTTCTATTTTAAAAAACCTAGTTAGCATGATGTCATGCTTAAACTATGTCCCTACCTTGGTAATTTGCATGTTAGTATGTTGCATATGTGTTTTGTTTAATTCATTAATTTATACCTTGCCTTTTCCCACTGGGGACCCAAGGCAGCTTACATTATTCTCCTCTCTTCCATTTTATCCCCACAACAACCCTGTGAGGTAGGTTAATCTGAGAGTGCGTGACTGGCCCAAAAATCACCCAGCAAGCTTTCATGAGATAGCCACAAGTAACTTTTTAAAGGTTGTACCCACCATGTAAGGTGCAAATTATTCACCAAGATATCCTGTGCCCCACAAGTGATATGTGTGGGCTTCTTTAAATGTGACAAAACGTATTGACAAAGCTTGCTTCTGTCTATCAGATGATTAATACAGATAGGTTGCTTTATGTATAACCAAAGAGTGGCTCTCTGGCATGTCTACATATAATATACAGACAGGTACATTTGGCTCATGGGATAAGCTATGCATATATTGGATGTTATTTCTATATTAAAAAAAGCTAGTTAGCATGATGTCATGCTTGAAATATGTCCCTACCTTGGTAATTTGCATGTTAGTATGTTGCATATGTGTTTTGTTTAATTCATTCATTTATACCCTGCCTTTTTCCCACTGGGGACCCAAGGCAGCTTACATTATTCTCCTCTCTTCCATTTTATCCCCACAACAAACCTGTGAGGTAGGTTAGACTGAGAGAGTGTGACTGGCCCAAGGTCACCCAGCGAGCTTCCATGGCAGGAGTGGGGATTCAAACCCAGTTCTCCCAGATACTAGTCCGACACTACACCACAATGGCTGTCTTGTATTTGAAAACACAAGAAACACCTGCCCCTTAAATGTATAATATGTTTAATATGCACTATGATGGCTTCCTCTGTCTGAGAGTGACACGTTATTGTTAAGCACCAATATGAATTATGCAACTGATTTAAGTGTGCTCCAAGCTCATCAAGGAGAAAAAACATTCAGGCTGCATTCACAGGCAGCCTGTGATGCCCAAGGTCCAAGTGATCTAAACTGCAACCCAAAGTAACTTTGAGTGGAGCATTCCAAATGGTATCGCCTTCCTTCAGGGTTACAGCTTACAAAATAATCCATGCTAATTATGGTATCTCCCTCAGAGCCCTGTGTTATGTCCCAGCTTGCCCTGGGTGGTATGCCATATGTATGGTGAGACAGCATTCTCAGACATCATAAACCAGTCTCTAAGAAGTGAGGTGTTTAAAGTGAGGTCATTCCTAACCTGGGAAAATTTTGTCACATCTCAAAGTGCTGTTAAGTGTCCGACAACAGAGACTTTAAAAAATAAATTGCATATCATAAGAAATTCTCTCTTAAAACACATTAAAATCATTTTTAGATCCACATATAATCACTTCTGAGAACCTTTCCTATTCCTATTGCATGGAAAGGTTCTCAGAACTTAAGAACATAACAGAAGCCAATATTGGATCAGGCCAATGGCCCATCCAGTCCAACACTCTGCCTTACAGTGCCCAAAAATACCAGGTGCCATCAGTGGGGCCAGGGCACTAGAAGTCCTCCCACTGTTGACCCCCCCCCAGCACCAAGAAGACAGAGCATCATCACTTGCCCCAGAGCCCCTATCTATACCTTGTGGCTAATAGCCACTGATGTACCTCTGTTCCATATGCTTATCTAATTCCCTCTTGAAGCCGTCCATGCTTGTAGCCGCCACCACTTCCTGTGGCAGTGAATTCCATGTGTTAATCACTCTTAGGGTGAAGAAGTACTTCCTTTTATCCGTTCTAACCCGACCACACAGCAATTTCATGGAGTGCCCACGAGTTCTTGTATTGTGAGAAAGGGAGAAAGGTACTTCTTTTTCGACCTGTTCTATCATATAATCAGAAGACAACATCCCTGGGGATCCAATTGCATCCCTGCAAATGAATATTTAGAAATCCTTCCAAGTTATAGCCTATCATTCACCTTCAAAATGTATTCAGAGCCTAGACGTTCTAATCAGCATAACAGTGAGTGCCACAATAGTCTTCTCAAATGCCCCTTTCCTTCTCCTCCCCACTGAAAAAACAAGCCTCCCTCCCCCTATTTCTGTAAACCTGCTGAAGTCTTAATTTACTTTTAACTTTCCGGTAATTAGTGTCACAGGCCACATCACATGGCAAAGTGAGAAGGAAATATTTGCATTGGCAGTTTTCCTTGAAATTGATTTAGCATGACCCCTTTTTGCCTTCCACTATAAGAATGGGGAGAAGAATCTGTATGCTGATGCAGTGCAGATGGGAACGGTAAAGAACAGAATAAAGGGAGTGCTCTCCCCCCCCCCTTTAGGACATGGCACATTTTAAAGATGTGCCATGCATTTATGCAGAATAATTGGAAGTGCACATCACACTATGGAAAAAGGTGGTTGGGATGGGAAGGGGGGCTAATGAGAGATTCTTGGATTTAGCATCGTTAGCCTCTAGTGAGCACATAGGATTATGCCTTCATACTGCGTGTGATTATTCCTGAGATTATCAATAATTGCTGGGTTATACGATGAGCAAAAAGGTAACAACAAAAACCCTCCTAAATGGCAGAGCTTTAAATTTGTTTATTGGAAATAACCTAGAAGGCATATGGACCTGACTGTGAATCCCCCTCCCCTAAACACCTGCTTGGAAATAATTTCCAGATTATCCATTTGTACCTTGTTCCACACACACACACACACACACGCACACAAAAGTATATTTTGTTTTTTTGGGGGGGGTTTGGCCAAGGGATCTTTATTCTACTCTATCTTCAAAAGCAGTTTAATTAAGATGGAGAGTAAGCCCAATTGAATAAAATAGGGCTTGCTTCTTTATTTACTTCATTGCTACCCTGCCTTTCTCGCTGTTGGACACCTGAAGCAGCTTACATTGTCATCTCCTCCATTTGATCTTCACAACAATCGTGTGAGGTAGGTCGTCCTGCAAGCTTCCATGGCACAGTGGGGATTCTCCCAGACACTCTAACCATCACACCACGCTGGCTCTCTTCTTAGTAGACCGGTATGGGACCCCCCACCCCTGGGGATGCAGCCTGTACCATCGCCAAGAACAGAACAATTACTTCAGCTCTGTATTGACTACAAAATAACAACTCATAGGCTATGGCCTCTACCAATCCAATGCTACAAGGACCCGGTCATTTGAAGGGATTTGCTCATATCAATCCCCAAGGATGTTTGATGTCAAAGGTTACAATGTCCCATTCTGTATATATCACGTATAAGAACCAAAGCTAGGAAGTGCTCGTTTATCCATTGTAACCTTGGGTCAGTCGCAAGCTCTGGCACAGCTGTTCTTGAAAGAGCAGTTTGTGTCAGAGTTCTCTCAGCTCCACCCACCTCACAAGGGTGTCTGTTGTGGGGAGGGGAAGGGAGAGGAGTTTGTAAGCCACTCTGAGACTCCAAGTGAAGGGCGGGGTATGAATCCAATCTCTTCTCCTTCTTCTTCTCCCATTGATATGGAATGCTAAACTGTAGTTACCAAAGGTGTCCTCTAGAGGGAGCCCAACACCTCTTGCAATTGATATTCCAATTCTATTGCTCTGAAACAAGGATTCCCTCTTTTAAAAAGTTATTGGTGTCCGATGTAGGTAAGGTTAAGAATATATTTAACAAGCAAGGCCTCTCAGACATGTTTAAAACTGTGGATTTTGGTTTAACAGTGTATTCCTTGTTTCTCTCTTGGTTGAACTTTCTCTCTTTTGTTCTTAACCCTACAGAGAAAACCCCTGCGAACTGGCACTTTTGTAAGCGCTGCTTCCTAAATAATACATGATAATAATTAATCATTCTCCTCAGAGAGAGTTTACATTTCATTACTGAATACTTCAAATATATTCTTATTGACGATTGTGCAATGGACATTTAATTATTTATGACTTTCTTGTACGCTCAGAACACAATGAACAGTTTTAAGTTTTATATTTTTTTCTTTCAGATCCTGCACAAAGATGTCTGCACAAGTTGGAACCTTCCCCCGCCATCCCACCAAGAAAGTACTGGATCAGATTTGTTGCTGGACGAGTCATCTTATAGTGAGTTCAGAATCACAGTTGGCTCTGTCAGGAAGCCACCAGGTTTCTCCCATGATTCACTGTGTTTCTGGTGGACAAGGATGGCTTCATATATGGTCTACTAGGGGTGCCAACTGCCTGGAGGGGAGAAAGTCCTGTCTCTTTAAGGGAGGCTTAATTGGATGCCATGAAAAGGCCTCACCTGCTCCTTTCCACACATTAAGCCTCTTCTTTTTAGTCATCTTTCCCTCATCCTAGCAACTCCCGTAGCCTTACGTTTCCTTACTTTCTTTTCTCCTTCACACCCACTTTCTCTCTTTCATACCCACCCATCAGTCTACCTTTATCTGCCCTACTTCTTATTTATTTACTTCACTTATCACAACAACCCTATGAAACAGGTTAGGCTGAGAATGTGCTCAAGGTCATCCAACCAATTTCCACATCAGAATGGGATATTCAAGGTCCCAGTTGGAAATTTTAATCACTACACTGGCTTTTGTGGGGTGGCTGCTGTTGAACAGTATCAAGCAGCCAGGCCTGAGTAAGTCACGTGGTTTGGCTGGTAGTAAGTTGCCCAATTGTTGCTGCTGGGCCTGCCCAATTACTCTTCCCTCAAAGACCAGAACAGCACTGGGAATGGCCTTGCCTCTTCTCCCTGCCTTTTACTGACAGAAACCAAGGCCAAAGCAAGCCTGGAATGCTGGCCAAACTGTTGTGGTTGCCTCCAACAGCCACCCCGGGGGTATCTGTTTATTAAAGGTACAGATGCTCCTTTTGTAATTTTTTCAACTGCTCAGCGTATTTTTGCGCGTGTGGATTTCAGAGTTTTCTGTGAACCTGAGGCATTTTTCCGGTTTGTTGAAAGATCTGTCTTGTCTGTTCACCACACCACTCTCTGAATTTAAGTATCCTCAGATGGGGCCACACTTTGTTATTAGACTGTACAAGTGGGGGCCTGCGAAACTCATGGGGGATCCCATCCTCCCTCCCTCCCTCCCTCCCTCCCTCCCTCCCTGTTATCCTCCATTGCTGACCCTTGGCCAGGTGTGGCTCCTGGGCTCTGCCTTAGCCCTAGGCCTGCCAAATCTCGCCACATTGCGGCGGGGGGGCTGCATATCTTTGTAGAATCCTTGCCGTGGGGATAGCGAGACGCGTTCAAATCTCGCCACATTGCGGCGGGGGGTCTGCATATCTTTGTAGAATCCTTGCCGTGGGGATAGCGAGACGCGTTGCACTGCCGTCGCCAGGACATGACGCTATGCGTCGCTCTGGCAACGGGGCTGTTTGGAGCCCCATTGCCAGAGTGACGCGTAGCGTCAGATCCTGGCGATGGCGGGTGCAATGCGTCTCGCTGTCCCCGTGGCAAGGATTCTGTGAAGACCTACGATCCCCCGCCGCGACTTTGCAACTCTACTTAGCCCCCATGAGGCCCTACATGGTTCTAAGCCTCCATGGCTACTATTGGGCCCAAAGCAGCTTCTGGGATTTGTTGCAGCTGCTGCCAGGCCTGGAGCAGCTCCCAGAGACCCTGCCACAGCTGCTGCTGAACTGGAGCAGCTCCCAGACTCCAACAAACAGGGCACAGGAGGTAGGGTGTTTTGTATTTTGAAATTGTTTTCAGAACTTTCTGCAAACCTGGGGGGAGGGAGTTTACAGAACTATACGTTTTCAGTTAGTGTGCCCCCTGTCTGTGGATTAAAGTATCCACAGATTGGCCCACACTTGACTACGAGAATATAAAATGATATGTAGGAAATTAAATAAATAACTATAAAATTATGTTCAAAGATTAATTGACTGTTAATTGAAGCAGCCAGAACTCAGCTAGGGTTGCCAACCACCAGGTGGGGTTTGGATTTTTCCCAGTATTACAACTGATTTCTGGACAACAGAGATCATTTCTTTTGGTGCTTTGGACCGTGCTGCTTTGGACCGTGACCTCTATGGCACTATACCCTGATGAGGCCGCTCCTCACGCCCTGCCCTTTCTAGGCTCCACCTCCAAATGTTCAGGAAATTCCTAACCTGGAGTTGGCAACAATTGGGTAGACACCAACTTTGCACTCAGAAGGCCCCGGATTTCAGTCCTTGGACTCTCTAGTTGAAAAAAGGGCCATCCCAATCAGCCATGACTAAGCTTGAAGGAGAGGGAAGTTGCTGGGACGGAGGGAAAGAAGTTCTGAGCTTGCCTTAGGAGGACTTGGGCTTATACTGTCTGCCTTGAGCCTATAATATCTCAAGTATCACAATTCCCAAGGCTTGGCCAAAGGTTTTAGGCAGGAACAGGACCTATATATATACATTTGGTTCCCATCCAAACACTATTCAGCCTGCCCTCCTAAAGATTTCTGTTTGACCAGAAGCAGTAACCATACAGGTCCTTACAGAGAAAGGTGGTCTTTTAGGTATGCGAGTCCCAGGTCCTGATGGGCTTTAAAGTTTAAGTAATTAATTAATTAGCCATCATGAAATACTACATGCTAAACTATATAATACAATTATATTCAGTGTATGTAAACACACTATTATCTACTGATAGCATTTCGGGGACAGCCCCAAGACAATGTTTTTTCTGAGGATAACTTTTTTGCAGCCCTGCTTCTCACGATTACAGGTACCTTTTGCAGTTTCAGAGGAATCTTCTTTCCAAAGTACTGGACACAGAGAAGAGACAGTTCCTTGAAATCAGGAACCCGTGGCAAGCCTAATGCCTCAGTTTGAATTTCCACTGGTAAGTAGCAAAATGGCCATCATTATGTGCAACTGCATTTTGTACAACTGCAGGGCAGGAAGTGCTTACAGTGGGACTGGAAATGAATCCCAAAGGCATTTGACTTCCCAAAAATCAACCGTGTCAAATACTTTCCTAATATCTGCAAAATAGCAAATTTTGCCTTATTTCAAACTAAGTTCTTCAAAAAGCAAAACTTAAAAGCAAAGAGAATTGAAACAAAATTACCTCTATTTCAATCTTCTAAGGCACCTACCAATGTACTAACCGCTATATGAAGAAATTTTACTGGCTGTACTTCTGGCTTGTTTGTTCTGGAAAATGATGATAAAAATGTCTTCTGTTAACAGGATAATAAGTGACTTTACGATAAAAAAACCAAAACATTGATGCTGGGCAGAATTTTACGAGCAAACATTTAAGTGGAAGGCAGACAGAAAAACCCATCATTGAAGATATTTAGACTTCATTTTCTGTGAATGGGTTTACAATATATCGTAATGAGATACAGCCAAATGTTCCATGAAAGCTTCCGAATACTTGCTAACCAATGAAGCCGATGATGATGACAAGAGACAAAAAGAATTAGAGGGCTGTGAAATCCCTAAAGATTGCCCTGCAGGCTGAATAGAAGGAATGCATATGTGCAATAGATAGGCCTGGAGCCTTAATGGAATTTGTCTGTTTTCTACTTAATTGCCACTCAGTCACTTTCCTCATCAAGCTCTCCTAATTTGTCTCCCCTTGTATGCTCTGGTTGCTGCAGTAATGGTGTGCTGTGATAAACTTTTATTTAAAAAGTGGCAATGTTTCTGTTTTTAATTTTCCTTCCCAAACACCTGGATGTCTATTGGGAGGAGTCACTCCTCCCCCAGTTGGGCTTGATATCTCTGAACTGCATCAGTTTTCTGGTCTGTAGGAAAATCTCTGTTTATCTTCTTGGTTGCTCAGAAACATTATACAGATTTCATAGGTAAAGGTTTCCCTTGCTCGAAAGCCAGTCGAATCCGACTCTAGGGTTGCGGTGCTCATCTCCGTTTCAAAGCTGAAGAGCCAGCGCTGTCCGAAGACGTTTCCGTGGTCATGTGGCCGGCATGACTAAACACCAAGGCGCACAGAACACATAGGGGAGGGGAAACAAAGAAATTCCACTAGTAGTGGGTAGGGGGCGCAAGATTCTCAGCAAGGCTGAAAGACCTGTTCTGGGATATAGTCATGATTTAAAATGGGGGGAGTGTACTTTAAGAGAATTTTTTGTGGGGGTTTTAGTGCCTCATAAGAAATGCAGTAACATTGTCAGGAACAGTCAGGAACAGTCAGGAACATACACACCCGACAAAGCAAAGCAATCTGTGCCTTTGGCATTTATATCTTGAACATAAACCCGTTTAATTTCTTAAAGCAGTAGGTATATAGAACCAAAGAGCTGGTCAGTCATATCAGCATTGAGGAATAATGATCACAGGCATTCTGAAATACAGGAAAGAAAGGGAACTGTTCCCCCAAGGTTGTGTAAGTTCTCAGTTTGAACAAGAGTTAAAGGTATTAAAGTTTTTGTTCCATCAAATGAACACACACACACGGGCACTAGGAACAAACAAGTGGGGACCCACAAGAAACTTGTGGGAGCGGCTATCCCATTCCCCCCACCTCTGCTTCTTCCCCTCTCCCACTACTTCTCTCACACTCTTTCTCCTTCCTGCCAACCCCTTTTCTTACTCTCTCTCTCTCCCCTCCATGCCTATCACTTCCTTTCTGCCCCCACCCCATCACTCTTTCTGCTCCTGTGACTCTCCCGGCCTCTAATCCTACTTCCTTCCTCCCCCAGCAGCAGTGGCAGCAGCCGCTTTCCAGGAATCACAACGAATTACCCAAATACAGAGATCAGTTCATTTTAGTGTTGCCAACTCCATGTTGGAAAATTCCTGGAGATTTGGGGGTGGAGCCTTGGGAGGATGAGGTTTGAGCTTGGAAGTTACCTCAGTAGGATATAAGACCATAAACTCCACCCTTCAAAGCAGCTATTTTCTCAAGGGGAACTGATCTCTGTCATCTGGAGATCAGTTGTAATTCCAGGAGATCTCCAGCCCTCAACTGGAGGTTGGCAACATTAGTTTCCCTGGAGGAAATGACTGCTTTGGAGGGTGGTGTCTCTGGCATTATATCTGTCTGCAGTCTCTCCCCGCCTCAATCCCCACCATCCCCAGGCTCCACCCCTCAAATATCCAGGGATTTCCCAACCTGGAGTTGGCATCCCTGTCTCCTTCCCTCCCAACAGCCAGCCTACCTTTATTTGCTCCTCTGTCTTCAGCTTTCCTTCTCCTTTTACTCTGCAGCTTCTACTGAGGAAAACTATGGTCTTTCTTCACAATGGGGACTAAAACAGTTTACATTATTCTTTCCTCCTTTTTATCCACACAACAACCCTATAAGAACATAAGAGATGCCAATGTTGGATCAGGCCAAAGGCCCATCCAGTCCAACACTCTGTATCACACAGTGGCCAGAAATACCAGTGCCATCAGGAGGTCCACCGGTGGGGCCAGGACATTAGAAGCCCTCCCACTGTTGACCCCCCCAAGCACCAAACAGAGCATCACTTGCCCCAGAGCCCCTATCTTTACCTTGTGGCTAATAGCCACTGATGGACCTCTGCTCCATATGCTTATCTAATTCCCTTTTGAAGCCGTCCATGCTTGTAGCTGCCACCACTTCCTGTGGCAGTGAATTCCAAGTGTTAACCACTCTTTGGGTGAAGAAGTACTTCCTTTTATTCGTTCTAACCCGACCGCTCAGCAATTTCATGGAGTGCCCACAAGTTCTTGTATTGTGAGAAAGGGAGAAAAGTACCTCTTTCTCTACCTGCTCTTTCCCATGCATAATCTTATAAACCTCAATCATGTCACCCCTCAGTCGTCGTTTCTCCAAGCTAAAGAGCCCTAAGCGCCTTAACCTTTCCTCATAGGGAAAGTGTTCCAACCCTTTTATCATTCGAGTTGCCCTTTTCTGCACTTTTTCCAAAGCTATAATATCCTTTTTAAGGTGTGGTGACCAGAACTGCACACAGTATTCCAAATGAGGTCTCACCATTGATTTATATAGGGGCATTATTATATTGGCTGATCTGTTTTCAATACCCTTCCTAATAATCCCCAGCATAGCATTGGCCTTCTTTATTGCAGTCACACACTGTCTCGACATTTTCAGTGAGTTATCTACTACAACTCCAAGATCTCTCTCTTGATCAGTCTCTGCCAGTTCAGACCCCATCAACGTGTATTTATAGTTAGGATTTTTGGCTCCAATGTGCATCACCTTGCACTTGGCCACATTGAACCCCATTTGCCATGTTGACGCCCACTCGCCCATCCTTGACAGATCCCCTTGGAGTGCCTCACAATCCTCACTGGTTTTCACCACCCTGAACAACTTCGTATCATCCGCAAATTTAGCCACTTCACTGCTTACTCCCATCTCCAAATCATTAATGAACAAGTTAAAAAGCAGTGGACCAAGTACTGATCCCTGTGGTACCCCACTGCTTACCCCCCTCCACTGAGAGAACTGCCCATTTATACTCTCTCTCTGTTTTCTATTAATTAGCCAGTTTTTGATCCATAAAAGGACTTGTCCTTTTATCTCATGATTTTTGAGCTTACTTAGGAGCCTTTGATGAGGAACTTTATCAAAAGCTTTCTGGAAGTCAAGGTAAACAATATCTATTGGATCCCCCTTGTCCACATGTTTATTCACCTCCTCAAAGAACACTAACAGGTTAGTGAGACAAGATCTTCCCTTACAGAACCCATGTTGAGGTAGGTTAGGCTGAAAGTATGTGATTGGTACAAAATCACTCAGTGAGCTTCCATAGCAAGCTGGGGATCTAAACCTGGGTCTCGCAAACCCTACTCCGAGGCTCTGACCATTATACTGCACTGACTTTCATAGGGTGGCTGCTGTTGAACAGTAGCAAGCACCCAGGCCTAGTTGAATCATGCAAGTCAGGTGGTATCAAGTCACCCAGAGGATACTGCTAGACCTAGGCTTGCCAGCCTCTAGGTGGGACCTGGAGATTCCCCAGAATTACAACTGAACTCCAGACAACAGAGATCTGTCCCTCTGGAGAAAATAGGTGGATTCTGTGGCATTATATCCAGTTGAGGCCTCTCCCCTCCCCAAACTCTGCACTCCCCAGACTTCACCGCAGAATCTCCAGGAATTTCCCAACCGAAGTGGGCAACCTTAGTCCGAAGTCTGGCTCCAAAATAGTCCTGGAAAGTGCCCTGCCTTTTTAACCCAACCCCCCCTGCTATTTAGCCATTCATACTGCAGGAGGAATCCTCCCCAATCCCAGCGCCAGTTCTTCTTTTGCTTCCTGCCCTCTTCCGCCACTCATCACCTCTCTCTGTCTCTGTGGCTATTAGCCAGTCTATCTCTCAATGTTGATGCTGCAGGGCCTGGAGCAGATCCCTGCAGTGGCCATTTCAAAAGGCATGTGGGGGGGGGGGATTCAACTGTCCCTGAGTTTAAAAAAAACTTTTTGGATTTTTCTGCAGATCCAGAGTCCTGTGAGTCTGTAGAAAAATCAGTTGGGGGAACGTGTGCCCTCTGTTTGTGGAAATAAGTATCTGCACGCAGAGGGGATTGTTGAGAGTTAGTTATATAGATACTGTTTGGTGGTAGGGACTAGGGGATGCTTCAGAGAATGACTGGACCTGATGCAGTTCTTCTGTGGAAGAGAAATTATGTGAGAGTAGTCAGGCCTGGGGAGTATACACTAGAGACCGGGGAGGGTTCCTGGGAACCAAGACTATGGTATGTAGCTGCTGAGTTTCCAGCCCTCTCCAAGTTCTGCCATCCTTGGGCTCCACCTCCAAACTTCCAGGAATTTTCCTACCTGGAGTTGGCAACTCAGCCAAGTTGCACCTGAACAAGGTTACCATTGCAAGAGAAATTTGTGCTGTTTCCAGCATTGCTTTTAAAATGAATATACCAATAGTGCCTAATAAGCACCAGAACTGATGATGCAGCTCTTAAAAACTCATTGTGGATTCTGGATGTATTCCAAGCATTGCCCCGTGAGTCCCAAGGCTACTCTCACAACAGTTGTGAGATGGCAGTGAATCCTGTATTGTTACAAAGAAGTCTGCTTTCAATTCCACCGTAGTCTCTTTAGAGTGTAGAACTTATTACAGCAGAAATTCTTCCCAGGGAAAACAGCAGTAGAGATACTAGTCTGATTGATTTTCCTCTTGAATGCATTTTGTTCTTTAAAACTCTTCTGGGTTCAGAATGAGTTGCATCATTCCCCCCCCCCCCCCCATTTTGCAGTGTTCTGTCAGTGTTTGGTGTTGGGGTGATCCTGTAGTCCAGTGTTTGTGGGGGAACTGCTGGCTCAGGGCAGGGGGGAAATCATAGTCTTTTATACAAATCAACCAGGATACAATTGGCCTATAATACCAGGGTGGAGTCTGTTGTGGAATTTGGAGAGGGCAGATGGTGGTACACCACAGCTTCTGAGTAAATATTAAGAAAGTAAAATAATAACATGAGTTGGGTTGTTAGCCATTTTGGTTGTTCCCAAAAGATTGTTGGTAGTTTCTTACTTCCTGGGCCCATAGACAGAAATGACCATCTTTGAATAAACCTTTATATAAACACAGTTATTAGGATTACGATGGTTCAATATGTGGGTTGGGTTGTCAATGTCTATTCTAATACGAACACACACAGGATCATAGGAATCTGCTTTATTCCCACCCTGTTAAGAAGTTACAGTGAACACATGTACAAACCATATACAAGTTAGCAGGGGTCGTTTCGTAGAAAAAGAGCTAGGGGAACTCATTAGCATAACTCATTAGCATATGCCACACCCGCTGACATCACCGGAAGTGTGTCATAAGGCCACACACCCTGACATCACCGGAAGCGTGTCATAAGGCCACACATCCCGCCCCCAATGGTCCCGGCCGCCGCCGCCGGCCTTGCAGCTCCAATGCCGAGCCCCATGAGGGGCCTGGCAGTAGACCTGCAAGGCCGGCAGGAGTGCAAGGAAGCCCCGCGAAGGCCCTCCCTGGCCCCAGGCAGGCAGGGGTGGGGACAGGCAGGGAGGAAGCAACTTACCCTCCCTCTTCTCCTGCCTCCTCCTGGCTGAATGAGGGCCGGAAGCGGGGCGGCCGGAAGCGGGGGGCGGGGCTTCGTCATTTGCCCCGCCCCCCGGACCTCACCCGGGGGAACTGCGATCCCCCGCGATCCCCCCCGAAATGACCTCTGCAAGTTAGCCAAAGCATGAGTTAACTTCAGTGCCTCTGTAATAGCACCCAGCAGTTGCAGAAAGGGTTCATTTCCCCCTGTTGATTCATTTTCCACAGCTCGCTGGTTGTAGGAGATTTGGAGTCCTACTTTAAACTGTCCTATATCTTATAAAAATGGCATTAAAATATATATTTTACATGATTTATACCCCACTTTGTTCTTGAATGTGTACACAAACTAGCTTACAGCATTCACCCTAGTCTACCTCATCCTCACAACAACGACCCTGTGAGGTAGGTTAGGCCCAAGGTCAGCCAGCAAGCTTCCACAGCAAGAGTGGGCATTCAAACCTGGGTCTCCCAGATCCTAACTATTGTAGCAGAACAAAACAGAAGTCTAGTAGCACCTTGAAGACAAACAACATTTATTCCTCTATGAGTTTCTGTGCGCTGGAGTTCCCTTCCTCAGATACAACGGGTCATGAGGCTTATGTAGTGTTGTGTTTGTGGCCTGGCTAAGTGGAAGAGCAGATCTAAATCCTAACCTGATACTCTAGCTACTACATGGTGCCTCTCTCACCCTGGCATATGTAAAGGTGAAAGAGAAGTGTAACTATGGGCTCCAGTGGCCCTTATGGTGTTTACTCACTATTCCTTCCTGCTACCTACATTTGCATGAGACAGATGCAGAGTATTAGGAGACGGAATGGAGCGTACCTTGCCCCACTACTGAAACAAAGTATGATGCCTTCTGCAGGCAGCTTCTGGTGATCTTATAGTAGAGGCAACAGAGCTCATTAGAAGAGAGACAAGATAGTAGGCCAGGAAACTGGAAGAAGAAGGGAGGAGATCTGATCTCAGCATAGTCTAGTTTATGGAGTAATGCAGAAGTTGTTATGCCCATTCAGGTTTGTTGGGTATTACAAGTTGAAAACACTCAGTACTCTGGGGTTAAATGTTTGTTTATGTTACTCACAGGAAGTCACATATTTCTCATGTAACCAATGTTCTTTAGATGTAGAAAGCCCGGGAATTTTCTCCCTGATCTAGGAATTTGATTGGGACTAAAGTGTCAAGGTGTATTACCATTTTATGGCTTCTCTTCCCGTCTTTGTTTGGTGTTCTGAAGAAGAAGAGTAGCCATAATCTTTCTCTTCTAGTTTTTGTCTTTGTAGAGTAAGGATGTAGCCGATTATGCTCTGTTGTTATTTTCATCCCAGTTACCCTTCCCATGCTAGAATTTAGTAAAAACTTTATATTTTAATCACACATGGACTCTCAGTCTGAATTATTTTACTCTGGCTCTGCTGGACTATCTTATCTCTGCTAAATACCATTTTTCAATATCTCACTATCACCCAACAAGGTTCCACAATAAACGTGGTTCTGAATTTAAATGGTACTCAGTTGCATGACATAACATAGCTATGTCTTAGCAGATACTAAGGAAAACTTGAATTTTGCCTGAACAGAAGAGATGCCACATATATATTATTCAGCTCCAGTGGTCCCTGAATATGTAGGGTACAGTTAGGCTTGCCAATCTCCAGGTGATGGCTGGAGACCTCCCACTATTACAACTGATCTCCAGGCTACAGATATCGGTTCACCTGGAGAAAATGGCTGCTTTGGAAGGTGTACTCTATAGTATTATACCCCACTGACGTCCCTCCCCTCCCCAAAACCCACCCTCCTCAGGCTCCACCTCCAAAACCGGCAGGTATTTCCCAATCCAGAGCTGGCAACCCTACCTATAGTAGTAACCTTATATTATGCAGGGCAGAAGGATGGGGATAGGGCATGATTTGTTACTGTCCTGGAATACTAGTTCATGAAAATTTGGCATGTGGGTGCACTGATGTTTAATGATCTGTGTTTGGTTGTTGATGTGATCCATTGCAGTTATTCAGTATGCTCTTCTCTGAAACCTCTCTGTCTCTTCTTGCCTGTGTGAGCCACACAGTCATCTGCTCTTGCTCCTTCCCTGTATCATAGCTGTCTCTTTACCTTCTACAAATGCTGCTGCTTACATAAGTTCCTTCTTCTTTCAAAACCTTTCACTGGGTAGGGCGGGATAAAAATCTCAAAAATAAATAAATAAATAAATATCTGCTTCGTTAGAAAAGCTTTTCCTGAGCAGACCTAAACTTTGGTGTAGTGGTTAAGTGCGTGGACTCTAATCTGGGAGAACTGGGTTTGATTCCCCACTTCTCCACTCACAGCTGCTGGATGACGTTGGGCAAGCCATAGTTCTGGCACAGCTGTTCTTGAAAAAGAGCAGTTTCTGTCAGAGCTCTCTCAGCCCCACCTACCTCACAGGGTGTCTGTTGTGGGGAGGGGAAGGGAAAGGAGTTTGTAAGCCGCTCTGAGACTCCCTTGGGTAGTGAAAGGTGGGGTATAAATCCAATCTCCTCCACTTGCAGCTGCTGGATGATCTTGGGCAAGCCATAGTTCTCTCAGAGCTGTTCTCTCAAGGACAGTTCTGGAAAGCGCTCTCTCAGCCCCACCTACCTCACAGGGTGTCTGTTGTGTGGAGGGGAAGAGAAAGAAGTTTGTAAGCTGCTCTGAGACTCCGAGTGAAGGGCGGGGTATAAATCCAATCTCTTCTTCTGCTGCTTCTTCATTTTTCCACAGAATTATCACTGCTAGAGTGCTGGATAGCCACAGTATGCACTAGTGTGGTTGTAGTGGTTAGAGCATCAGGCTGGGATCTGAGAGAACTGGGTTCAAATCACACTCCCTCCATTCAGGCATGAAGTTCACTGTATGACCTTGTTATTGTGGCATGGCCTTATTTTCCCCTTCTCATTATTGTGGAGTTTTGATAACCCTGTTCCTCAAATCCAGGCCAGTGTTTTAGACTGCCATAGTCCACTCCAGGAGCTGGTGTGGGCAGGAATAGGGAGAAAGGAAGTTGCACTCACTGTAGCTCCAGAAAGAGAAAAAAGCGGATTTATTAAACTGTGCTTCTGTTTGAAACCATGCTGCCTCCTTATTTTGATACTGACATTAATTCATAGGGTCACCGCAAGTCAGAAGGTACTTGATGGCACTTAACACGCACATATAGTCTTAAGAACACAACAATCATGTGCCATAAACACAAGATAGCAATGAAAATCTAGGAGCCCCTTTTCTGTTGTTGTGACCAATGTTCCCTCTAAGCTATGGAGGCTTGTGAGCAAAAATTGTGCTTTGTGTGCGACTGGCATTAAAGCTGTGAGTGAGCTATTTGATTTTTTAAAATTTAGACAGAATAAGTAGTTTCTTTCAGAACAAAAGCGCAAATAAGGATTTGCCAACTTTTTAAGATTATATACACACACACACAAATGGGCAGTTTAATTTTTAAGGCTCCTGAGGGTCAGTCTTGCTTCGGTGACTCCAGGTGACCAATAATATTCTTTTAAAGCAATTCAGATATAAAGAGATGATGACATCAGAGGTTCAGGTTATCCAGTGTGGCTTTAGGGGTGTGCTTCATTTACCAAAACAAACAAAAGCCCTCCTGCGACTTGTGGAGACAAAAGGTATGATTGTTATGACTTCTGTTCAGTAGGACACACCAGTTCCCTTTAGAGGTGCAAGCAAGGACTGGAGACAAAGCCTGCTGTCCGTTGAATCCCACAAGGCTCATATAGCACAATACTGCATTGCTATGTGAGGGAGCTATTTGGCTACTGCATCAATTAGCTTGCTCTGGAGCCCTCCTTCCTGAGCTCAGAAAAAAATCTGTGAGCTGGGGACTAAAAAACCATGAGCTAGCTCACACTAACTCAGCTTAGAGGGAACACTGGTTGTGACTTTGCCGTGTCTTGAGTATTTGGAGTTCATCTATCACAATCGCTTTACCTAAGCTAGCACTTGATAGGAGTGGGGATTTGACAAAAGATGTTTAATGTTCCTTCAATGACAGTGAATGTTTCTTCGTGGGAAATTTCCCTGCAGGGCAGGTGTACATGTATGTGCAAAACAGCAGTTTAGGGAACTATGAATGAGAGAGCAAGAGAGATGAGCATTCAGCTGGTTAGCTAAAGTAAACACCATATTGCATGTGATGAGAGAAATCCAGGATCAGCTTCTCTTTCAGGGCGAAGATTCTTTCAAGGGGACTGTTTTCCACCTGTACCATCCACCTGGCAGTTAGTCAGAGGAGCTGTTATCTGGTGCTGCATGTTTCACTCCAAAGCCTTCGGAGCCGATCCTTCTAAGGTCTGGAATCTGCATGACCACACTGCCTTGGCTACAAGTAGTACAATTTTCCAATTTGAAATATCTGGCTGCGAGAGACGTAAAAAGTGTAGAGAGGGTCTTTTTGTCCTCTTGTTGTTAAGTTATGTTTTGAGCCCCACTTAGCTGGAAAAATGCACTCTTTTTTTGGGAAAAAAAAAGTAAAAGCATTTATGAAAGCAACTCAGATCACAAATGTATAGCAGATGTGGGGGAAAGCTAACATTGATCTCTCTGTTTTCTCACTTTAGTCCTCGTACTTCTTCTGTGATTTGCTGTAAAAGAGAAAACATGCAAGTACCTATTTAAATGTATTTATTCTCCCTTCAGGTAAAACAGTAGCTTGTGGTGAGTGGGGTGAAATCAGGAATATGGCATTGAAGGTAAGGTGTCTGACCCTCCATCCCCTGCACAATGTTGATTCAGGATCCATCCCATAGCTACTTTCACAGTTAACAGAACCCCTGAATTACTTTTTAAATTTTAAATTAAACAAACGAACAAATAAATAAGGCTTTTCTCCAAATGTGTGGGTTCCCCTGAGTTTGCAAAACCCTAAGTTGTAGCTGTGGCTGGCTCCATGATGTGCCTTTGCTAGTGATGCCAGCCTCCAGGTAGGACCTGGAACGGCAGCTCATCTCCCAATGACAGTGATCAGTTCCCCTGGAGAAAATGGATGCTTTGGAAGGTGGGCTCTATGGTAATTGTACTCCACTGAGGTCCCTGTTCACCCCAGGCTCTATCTCCAAATCTCCAGGAGTTTCCCAACCTGGACCTGGCAACCCTAGGCTTTGCCTACCTGCACAGGGGCCATCTAAACTCAGCGGCGCTGCCCCTGCAGCTTATCACCACCGGAAGAAGTGGGAACAGGCGACCCTCATGTCAGGAATGTAACAGTGTCTCCACGAGGGAATCTGTGAGTCGATGTAAATAAGCCAAGATGAAACAATTAATAGCATTCCTCCTAGAGAGGAATCAGAGGAAATTAAAGCAGCTGCAAAGGAGCCTCTCAGGTTATCCACCTTGGGTCCCAAGTGTGTCAGTGGAAAGGTGGGGAATGTGAAGACTCCAAATTAATTCACTAATGAAATGCCTGCAAGCTTATTGTGAGGAGGAGTCAGAACTGAACCAAGTAGTCAATCCAGTCTGGGGAGACAACGGAGATCTGTGATGTGAATGAAAAGCTGATGGGTTTGGAGCATGTAGTATTGTGGTTGACTGCAACTGTAAAAGGCTTTGTCTGTCTAGGAGCTTTGTCACTAGTGACGATGGTGAAAAGTTGAAAGAGCAAGGTAGTGTTGCTATGGGGTGGTTATTTCCTTTCCCGAATTTCACTTTTGCAGATATTGCCATTGATTCCTCCTACTCTCTTTTAAAATAAAGGTTTCTCTCTATAGAGAAATCAATGCACCCTTTTGTAACTGCAGCTCTTGCAGCTGGTTTATGTTACACACCACAGGATGGTGCTCTAGCAGGACAGGGAGGTTTGGAAGACATTGCCTACTTCTGAGCATCCACAGAATGGCATTTGAAATTTTGCAAAACCTCCCTCCCAGTGAGCCAGTTTGGTGTAGTGGTTAGGAGTGTGGACTCTAACCTGGGAGAACCGGGTTTGATTACCCAATCTTCTACATGCAGCTGCTGGTATGACCTTGGGTCAGTCACATGTTCTCTCAGAGCTGTTCTCTCAAGAGCAGTTCTCTCAGCCTCACCTACCTCACAGGGTGTCTGTTGTGGGGAGAGGAAGGGAAAGGAGATTGTAAACCGCTCTGAGACTCCTTTGGGTAGTGAAGGGTGGGGTATAAATCCAATCTCCTCCTCCTCCTCCTTCTTCCTCCTGCCCCGCCTCTCTTTGATCAAAATGGAGCTGTAATTTTGGACCAATCCTGAGTTACAATGGCCCAAGAACAAGGTTAAAAGCAGCAACAGGAGAGCTGTATTACGGAAAAGTTGAATTGGGAGCTTTGTTCCACTGATCTCCCACAGTTTCAACCTGCGCTGCATTCCACTCCTTAATCTCAGTTCAAATGAGTGATGCTATTGTGACGGAACCTAGCAGGAGAGGTGGTCTTGCAGCTATGAAGGCACAAGGCCACTGTGCACATGTACTCCTGTGTATCAGTAAAATGTCCCCCACAAAGAACTTGATATAACAGTATGTGAAATCACATCTGGGTGGACATTTGCAGTGTTTTATTAATGTGCACACAATGGAGAAGGTGCACATGATCTGATGGATCTGAGTTGGAGTTACCTGCAAATGGGTTGTATTCTATTATATCAGATTTAGAACTAAAAAAACCCCCGCCAAACAGAACAAGGGAAAAATTCTAATTCATCAGATCCACTTTAGAAACAAGACCAGTCAATTTCAGATAACAAAATCTAGGGAGACATTCCAAAGCCAGAATTCCCAAAGAAGTTAGCAAAACTGGGATGCAGTTCTGAAGCAGTTGTCTGACCCCTACACTTCTCCAGGAATTGGATGGAGCTGTCAGCTTGTAGAAGTACGTTTGCCCTTTTCCGTATTCTGCTTGTGTTGTTTGCTAAGGCTGTGTGCTAATACAATAAAGTTTATGCATGTACTCTGCTTACACATTTATAAATAAAGCAAATATCCCAAAGACTCCAGGCCAGTGCTCTCTCCTCCAAAGGAACCTCACCCCAGCTGCTATGTTTGGGGGTGCAGGGAGCAGGCAACTGTGCCTCAAGCATTTTATCTGGATTCCTGAAGCTAAAAAGGCAGACTTGCTTCCATTATTCATGAGAACAGAGCGGGAAGGAGGTTGTGCGCTCTCCGATGCTTGTACTTTTAGCCCCACTTGTCTGTACAGCAGTATTGATTCCAGGTTTCTATTTTGCTCAAGCGTTAGGGGGGAATTCTAGAGGCTGTATGTACAGGTATTTTCACCTCCCCCCCCCACCAGCCTCACTGTACAATGCACTTGTAGCCCCAATCTTACTTCAGTAGCTGGATAATCATACAAATATAAGGAAGGAGAAGAATGGCCTTTTTAACACCCCCGAGGATAGCACAGGGAGAGTGCTCCTATTCAGTGCTCCTCTCCCCAGCATAGGGGACAAACACTGCCTCTCCTGTAATTGCAGTTGTTTGCAGCAGCACAACACATTTCTCCGGCTGGGGACAGAACGGGATTGGGGAAGGGAAGCATCAAGGTGTTCATTTCACCTTTGGAAAAGGGAGCTGGGTAACTCAATTCATTACACCAGTTGGGAAGGGCAAGTCATTTCTACGGGCGCTTTCGGTTGCAGGGTGTGTGCGGGGGGGGGGCACCGTCCTGGGCTACTTGTTGGCCGAAGTGGCCGGGCGGGGGGACAGCACAAAACTCCACGGACCGCTCGGGTGCTGCCCGCGTTTGCAAAGGACGAGCAAGCTAGAAGTCTGGGGTCCCTCTGGGTAGGCAGATCGGCCTGCCTCTTCCCGCTTTGGGGGTCCTGGTGGACTCCTCCCCCCCCCCGGAGCAGCAGCAGCAGCAGCAGCATCCCGGACTGGGCTGCCTTCGCCTCTGACCGCTTGCCTGCAGTACCCGGCCCCTGCCAGCCGGCCCTCCACCTTCCCCGCAGTGCCGGCGGCAGGGAAGGGACCGCGGTTCGGCTAACCCCGCCCTTTCCCCTCCCTGCGCGCCTCCTCCCTCCCCCCCGCCCTCCCTCC